>NC_092411.1:229888420-230204189 GCF_040894005.1 Engystomops pustulosus
GGTAATACCTTCAAGGATGTCACTACTTCACTCCCATATTCCACTGGTCCATCCTGGTATTCTTCCTAACCGGCTTCTCACAGGTGAGAATCCTTCTCCGTCGTGTACAGAATGTGATGATGACTTCACCTTGGGAGGACTTATCACTACGGGATTTTGTCAATCTGAAGACTCTGGTTATTGGAGCACATCTCCAAACTGATTCCCTAATAGTATCACAGTCACGTACAGCATAGTCTCTTTTGGATAAAAACAGTGATCCATAATACACAGTCTCCACACCAAGCAGAAGCATTGTTGCATGAGGGAAGTACCCTGGAGAACTAAGCCAGGTTACATTACAAGATAGGTCAGAGGCCAGTAGGTCAAGAGCTTTTGAACACAATGGGGGGGGGGGAGTATTAATGTGTTGGGCTTTATATCAGTGAAAAGTAAAACTAGACAGTTCTCTGCTGGGCCAGATTAATCATTGTATCTGATGCTGAATGATTACCCTGGGGCAGTATTAGACAGGCAAGTCATACTTTTTCCTGTGCTAGCTATTGAATTTTCAGATGCAAAGTAAAAAAACTGCATAACAATTGTCTAAAACCTTCAATAAATGTGGTCCACAGCATTTCAGGTGCAACTTACTCCAGTATTTTGGCACAGACAGATTGATACCCCCCCCCCCAAAAAAAAATGTCTTTTCTGCTATTTTGTGTGACAAAGTGATATCTCTATTATTGGTTTTTGATCTGCTGCCTTTATTTTAGTCAAAGCAAAAGTACAACATGAAAACTACAGAATTTTTCGGACTATAAGGTGCACCGGATTATAAGGCGCACCATCAATAAATGCCTGCTAAAACGTCTAGGTTCATATATAATGCACACCTGATTATAAGGCGCACCTGATTATAAGGATAAATAACCAGCAGGTGGCAGACCTGTGCACAGTTCAAGGCATGTAGTCTGTAAGTACGGTTCATATATAAGGCACACTGGACTATAAGGCGCACCTTTGATTTCTGAGAAATTCAAAGGATATTTTGTGCGCCTTATAGTCCGGAAAATACGGTACTCTTTTTTGTGTCCATTAATACTTCTAGAAAATTATAGATCAAAAACTATACTTCATGAATCTAGCATCAGTGTCATGCAGATAGTAAATTTACTAACTTCAATTCTCTTACATCTTTTTGCCCAGTTTCAGTTGTGAGCCATCTGTCTTGACATTTTAGCTTTTAATCTCATTATTGTTCCGTCTTCTACTTTCACTCATTGCTTATTACCTTTGCCAAAGCCTTCTCTTGTGTCCTGCTTTTGTCATTTTCTAATACTAAGGACTAAATAATGTAATTGACATGGTGGAAGATTTTGTAAAGCTTAGTATAACAAGATATAATATTGCTATCTTTCCTGACTTTAAATCAATGTTTTAAATTCTTTAATATAGATTTAATGTATTATTTAACTGCTAATTATAATTCATTTACATTTCCTTTTGCTGTAAGACTGTTCTGCTAAGTCATATGACCCATCTTAAAATGAGCTGACATCTAGTCCGGTAAAACTGAGAATAAAATCAATGGGTCATCCCATTTGTTCTATCTATTACCAAGTTTTTAATTGCCTGACAGAGCAAGTTGTAATTAATGTGACACTTGATGCACTTTTTATGAGGTCACACATCTTAGTTCTTTTTATTTCTGTCATTTTTAATCTGTGTTTCAAATAAATATGAATAATGAACTTGCTAAAAGGTAGATAATTAGTAAAGTATCAAGTTAAAGGTCTTCCTAAAAAACTGTTATGTTGTAAATTTCTTAATTGTTAAGCTGAATATAAAGGGATATAAATTGCTTATTCGCATAACATTTTGATAATTATTCACTCAAACCTGCAGTATAATCAACAAATTATTCATGTCATTAATATGATGACTTAAAGGAAACCTACCACCAGTATGAAGGATGTAAACCAAGCACACTGACATACTGGTGTGTGCCCCTCTGGCAGGATCCGCTTTTCATTTTGCTTTTTATGTCCTTGTGTTTACAGAAAAAAAGATTTACAAACTATGCAGTTGAGCCTGAGGAGCTCCAAGCTCAGTAGCTGTTAATTGAACCCAGAGCCCCTCAGACTAATTTGCATAATTTTCAAATCCTATTGTTGTAAAAACAAATGCATAAGGAGTTAAAGAAGAGTGGATCGTGTCAGAGAAGGCACACATCACTATGTGCTTGGTTTACAATCCTTCATCCTGGTGGTAGATTTATAACAATAATAAAACCAGTTCCCTGCTGGAGTAGATACCTATAACTGCTGATTAAGTTTTCTAGTCTAACATACTAATATGAAAACTTTAAAAATAACCTGTAATAGGAAAATAACTGTGCATGGCTGATGTCAAGTAGGGCAAGAAACCTTCAGATTTACCGGTGGCAGAAATACACCAAAAAGGGTTTTAAACCATAGTTTTAAATTGTGTTCTATTTTTGGCTTCTGAAGGTATCATCACTAACACATGTGTGCCACCATCTTGGTTGACATCATAGAGGGGAGCGATGTGTTATGGATATGAGAGTACTCAAAAAAAGGATCTAATTTGTATATAATGAACAGTCTACACATCTAAAGAATTACCTCAAAATGGAAAACAGAGCAAAAAGAGATGTGGATAAGTAAACTTTATTAGGTAAAAACATTTAAAAAGCTATGACAAGCTAATTGTACTACAAAAAAAAACGGACTCCCAGGGTATAATATGCACATACATAGATGTGGTATGCTAATTACGCTCCACAAGCAATATATAGGTAAGTATAGGTAAGTATTACACTGATTTAATAATCAAATGACAATATAATAATGTAAATTGAATTTCCGTCATATGAGGAGTCTCAGTAACCCATTTGGGAGGTAGGGAGAGGAACCCCACGCGCTCTGCTTGACAAACAGGCTCCTCACATATGAGACTCCTCATAGGACGGTAATTCAATTCACATTATTATGTTGTCATTTCATAATAATATATGTATAATTATTAGACAGTAATGCTTGTCTTCTCCACCACTATTAGATGTTTTTAATGTCTGTATTACCTAATAAAGTTTACTTATCCACATACACATCTCTTTTTGCTCTGTTTGCCATTTTGCTGTTACGGATATTAGGTAATTTTCCAATAGACATCTATTAAAAGTTCTGCACTGCTTTATGTAAAGTAAAGCCTGTATCCTAAATATGAGCCAAAATCTAAAATATAAGATTAAAGTCTTGGCAGGGAGATCATGGACCATTTGCTTCAGTTTGCACTGCGGTCTATAGGTAATCTATGATAAAAGGCTTTGACTTGGACATGCTCTACCTTATTTGACAGATCTGTTGCAATGTCCATTAAAATAACAGCTGTGAGTAGCGTTCCATTAAAATTCCATGTGGATGAATTTCCCTGTGTATATCTATTCTAACTTGTTGCAGATTGTTAGTGAATTGCACAATAAAATCAACAATATATTCATCATGTCTGAATGTAGACCAGCAGGGTTGTTAAGAAGATAAGAAACCCAGAAAAGCATAACATATCATACAAATGAAGAATTAGATGTCATGGACAACATAGTTTTATATAAATCCATTTTTTTGTAAACAACATTTTAAACATCTCAACTGTTCTAATTTTCTTTTCTGTCTATTATTTTTAGTTATATTTTCCTATTTTCGCTCTCATTTTTGTAAGTAACAACCATTTGTATTCATCTGAGGACAACTACAGTATTTAGACATTGACTAGAATGTATACTTTGAGTTCTGTCCGTTATTTTTCGTTATATTTTCCTATTTTCTCTTTCATTTTTGTAAGTTACAACCAATTGTATTCATCTGAGGACAACTACAGACTATAGGAATGACTAGAATATATACTTTGAGATCTTTAGACTTCCAATCATTTCCAATATACAATGAGCCTCTACCTAAGCTAAAAGACTGAAATAACAATTAAATTGTATACTGTATTTGCTAACATGTTTTAATAAAGAAGTCACAATAAATGTAAGTTCTCTAAAAGGAAACAATCCCCAAACATATGATTAAAATGAAAAAGAACTTCAAAAGCAATCTTTTCAGCTGCACAACACTATAAGATACATACTGTGATAATGTGTTTTAGAAATGATCTGTAAGGATTGGTGAGAAATGCACATAGAAAAAAAAATCATGGAAGGAATTATTGTAAATGCTTCAAATTGCTGAGTTTTTTTTGTTATTAATTTCATTTGCAACTCTAAAAAATGTACCTTTATAACTAGTGGTAAAATTGGCCATCTAATTTTTTTTAGTAAAACGATTTTAAACCCCTATCTTGGTCAATGTTTTACACCAGTTATTGTAATCTAAAATCAGGCATGTAGACTGTACGGAGAAAAGCTACAATAGAAAGATTTGCAGTTCCGTTACAGTTGTGTTTTAGACTTACGATCACTGATAAAATTATAAACAAGGCCCCTTTCACACGAATGTGTGCTCCCCCAGACCGTAACTTAGACAAACACACAGCCAGGTGTAGGAGATAGGAGGAGAAAGCCGTGCGGCCACCACCCTATGACGGCAGGTCCTTTTTTTTTGCATGGAGCCTGCCAAGCTCTGTCATAGTTGCGGTAAGATACAGTGTACTCTGATCTGACTCTGTGATCTGAAAGTCAGAATATTCCTGTTGCTCATGGCAACCAATTGCAGCTAGGCTTTCATTTTACCATTGCCCATGAATATTTTAAAGGGGAGCTGTGATTGATTGCCGGGGGCAACTAGGAATATTCTGACTTTATTTATATAGCGCGCACAGATCACTGTACGCCATACAGTGAGGAATACTACCGCTATACAGTGAGGAACACTACGGCCATACAGTGAGGAACACTATGGCCACATAGTGAGAGACACTACCGTATGTATGGCGGTAATGTTCCTCACTGTGTGGCAGGAGTGTCTCTCACTATATGGTGGTAGTGTTCCTCACTGTATGGCGGTAGTGTTCCTCACACAGTGCAGCTTCTACATAAAACTGGTGAAAACACTTCTTAAATACATGTGCAAGACGGGTGCAAACACTTTATGAAATGTAGGCCTTAGTGTTTTGACCTATTAGCTGCCAGGATCATTACGAAATTCCAACAGCAACCTTACAACAGAATCAAAATCTATGATAGACTAGGTTATAGTGACGGTTATAGTTAATCCGTTTTTTCCCCTGTCCTGGTAAGTCCATTTTTTTCCAAAGAGTGGTAGGATGCAAAAATACATAGTTGTAAATTGTATTTAATGCACCAAAACTGATATTTTTTGCATGTTTTTGATGCCAGTTATCTGGGGAGTAAGAACTAATAAAGGTCTCATTAATGTAAGTGAAAGTTATTGGTGAATGTGTTTTTCAAGGATCCATATTCTGTAAAAAGGGAAGTCTGTCTGTTCTGTACTGATGAAGAGCAAGTTCTATCTACAGATTGCCGTTTCTGGTTTGACTTGTTTTCGCTAATTATGAAACATTGTTATATTGCATTAGTCCTTTTATGGCCATTATTTAATATTTATACCTTATCTTAACAAATGCCGAGACCTTGTTAATGGTTTTTTGCAGAGCAAGTATTCACTTTTTGGGTAAAGACTTACGTTTTCCCAATAAAGTAATCCAAATTTGCTTAATAGAAAAACTACAAAATTCAACAAGACTGCTTTATTAGTTTTTGAACATAATACAGAACCCCCCCCCCCCCTCAGCTTACCTAGTAGGGGCTGCAGGCTTCCAGAACTTCATTTTAATGTAATTTAGCCAGATTTATGGGTCTTCTCTGATTTTCCTGTTATTCGCAAACATTTTGCAGAAGCCTTCTCATGGCAAAAGACAACCAAATATTATTTTTCTGTGGCTATTCTGACTTTCTACATTTTCATTGAAAATAATTTTGTGCTGCCTGTTTTTTTCATACTAGATCTAGATGGGATTTTAACTGAGCTAAGGCCCCTTAATTTAAAGTGCATTGTACATGGTACAGTGAGTTAAAACGTGCACTATCACGTACGGCACAGCAACATGCCTCAATTGGAGAGGGCAGGGGAGCACTCACCGCTCAACCTTTCCAGCCGAATGTTTGCTATGCCCGGGTCCTGGCCTATTTTCATGTGAAAGAAGCCCACAACTGTAGATAGCTGATGGTTTAGTACTTACGATATCGCAGTGTCAAAGCTGCATGTCTGTACCCATGTGTCCACAGTTAAAGAGGGAAAAAAGCTTCTCCAAATGATACAAAAATACACAAAAATATTAATAAACACAGTTTCAGCGTTGAGGGGGGAATATAAACTATAAAAGAAATATATTTTTTAATAACATAGCCTGTTTCACCAATTTCCATCTCTAATATTAGGCTCAAAGATCTACTATGGGTTGTAACTTTCCATAATAGCTTATTAAATATACGGGCAGAGGGAAAACAAGACATTCTTGTGTATATAAATAATTGTGAACTAATCTCATATGGAATTGATTTCTTTTTTTTTAAATAAACACTTGTATTATAGCAACTAGATTGAATTGAAAAAAAAATGAGTTGCTAATAGTAAAAATAAAAGGATTAATCTGGCAGCCTTTGTTTCTATATCCCAGTTTTCTAAGAGCGAGTAAGTTCAATTAAACATACTAAAGTTGGAATAATACCACTATTGTTATTCTAGGTCAGTGATGGCCAACTTTTTTGGCTCAAAGTGTTAAAATTTGTAAAAAATCAAGCTCAGGAGGTGTGTCACTTAAAAAAAAAATATCTAATTTTGTGATGCTGGTAGCACTAATAACAAACAGTTCTCTTCCCCATTATTGCTAAACGGTAACCGTGGTGGGTACACTGGCAGCAAAGTAAGATTTTGGTAGCTGCTTTAAGGTAATGGCTGGAGTTTAAGGACTGCACATGTCTTAAACGACTAGCCACCTGGTAGTCACTGGAATGGACCTTGGTATAGCCATCTGTGACAGGGCAACTGTGGGACACAGATCTAGTGCTGCTTGCAAGTCCACAATAAATTAAACTTAGGGTAAGGGTTGGAGTGCTGGCTTCACAGTCTAACTAATGGACGTACAATGGCTGCCATTCATGCTAGGCCATGAGCAGAAAAATTTCAGTGGATGGTGATGCTGTCAGGTACTGGAGCCAGACAGTGTAAGCATCTTCGCTAGTGAAGATCCTGTCATGTAGCAAGCTGACAAAAGCGACTTCTTACACATGTGTCACAGGTAAGCCAATATTGTTTTAGGTTATTATGTGAAAATCCCCAAATGCTTCATTGTATTATTACATACTTTAACTCACACAGTAATTGACAGAATAAAAAAAATCAATCCCAGATGTATAATTTTTCGTCAAATTTACTGCTAAGAATTTCATATAAGGTCATAATAGGTCTTCTGTATTCCACAATGGTAACTATGGAAGTTAAAGTTGATCCCACAAAAATGAGACTTTAAAAGAAGTAGAAAGAAGCTTATTATCACCAGTGCTATATATATTTTTTTCTTTAAACAAACCCTCTTGTATTATGGATGTGCCTTGTATCTTGTACTCAGCTGCATCTGGGTTTCTATAGATGCTAGCATGGTGCTTGCGCGTTAATGTTTGTGGTACATACATTATTCAACATACATGCCCCAGTGGGGTATGCAATGCCTTACTTTTACATAGCCCGGTGTAGTATATAAAGCTTAACTTAATACCTTTATCCCTGACAAAGCCATTTATTTGGAAATAACATACATAAGGTTATTTCTAGTCCTCCTCATTGTGGCCTTTGGGATGATTTCATATTGTGTTGGGATTTATCACATTTTTTAAAAACAATTTTAAAACTTTTTTGTGTAGATCGTCGGATTTGGACTTTTTTATGTGACTTTTCACTCACACAACAAAGTGTACCGCATCCAAGAAAAAGCATAAGTCAGTTCCTTTAATGGTAATAAATAAAACAACTGTATAATCATTGTACCATTCAGCTGGGGAAAGTCGGCCTACATGTTTTGAACACTCTCAGGCATTTTTAATCATGGCTCAAAACTTAGTATGAATGCAGAGTTGAAATAGCATCTTCTCAGTGACATACCTGGTCAATGAACCGATGACATATCTCAAATATAATCACATGTATTTGGGCTGTTTTAATTAAAATCAATATCATTGATAAAAACATTTATTTGACTAATAGGAATATAGAAACTTATATTAAACACCATACGTGGATTCAAGCATCATACCTG
The DNA here is from genome assembly GCF_040894005.1 of Engystomops pustulosus. NCBI lineage: Eukaryota > Metazoa > Chordata > Amphibia > Anura > Leptodactylidae > Engystomops > Engystomops pustulosus. The sequence goes on from NC_092411.1 coordinate 229,896,701, forward strand.
GCTTGCTCCTTTCTTTAGAAGCTTGCAAGTTAAACCTCACCATTTTCATTATTCTACAGCCATAATAAGTGAAGACGAAAGAGGATGGAAGTAAATGCATAGTAATATCAATTATTAGAGTCAATAAATTTTGCAAAAAATGAATGAAAATAAATAAATATGAATGATAAATGGATGAAAAATTGTGTCATTTCGCTTATCTATTAAATTGTTTCCCATGTGGACAATTAGCAAATGAACACAAGGTTATGCCAGATTCATATTCACTGGGATTCATGAAATTCATTAGGATATTCTGATGCATTTACATAGATCAAGCAACTAGAGAACTAGTTGAAACATGAGACAACATAAAATGTTAAAACACATAATTGGCAATTCAATAATAGAATCTAAATGCATGTCTATTTTTAGGACCATTCAGTATTCTGGTATTTAGATCCAGAATGCCTCTCTGCCCTGTTGTATCAAACGTTCTTTAAATCTATGGACAGTACATCTCATGACACATTTTACATTGAAAGCTGAATATAACATTACTTTTACTAATACAATTCAGATATTTCTTCATTTTCATTGTGTGTATGTTCTTCGTATCCAAGAAAGTTTTAGTAATTTTCACTACACCATATGTTTTACATGGATATACTGTATGTTAAAAAGACTTGGAAGCTTCACGAAACGCACAGATATCTGTCTGTGTACACCTATTCATTCAAGTGTAGCCTAAGCCTTGTGAAACCTTATTGACATGGACATAATTCATTGATCCCCTCCGTGGAGCAATACAATATATTGACACTTTGAATAGACTGCAATATGGTGAAGTAACTCAGCTTTTATATCTACTGTATACTATTTTTTTTGATGATTTGAAGTATTGAAAAAATAATTGATATTTAAGCTTGCATCTGACTTAAATTATATTATATACCACACTTAAAAAATCCATTTTTATGCAACCATGTCTTCTGTTTATCCTGATTAGCAACAAAGATACTGGGACAAACAATGTTACTTATCATATGCAATTTCCTAGGCACTATACAGAATCCATTCTGCAATACAGTAGACAGTTCACTGTCACATTAAAATAGGTACATGTTTTTGCACAGAAAGTTAATATTTTTTTGTGAATAAACCTGAATTTTCCTGCTGGCATGGGAAAAAATATTAGAATGGATTGCTTAAAATTTACAACTGATTTACGCACTAGATATGCCAGATTTAACACCTTTTAAGATAAATCAAACAAGCCCAAAACCTTTCCCTCCTGTCCAAAAAATAGGATATAGCTTTTCAACCAGTTTTGGGCCCTATTGGGGCCTTGTCTTCAGTCAGCTCCTGTTACACAATCCTGTGCAAAGTCATCAAAACTGCAGCATTAAAGGGGTATTCCGGGAATATGATCCCGCAACTGGCTGCAACTGGAAACTACAAGTCCCATGATCCACAATACCAGCCATACTGAATGCACTGCAACCAACCAACTACAGCCAAACATAGTGATAATGACATGATCTGCCCATGCAGGTGCAGGACATGTGATGTGGACATGTGACCAATGGCCATCTTCTGTCCTGTGTCTGCTCCGCTGGGAAAATCGGTGGATTGATTAAAGGGCCAGTAGCATTTTATTTCTTTATTACAGTGTATGTCAACAGTATTTTTCTGTAAAGGGGACCAGAGTGTCACGGGTGGACCCGCGACCCACATCGCGGGTCGCGGGCTCACCCGTGCCTCTCGCTCCCCGCAGGCGCCGCGCCAGCGCTTCTCACCTTCCCCCGCTCCCGAGTCCCGGCCTCGCTCCGTGTGCGCGCGGTTCTGCGTCTCAGGGCGCGCGCGCGACACCTCTAGGAAATTTAAAGGGCCAGCGCGCCATTAATTGGCGCTGGCCACATTGCCCAAATCTATTTAAGCCTGCCTCTTCCTGCAAGCCCTGCCGGATCTTTGTGCCCCACAGCCTTAGAGAAAGCTCTGTTGCGATTTACCTGCGTTCCAGTGTCTCCTGCGTGCCTGACTCCCTCTGTGTTCCTGCGTTGCCTGACTACCTCCGTGTTCCTGTGTTCCAGTGTCTCTCCGTGTTGCTGTCGTAGTTCTGTGTTCCCGTACCCTTCTGCTTGGACCTCCTGTTGCTGACCTCGGTTTGGATTCTGACGTTGCATCTCTGCCGCCTGCCCTGACCCTGTGCCTGGACTGTGACCCCGAGCTTGACTGCCGTTTCTGTACTTCAACCTTGGCCGCCACTGCAGACAAGTCACGCCTGAGGAACGACCTGGTGGTACCACGCCGCAGCTTGTCTAACCCGCTTTGCGGCGGGCTCTGGTGAAAACCGGGTACCACTTAGACTCCGGTCCCAGGTAGTGGCTTGAGTCATCGCCTGCAGTGGTCCAGCGGATCCACATCCCGCAAGCCTGACAGTAAGATCCGGCCATGGATCCAGCCGAGGTTCCGTCTCCTAGCAAGCCTGACCTCGCTACTATTGGGATCCACCAATCCCGGGAGATTGCTGCGCAGCGTGATCAGCTGGAGCAGGTCATTGCCATGTTGCAGCAACTATTGGCCAACCAACAACCGCAACAGGTTCAGGAAGCTGCTCAAGCGACTTCTACGACTCCTCTCCCTGCTGTTGAACCCAGGATGCGCTTGTCCATGCCCAGTAAATATGATGGAGATCCTAAGATGTGCAGAAGTTTTTTAACTCAGTGTTCCCTGCATATTGAACTTATGCCAACCCAGTTTTTTTCGGAACGATCTAAGGTGGCGTTTTTAATCAGCCTTCTCTCTGGGAAAGCCCTGGCCTGGGCTACACCCCTGTGGGACAGAAGCGACCCGGTTACGGCCTCTCTCTCAGCCTTTGTGTCCGAATTTAGGGCCGTGTTTGAGGAACCAGCTCGGGCCTCCTCCGCCGAGTCTGCCTTATTGAACTTGCGCCAGGGGAATTCCTCCGTGGGAGAGTATGCGGTCCAGTTCCGTACTTTGGCGTCTGAACTTGCCTGGAATGACGCCGCCTTGTCAGCCGCTTTTAAGAAGGGTCTCGCCTCTCATGTGAAAGACGCTCTGGCTGCTCGCGATCTTCCGTCCACTCTGAGTGGTCTCATCACCTTGGCCACTCGGATAGACGTGCGATTTAGAGAGCGTGCGGAGGAATCACGCTTCGAGCAACCTCAAGTCCGTCCACGACGCCTTCCCCGCCTGGCCCCGGTCTTCCAAAGACCACTCCAGCCTCAGGTCTTAGCATCCGCAGAGGAGCCTATGGAGGTGGACAGAGCTAGACTCTCCTCCCAGGAACGCATCAGAAGGCGCCAGGGTAACCTTTGTCTTTATTGTGCTAGTCCGGAGCACTTCATCGGGTCCTGTCCTATCCGTCCTCAGCATCCGGGAAACGCCAGCACCTAGGGTTCTTGGGAGAAGCGTCCCTAGGTGTCTGCCAAGCTTCTCCACGTCTGTTGATTCCGGTGCTTCTCAGCGTTGGCACCAGTCCCCAGATCCAAGTCTCTGCATTCCTGGACTCCGGCTCTGCAGGGAATTTCGTGGATGCCGCTCTGGTCTCCCGGCATCACATCCCAGTGGTTCGCCTTGAGAAGCCGTTGGTCATCTCATCCGTAAGTGGCCAGATCCTCTCTGACCCGTTCTTGTACCGCACCAAGCCTCTGTCCTTGCAAGTCGGAGTGTTACACAAAGAGAGACTGTCCTTTTACGTGCTACCTCGCTCCACGTCCTCTATCCTGTTGGGTCTTCCGTGGCTGCAGCTCCATGCTCCAGTTCTCAATTGGATGACTGGGGAGATACTTCATTGGGGTCCTGAGTGCCGGTCCCGCTGTATGGGAGCTTCCCTGCCTGTACCTGTATTGGCCTCCTCTCTGTCTAAAAAGCCTTTGGAGGGTTTACCCACGTGTTACCAGGATTTCTCTGACGTCTTCTCTAAAAAGCAGGCTGAGACTTTGCCACCGCATCGACCCTACGATTGCCCTATTGAGTTACTGCCGGGCACTTCTCCTCCCAGAGGTCGAGTGTATCCACTTTCCGTTCCTGAAACCACAGCTATGTCAGAGTATATCCAGGGGAACTTGCAAAGAGGTTTCATACGGAAGTCCTCCTCTCCTGCGGGTGCAGGATTCTTCTTTGTTACTAAGAAGGACGGCTCCTTGCGTCCTTGTATTGATTATCGTGGACTTAATAAGATCACGGTTAAAAACCGCTACCCTCTGCCACTCATCACTGAACTGTTTGATCGCCTGCGCGGTTCCAAGATTTTCTCTAAGTTGGATCTTCGCGGGGCCTACAACCTTATTCGTATCCGCAAGGGCGACGAATGGAAGACAGCATTTAACACCCGAGATGGCCACTTCGAATACCTTGTGATGCCTTTTGGATTATGCAATGCTCCAGCTGTCTTCCAAGAGTTTGTCAATGACATCTTCAGGGACCTTCTGTATACGTGTGTAGTGGTCTACCTGGATGACATCTTGGTGTTCTCTCCAGATCTCAAGACTCATCAATCTCACGTACAGCAAGTCCTAGGCCGCCTTCGTGCCAATTGTCTCTACGCTAAGCTCGAGAAATGTCTCTTCCATCAACGGAGTCTACCTTTTCTTGGTTACATCATTTCCGACAGGGGTCTCCAGATGGATCCTACCAAGCTGTCTGCCGTTCTTCAGTGGCCTCGTCCAGAGGGTCTTCGCGCCATTCAGAGATTCCTGGGATTCGCAAACTACTATCGTCAGTTCATTCCTCATTTCTCTACTCTTGTTGCCCCCATCGTGGCACTCACCAGGAAGGGCGCTAATCCACGCCTTTGGCCTCCAGCGGCTGAAGAGGCCTTTGCAAAGTTAAAGTCCGCCTTTGCTAAAGCTCCGATCCTTTCTAGACCTGATACTGAGAAGCCTTTTATCTTGGAGGTGGACGCATCTTCTGTCGGTGCAGGGGCTGTCCTTACCCAGAAAGGACCCCGGGGCCGAACCCTTACGTGCGGTTTCTTTTCTAAAACTTCTGCAGAGAAGAACTACTCTATTGGTGACAAGGAACTTTTGGCAATCAAACTTGCCCTGGAAGAATGGCGTTATCTTTTGGAGGGTGCTCGCTATCCAGTCTGTGTTTATACGGATCATAAGAACCTTTCGTACCTCCAGACTGCCCAACGTCTTAATCCTAGACAAGCCCGTTGGTCTCTATTCTTCTCCCGCTTCAATCTGATGATCCACTTCCGGCCAGCAGAGAAGAATATCAAAGCAGATGCCCTGTCCCGTGCCTCAGATGTTGTTGGAGAAGAGCCGGTTCCTCAGTATATCATCTCTCCGGAACAGTTGGTTACAGCCGCTCCTGTGGATCTTCGGCAGCTTCCCCCTGGCAAGACGTATGTCCGAACTGCTCTGCGGAAGAGGATTTTGTTTTGGGGACATTCTTCCCGCCTGGCTGGGCACCCTGGGGTGCAACGCTCCGTGGCCCTCATCTCCCGCTACTACTGGTGGCCTGACTTGGTCAAAGATGTTCGGGACTTTGTGGGATCCTGCACCTCCTGTGCTCGAAATAAGCCTTCTCGTCTAAAACCGGCTGGTCTCTTGCTTCCGTTGCCGATACCCAGTCGCCCGTGGTCTCACGTGGCTATGGACTTTGTCACGGATCTTCCATCTTCTTCGGGCAATACTGTCATCTGGGTGGTAACAGACCGGTTTTCGAAGATGTCTCATTTCGTTCCTCTTCCAGGTCTGCCGTCTGCTCCACGTCTTGCCAGTCTCTTCTTCCAACATATATTCCGGCTACATGGGCTTCCTCTGCACATTGTCTCTGATCGTGGAGTTCAATTTGTCTCCCGCTTCTGGCGCTCACTCTGCGGCCAATTGCAGGTGAAGTTGGACTTTTCTTCAGCCTACCACCCTCAATCCAATGGTCAAGTGGAGAGAGTCAACCAGAGTTTGGGCTGCTATCTGCGTCATTTTGTCTCTGCTCGTCAGGACGATTGGTCCACTTTGTTGCCCTGGGCAGAGTTCTCCTATAACTCTCTGGATTCTGAGTCTGCTGGCGCTTCTCCATTCTTTGTTGTCTATGGAAGAATTCCACGCCCTCCACTCCCTCTCTCAGTTCCTTCGGATGTTCCAGCGGTAGAAGAATTGGTGCAGGACCTCAGCTCCGTATGGAGACAGACTCGTCTATCTCTACTTCGGGCGTCTGCTCGCACTAAAATCCAGGCCGACAAGAAACGCAGACCTCCTCCCGTCTTCTCTCCTGGGGACAAGGTCTGGTTATCTTCCAGGTACGTCCGGCTGAAGATACCTGGTTACAAGCTCGGTCCTCGTTTCTTGGGTCCGTTCGAGGTCCTGACCCGTATCAATCCTGTATCTTACAAGTTGCGCCTTCCTCCCACCATGCGCATCCCGAACTCCTTCCATGTCTCCCTGCTCAAACCTGTCATCTTGAACCGCTTCTCCCGGCAAGTACCTCCTCCTACCCCTGTGGCTGACTCCACCGACACCTATGAGGTAAAAGACATCCTCGATATGAAGACAGTAAGGGGGAAGCGGTTCTTCTTAGTCGACTGGAAGGGGTTCGGTCCAGAAGAGAGGTCTTGGGAGCCGGAGGACAATATTCTGGACCATGATCTTCTGCAGAGATTTCTTCAACCCAAGAAGAGAGGGAGGCCGAAGGGGGGGGGTACTGTCACGGGTGGACCCGCGACCCACATCGCGGGTCGTGGGCTCACCCGTGCCTCTCGCTCCCCGCAGGCGCCGCGCCAGCGCTTCTCACCTTCCCCCGCTCCCGAGTCCCGGCCTCGCTCCGTGTGCGCGCGGTCCGGCGTCTCAGGGCGCGCGCGCGACACCTCTAGGAAATTTAAAGGGCCAGCGCGCCATTAATTGGCGCTGGCCACATTGCCCAAATCTATTTAAGCCTGCCTCTTCCTGCAAGCCCTGCCGGATCTTTGTGCCCCACAGCCTTAGAGAAAGCTCTGTTGCGATTTACCTGCGTTCCAGTGTCTCCTGGGTGCCTGACTCCCTCTGTGTTCCTGCGTTGCCTGACTACCTCCGTGTTCCCGTGTTCCAGTGTCTCTCCGTGTTGCTGTCGTAGTTCTGTGTTCCCGTACCCTTCTGCTTGGACCTCCTGTTGCTGACCTCGGTTTGGATTCTGACGTTGCATCTCTGCCGCCTGCCCTGACCCTGTGCCTGGACTGTGACCCCGAGCTTGACTGCCGTTTCTGTACTTCAACCTTGGCCGCCACTGCAGACAAGTCACGCCTGAGGAACGACCTGGTGGTACCACGCCGCAGCTTGTCTAACCCGCTTTGCGGCGGGCTCTGGTGAAAACCGGGTACCACTTAGACTCCGGTCCCAGGTAGTGGCTTGAGTCATCGTCTGCAGTGGTCCAGCGGATCCACATCCCGCAAGCCTGACACAGAGTTTTATAAAACAACTAATTATATATTAGGCCCATTTGTATATGAATTACAACTATTCCTGGAATACCCCCAAAGTGTGCAGCATTATTATAAATATGTTAAAATATTTTATAATAAATATTTATGTTCTATGTTGTATATTCTATGTTCTATGAAGTTATATGTTCATACTATATATTTTTGTAATCTATTTTCCTCCTATGCAGCAGACATGTTTTCGACTTATAACTGGTTTTATAATTGAGAAATACAAGAGAGCAAAGGTAGAATTGATGAATTAAGACACAATAGTTGCCATCTACTATTGCAATCAAAAAGGTCTTTTCTGTGAATTGTTTGTGCTTGACACCTTTATATTCTGTGTGAATCAAGGACATGACTGTTGGAAAAAAGGCTGCTGAGGAGAGGAGGACAGTTTATTTTGCGCACAGCCCAATTCATTTCACCATATGGCCTCATTAATCTGTTATCCCCTATACAGATATGAGGAAACAGAAAATGAACTGTGTTTGATGGAAAATAATGTTTTTTTATACAGAGCTATTCTATTGGCATTATCAAATGTATTTTTCTAAAAACTATTCACAAAGAAAAAAGGGAGATTCAAGATATTTCTTCTTTATAGCTGTAACAAATCGTTTTAATTATGCATAATTCAAGAGAGTAGACTTTTTTCATTATAGTGGTTTACAGCTATTGTCTGAGTTAAAATATTATTTTCTTTTTGTGCTTTTGTCTTGTACTAGCTATTCTTCAAGACAGTGTATCACAGTAATTTAACATTTTAAACATGCTTTTAACTATGACAAGACCATATTGACTTCCCAGGCTTGGCTATAATGCAACTACAATGTTGGTCTTTCTTATTCTAACCTGAACTAGAACAGATATAAGCTGCAGATTGGTCAGCAAAGCATGTACTGTCAGTGTGGAAGAAAGTATTTGATACTGTATAACAAGATACTTGAAGACCCTTCAACAAGAGTTCAGTTTGACCCCAAACACAGCACCAAAACATACAAACACACTTTTACAATTACATAGTTCCCCAAACCAATGAAAAATTGCGGAGTACATATAATAATAATTCTTTATTTATATAGAGTCTACGGATTACACAACTTGCCAAATTGGTCCATATACATATTTCAGGTGTCCCATTATGAATCATATATACTGCAGGGCCCTCATATTTTAACCAGTTCCTTACTGCTGTATGATTATATACATCATACAACAGTAAGAGCTGTATGCAGTGAGCTAATACAGACAAACGCAGTGGTGTTAGCTGTATTATACACCTGCTGGTAACTGATGCAGTTGGTATTAGCACCGATGATTGCAGCAGTTAGCCTGTTAGGTTTTACTGGTTGGATTTGACCATGGAACCTAGCAGTGATTGACATGGATGCCCCCAAGTTGGATGTCATCAGAGGGCATCAATCAGTTGCCATGGAAGCTGGGAGCCTGTTAAAGGCTCCCACAGTTGTCTTTAGGCATTTCACAAACATAGACTGTAGAAGCAGTAGAGGAGATGTATTAATGTATCAGTTGTTAGACCAGTGCAGGGTAGAACTCAAAAAGTTCTGTGCTGGACCAGATTAATCCCTGTGTCTGATGCTGATTGATTAAACTTGTGCAGTATAAGATTTGTCAGTTTTAATTTGCACTTCCCATTAGATTAGTCTAGTGTGGCATGTAAAATATTACATTTTTGGTGCACTGACTGAATTTTATGGCACAATGATTAATACACATCCCCAAGTGTATTCACAATATATTGCAAACAGTTGTTCCGCAGTAGATTGTATGCATGATCAGATAAACTAGGGTTAAAGTACTCAAGGAGGGGAATTATATAGTATTGAACGGACCTCTCCTGACACCACTTGGCCAATCATAGCCATTGCTAGCTGCTGGATGAATCAATTTGCCAAATTGGCTGTTTCGCCATGTGGACTAACCTCAAGGATAAAGCCCAAAGCTGACCATCAGGTCCTCTAATCTCTATATTTAAATAATAGTTTTTAAAAAATTAAAAATAATAAATAATAAATAATTTTTTTACAAGTTAAAAAAAGTTTTAAAGAAATACAAATCACATCCTTTTCCCAGAAGACATATACAAATAAATAAACAAGTGAATTAATAAACATGTTAGGTATCGCCGGATACCAAAAGGTCAAATTAAAAGAATATAAAGACAATATTCCAAAAAGTGAACTATGTAATGGAAAATAGAGCCCAAAAGTTCAAATCACTACTTTTTGCCACTTTGCAAAACACTTAAAATTTGAATAAAAAGTAATTAAAAGTTCATAGAGTCCCCAAAATGATAGCAAGGAAAACTTCAGCTCATCCTGCAAAGACCACATTTACATTGAAGTATGGAAAAAATATTATTTTAGTATTTATAATAGCAATGCCTAATTTTGTATCTCTATAGAAAACTTAGGAAAGATATGGGTTGTGTCAGATCTCACAAATTGTTCTGATGGGATCTGGTTTCAGGTTTCTTGCCGGAAAACCACACCCAGAGCTGCTTGAGCTTGACAGCTCCATTTCTTCTTTGTACTCTGTAAGTCTGCAGCTGCAGTTTGAGTGATGGACGGCTGAGCCATTCAGTGCTGGAGGTAGTGTCCATTACTGCCTTATATTATGCCCAGCCCCTTCATTGGATGCTGGTTAATTAAATCTCCTGTGATCTCTAGTGCTCTTGCTATTGCGTTTTTTGTTATTCTGTATATTGACTTCTGCTTTGCCTACTGACAATTCTATTTGCTATACGATTCTTTACCTTTGCTGTTTTGACCAGGTTTGTTTGACTCCGCTTGTCTGTCTGTATCTGTTGTTTGTCCCTCAGTATCATTTATCTCCCAGTGTGACCCCACTTTCCTGTCTCAGTCTTGTGTTGGTTTCTGTGTACCAGTGTGAACACTGGTCTATACCTGTATTCCGGTTACTTGTCCACTCTACTATCCAGCAGCTGTCAGACTGAGTAAGTCTTCACTGTCATCTTGTACTGTCGATCAGGGACCGTTAGTTAAGTTCCAGATAGCGGGTTTGCCCTTGTCAGGATGGTTTATCTGCTGCAGGCAGGACCTTAGTCCACAGGGACGTCACAGGGTGAGTTTCCCACAACATACCTAGTCAGACAGCTAGCACCAAGCGTGGTTGTGGTTGCATGGTTACTGGAAAGGTACTGACATATTAACCACCCTTACCTACTCTATGGAGGCCATGGAAGCTGTTTTAAGTCAGGTACAGAGTCTGGCTCACATGGTTCAGAATCTGTTTGAATGTGTGCAGCTGCAGGAACAGCGCCTCTCTTTGATTTCAGGTCAATCTGTGTATGAGCCTAAGGCTAAGCTTCCTGATCTCTTCGCTGGAGACAGAAGATTTTTTTTCCCTTCAGGGAGAGTTGCAAGCTGTATTTCCACCTTAGGACCCAGTCTTCTGGTAATGATGCCCAGAGGGTAGGCATCATCATGTCACTCCTGCGTGGAAGCCCTCAGGAATGGGCATTTTCTTTAGCCCCTGATGTCCCAGAGATTGGTCACATGATGTTGAGAAATATGTTGCTACATGTAGTAATTGTAGTAAGACCAATGTTTCCAGAGAATGCCCAGTGGAATCCCCTGCTCCTAGATCCGTTCAGTCTAAGCCATGGACACATGTATCTATGAGTTTGGTCAAGAATTTGCCTCCTTCTCAGGGAATGACAGTAATTTGGGTGGTTGTGGACCTCATATCTAAAATGTGCCATTTCTTTCCGCTAGAGAAATTGCCTAATGCCAAGGAATTTGCCACTCTGTTCATTGACAATGTTCTTAAACTGCATGCGCTACCTGAGTCTGTTATTTTCGATCAGTTCTGTAAAAAGTTGGAAATACAACTGTCTGGAACACTGTCCTGACATCCTGAGACTGTTGGACAATGTGCCTGACTGCCAGGAAGATTAGGGTACACAGCTAGCTATTGCTGAGTTTGTGTACAATCACCAAGACTTCCCATCTACTGCCAAGTCCCCATTTCTCTACAGCTATGGTTTTGTTCCATGTTTTTTTGTGTGTCTATTGATCTGTCCAGTAATCCGCAGGCAGATGCCGTTGTGTCCAGCCTGTGTTCTGTTTGGGCACAAAACATCTGAAAGAGAAATTGTTTAACTTTGTGTATTGCAGACCTCAAAGAATGAATTTTAACTAAATATAGTGCCCCAAGGATAAATAATATAAAATAATTTGTAGGTGCCCTAGAACAAGATTACCCATTAACAAATTATTTTCATCTATTGCTTCAAAGAATTCATTTAGTTATTTTTTCACATGCCGTAGTACAAAATATCCATAATTACCAGCAAAGGCCAATAAATAAAAGAATCAATAAAGTATAAGAGAAATAAAAAAATAAGACACAAAGGGGAATACGAAGGATGGTGAGAGTAGCAGCAGCCCTGTGAAACTATTAATATTATAATGTCGTAACTGTTGTGCACCATCTGTGTGAGATTGCACAGCCAGTCCTCTCTACTCTTATTAGGACTAATTGCAGATTTCTGGTTTGATATTACAGCAGAGGGGAGTGACTTAAGTGACAAAGCAGTTGGAGGAGACTCGGGTGGCAAGTGCAGCTACAATCCAGGAATATAAATACATTTACTGCCACTAACAACACAGACAAAGGTATTGCAATTGTACGGATAAGCTGACACTGAGCAGCTCTAGCTTGTGTATGTGATCAGGGTAGATAAGGACCAAGGTCACCAGAGAGGTATTCATAGGAATAGGGTAACAGAATCATCTAGAACAAGGACAGAAAAAAGTGCAGCTTTGTATGATCAGTGCAGCTTTGTATGATCAAAACTGGTAGACTCACTTTATAAAACTGTACAGACTAAATAGCAAAAATAAATCTAAACTTCCGCTCTCATCTGCAAAGATTTTTATTTAGGTCACGTCAACTTTTTTTTCAAAAGGTTATCTTATGAAAGCTCATTTCTAGATAGACTCTGGCATAGTGATCAGTTGAACAGAATGATAAACTGTTACCCCAGAAAAAGTCTACTTCTTGCCATATGGACACTGCAGGAAAAATGTAGAATTAAATGTTCATTGACATGAACATGAACTCTGTAATAAGTTGGTGGGGTCAGAACTTCTCACTGACAACCTTTAAGTTGTAGAGTAATCTATTAATGCAGCAGATAATATGTCCTTGGGTTTTTTAATTACTCAGTAAACTTTTACAATCTGTAAAATATTCATATAAGTAATTTTAAGTAATAGCAATTAAAGGTTACAATACATATAAATCTTTTGTTGTGTGCCTTCAAATCCTGGGTAGTATGTCTATGATGCTTTAATTAAGCCATATGTTAAGAAATTAACATTCTTTTTTTATTAATGAGGCCTTTCACATCCAACAGAGATGAGCTGTTTAATTAAGTTTTTCATTTCAAAGTACAAGGTGTTAAATCTTCACCAATAGATACTAATATTATAATTAAAATATATTTCACTTTTTTACATGTTAGAAAATGCAAGACAGAGGCACACATTTATTAAAGATAAGAAGAATGGGGCTACTCAACGGATATCGTTCCACCCAATGGTGGTCCAAAAAATGTGCTCATGGGTTGTTGAGGTATCGGCAATGTATCAAAATAGCAGTAAAGTGTCCAGAGCACCAGTTTAAGGAACATCCAACTAGAGTTGCAAGAACTGTAATACATACAGTATTTTTCGGACTATAAGGCGCACCGGAGTATAAGGCGCACCATCAATAAATGCCTGCTAAAATGTCTAGTTTCATATATAAGGCGCACTGGCCTATAAGGCGCACCTGATTATAAGGATGCATGACCAGCAGGTGGCAGACCTGTGCACAGTTCAAGGCAGCTGTTGTCTGTCAGTACGGTTCATATATAAGGCACACTGGACTATAAGGCGCACCTTTGATTTCTGAGAAAATCAAAGGATTTTTTGTGCGCCTTATAGTCCGAAAAATACGGTAATTGTATAATGCACACATAAAAAAATGTAAAAAAAAGGAAGGGAATAAACACATAAAAAATCACATAATAATAGGATATTCAAAGTTGTAGTAATACATACCAAAATATACTACTTGCAGAAATCTGTATACTTGTTTCATAAAGGTGTGGTACAAAAATATGTGTAAAAAAAAGAAGCGTTTCAGAGGTTCTCCCTCCATTCTCAATAGCTAATACTCAATGACTACTTTGTCTTTTTAATATTATTCTTTATTAAAAATACAGAAAACCTGTGCTGGATTGCTTCATTTTCATCTTCTTTGGTATACTTATTGTCTTATGACATATCTTTGCATTTCTTTATCTATATACAGTAATACTCATATTTAAATCTCCCAAATATAGATTGCACAGATGTGTGGAGTATATTAAAAATAGAAAAATGAAGGATAAACACAGAATAATAAATTAAAAGAATAAGCACATTTAAAAAAAATTTAGAACCCAGAATAAAATAATTTTTGCATTCAGACCTTTTGGAATAATTTTCTGAAATTCAAAAATTTTTTTGGACTCTGTTCTGGACATTTTAGCGACATATTCCCCCCACCAGTCTTTGGGTACCATTTGTAATGCACAAAATTTAAGTTTTTGGGTCTCTAATATGATATTTTTGGTAAAGCAGAGATAGAGAATGATTAGTAAACCCTGCTTTGATGTTCCTAATATGCTCCTTTACTCTCTCTTTTAGTTATCTATATGTTCACCATATTTACTGCAACTGACATGGACACTCTATAAGATATATAGTGCCCTTTGTATTTAAGGTCAAAAATTCTTTTATATCTACTTCAAAATTAATAGTTGTGTATTTTACCCAAGTTCTCTTCTTTGTGAATATTGTGGTTTTACAACCTAAACAGGTGCCACAGCGATAAAAGCCCTTAAATGTAAGCCACAACATATCATTTGCTACTTTGTTTGTTTTTCCTTTTAGTAGTAGGTGCTACTTTGTTATTTAGGTTTTGTGATTTTGTAAATACGATAGGAGGTCTGTCTGGCAGTATGTTACCTAAAGTCTTATCCTTTTTTAAGTGGTACCAATGTTTTTTTAGTACCTTGTCAATATTTCTGTAGTTGGAATTGGATGGCAATATGATGCTTGTTTCCGTTTTTGTTGTGGATGCTGTTTTTTTGTCTTCAAAAAATCTGTTTCTGTCCAGGGATTTGACTTTTTCATAGGCTTTATCTAACAACTCTTCTGGATAATTTTTTTATCCTAAAATCTTGTTTTAGTTGTATTGCCTCCTTTTCCAAGGTTTCATCATACATGCAGTTCCTTTTAATCTGGCGGAACTGTCCATATGGTACAGTTAAGAACCATCAAATACCTTGTAAGATGTAGCTATTCTTAGCTGTAGGTTTTCTATAGGTGGAACAGGACAATTTATGCTTTTCGATCGAAATAAGAAGATCTAAAAATTCTATTCTTTCTGTATCAATTTGCAGGGTGAATTTTAGATTATAGTTATTAGTGTTAAGGGAGTTGATAAACTGGCCCAATGAATCCCTTCCAGATCGCCAGATTAGTATGACATCATCAATGTACCGCCTCCAGAGCACCAGATCCGCACCGAGTTTGGGATGGATGGTCTGTAATTCTGAATGCGCCAAAAACAAGTTGACGTAAGAAGCTTCTTTTATCAAAAAAGGGATAGGTTTTATTTTAAACCAAAATTATTTTATATTTGAGGGCCTGTTTTACTGTCAGATTACAGGTACCACCATGGGCACCAGATTTGCACAGAGTTACGCCAACTTGTTTTTGCAGAGTCAGACCGTGTTACACAAATAGAGCAAAGCAGATTGGCAGAGGCCCAAATGCCATCTGCTTTAACAAGTATCACCAAATATTTGAACAATACAAATCATGTACATGACAAAGACTTTATAATAAAGTATACATTTTTATGAAGGCATAGTAAAATCATGAAGTGTGAAAACAATGTGGTATGTGGACCACACAGCGGAGTTTAAAAACTATGTGTGTCCCTGAGTAACGCAGTTAACGCAGGGGTAGGTTATACAATCAATTTACAAATGGTACATACATTAAAAATACCTTGCAAAAGACAGTAGAAGCAGTCAAGTAGTAGTGGATCAAGGTGATAGATACAACATATATACGGCCCACATAATACAAAAAAGAAAATAGATAGTAAATACCATACCAAGAGGATGGGAGTACACATAAGAGACCCCAACAGGTGTTTCGCTGTTTTTGATGAGATTTTTTATTTTTATTTTACCAATTGGCTGCAATGAAACAAAGAAAAAAATTTAAAGGCGTCTTAATACTTTCTGTACTCACTGTACATTCAAATACAAATTTATAAGTGCATCAAAATGTACAATTGTTTTTACCAAAAACTACATGATAAGAAAAAAGGAACGCTAATCTTCTACCGAAGTGCTCCCAGCTAAAACCTCCCTCATTAATCAAACCCCACCGGAACATGTTGAACATTGGAAATACCATTTACATGCAAGAGATGAGGAAAAACTTTTTTACACCAAAATAGACCAAATTGATGAAAATAGATCTATTATCAGCTCCCTAGGGAGATACTATATCATCATGTACTTAGACTGTCTCACTTGAACCCATTATCATTTAATGTAAACAAGACCTGAGACCTGCTTGGTTATAAAACAATAAAGTCTGCTCTTTATAGGTTATTTTCAGTCTGCAAGGAAAAAGAAGAGCAAATTGAAATCCAGCCAAACTATGCATGACCTGGGTATTAATCTTACACTCATCACATAATGACCTCTTTCAACATAAAAAACAATCACAGTTCAGATCTTAAGACAAAACCTTTTGTAACCCATTTGAGATAAATTGTGTACAAATGTAATCTTCCGCTGCCAAGGGAAAGCTGGCCATTTTCAATTGCTTTGCCCAGCACAGTCTTCAATATCAGCAACTGTAGCCCCCAAGTCACATTTATTTTTCTGTACATTTTCAACCCCCACTGCCATACTGTCAAGCTTGTCCCACAACTACACTGATGAAACTTCTACTGCCTACAAACAGTGGATATAATTATTCTAACTCAATTTGACCTACCTATCATCTTAACCCCTTAAGGACGCAGCCAGTTTATAGTTTAAGGCTCAGGCCCATTTTGGATTCTGACATGCATTGTTTTATATGGTTATAACTTTTGAACACTGTTACTTATTAAAACGATTCTTAGATAGTTATTTCCTCACATGCCGTACTTCATTTTAGTGATAAATATTGGCTGATAAGTTTTGCGTTTATTTACAAAAAAAAGAAAAAATGATGAATTTTCAAAATTTGAAATCATTGCATTTTCAGGCAGATAGATTTACCACCTTTTACAATTTGCTGAATACCATACCTCAAAATGGAGATACATTTGGAATGGTAAAATTTTGTCGGTTATACTTTCATTTAGCCCTAAAATTTACACATTTGCAAAAGATAAAAAGAAAAACCAAACATACAATTTATTATGCAATTTCTCCTGAGTACAGAGACCCTCCACATGTGGCTGTTACATGTTTTATGGGTGCACAGCGAGGGGCAGAAGGGAAGGAGCAGCCTGCAGCTGCTAGGATTTGCTGGCTATAAAATTTTAACTTTTCCGTTATTGGGGTTATGTGATGTCATTTTTTTTGTGTGATGAATAGAGATGAGCGAGCACTAAAATGCTCGGGTACTCGTTATTCGAGACGAACTTTTCCCGATGCTCGAGTGCTCGTCTCGAATAACGAGCCCCATTGAAGTCAATGGGAGACTCGAGCATTTTTCAAGGGGACCAAGGCTCTGCACAGGGAAGCTTGGCCAAACACCTGGGAACCTCAGAAATGGATGGAAACACCACGGAAATGGACAGGAAACAGCAGGGGCAGCATGCATGGATGCCTCTGAGGCTGCGTAATCGCACCATTATGCCAAAATTATGGGCAACAGCATGGCCATGACAGAGTGACAGAATGAAGCTAGATAGCATCTAAAACATCCAATAATTGACCCTGACACTATAGGGGATGGCATGCAGAGGCAGCGGCAGCAGCTGCAGGCTAGAGAGTGGCATGGCGACATACCCTAAATGGACTCAGGCTTCAAACCAATGGGTGGCAGAGAGGAACCAAAGGAGGTGAGCAAGAAGCGCTCAAATAATATCGGTACATGATAAAAGTTTGCCAGTATATTTTGTGGATTACACAGCAGGGTGGCGACAAAGTTAACATGGAAGCCATGAAAACAACCCAAAATTCTGCCTGACACAGCTCGTTTGATAGGGGGACCATGTATGGAGGCAGAGAACTAGTAGTAGATTAAAGGTGCTGCAGTTAAAACTATGTTAGTTGGATCTTGGCATGGAGCTGGCGCTCCGCTTCCAGGCGAGCTTTCGCCAATCCAAGCCCCTGTCTCTAGGCTACTCCCCAAACAGCACTTCTAAGAACCTTTTGTATAAGATCAAGTGTAGTAGCATTCTTATAAGTTTGGGATATGGCGGGTGAGGGGAATGTAAACAGATGCGCAAGAAGCGCTGAAATAATATCGGTAAATGATAAAAGTTTGCCAGTATATTTTGTGGATTACACAGCAGGGTGGCGACAAAGTTAACAAGTTTGATGTGGAATGGCCTGTAATAGCTCTTGGGCGGTGTGCCTTTTATCGCCTAGGCTCAGCAGTTTGAGCACCGCCTGCTGTCGCTTAGCGACGGCACTGCTGCTGTGCCTAGAGCTACCGACTGATGGCGCCATGGCCACGGATGGTAATTCGGAGGAGGAGGAGGTGGAGGAGGGGTGGGAGGAGGAGGAGGTATAGTAGGCCTTTGAGACCTGGACCGAGGTAGGCCCCGCAATCCTCTGCGTCGGCAGTATATGACCAGCCCCAGGGTCAGACTCGGTCCCAGCCTGCACCAAGTTAAGTGTAGTAGCGTTCTTATAAGTTTGGGATATGGCGGGTGATGGGAATGTAAACAGATGCGCAAGAAGCGCTGAAATAATATCCGTAAATGGTAAAAGTTTGCCAGTATATTTTGTGGATAACACAGCAGGGTGGCGACAAAGTTAACAACTTTGATGTGGAATCCATGAAAACAACCCAAATTTCTGCCTGACACACCTCGTTTGATAAGGGGACGATGTATGGAGGCAGCTATATGGACGACTTTTGGAGGTAGCAATGGAGACAACGTGTGGAGGCTGCTATGGAGACAATTTAATTTGGATAGTGCCTGTATGTGGCAGTCCAAAAAAGTTTTCAAACCAGAGGAGCAGGTAGGTGGCCCTCCAGAAAAATGAAATAGATTGAGTGCCTGTATGTGGCAGTCCAAAAAAGTTTTCAAACCAGAGGAGCAGGTAGGTGGCCCTCCAGAAAAATGAAATAGATTGAGTGCCTGTATGTGGCAGTCCAAAAAAGTTTTCAAACCAGAGGAGCAGGTAGGTGGCCCTCCAGAAAAAATAAATAGATTGAGTGCCTGTATGTGGCAGTCCAAAAAAGTTTTCAAACCAGAGGAGCAGGTAGGTGGCCCTCCAGAAAAATTGAATAGATTGAGTGCCTGTATGTGGCAGTCCAAAAAAGTTTTCAAACCAGAGGAGCAGGTAGGTGGCCCTCCAGAAAAATTAAATAGATTGAGTGCCTGTATGTGGCAGTCCAAAAAAGTTTTCAAACCAGAGGAGCAGGTAGGTGGCCCTCCAGAAAAATTGAATAGATTGAGTGCCTGTATGTGGCACTCCCAAAAATTGTTTAAAACAGAGGACCGGGTAGGTGGCCCTCCAGAAAAATTAAATGCATAAAGTACTATAGCTAGAGCCAGTGGGCCCTGTCAAAAAATAGCCAGTTTCCTCTGCTTTAGTGTACAAAGAGGAGGAGAAGGAGGAAAATGAGGAGGAGGAGGAGTGGATAAATTATTCAGGTTGAGCTTCCTTCACCTGGTGGAGATTAGAAATTATGAGAAATCCAGGCTTTATTCATCTTAATAAGCGTCAGCCTGTCAGCGCTGTCAGCGCTCGGACAACACGCTAGCGGCAGGGCAGGCAAGAACCTCCAAGGCGTACAGCGCCAGTTCGTGCCACATGTCCAGCTTTGAAACCCAGTAGTTGTAGGGAGCTGTGTGATCATTTAGGACGATGGTATGGTCAGCTACGTACTCCCTCACCATCTTTCTGTAAAGATCAGCCCTACTCTGCCGAGACTGGGGACAGGTGACAGTGTCTTGCTGGGGTGACATAAAGCTGGCAAAAGCCTTGTAAAGCGTACCCTTGCCAGTGCAGGACAAGCTGCCTGCTCGCCTACTCTCCCTCGCTACTTGTCCCGCAGAACTACGCACTCTGCCGCTAGCGCTGTCAGAAGGGAAATACTGTTTCAGCTTGTGCACCAGGGCCTGCTGGTATTCATGCATTCTCACACTCCTTTCCTCTCCAGGGATGAGAGTGGAAAGATTTTGCTTGTACCGTGGGTCCAGGAGAGTGAACACCCAGTAATCGGTGCTGGAATAAATTCTTTTAACGCGAGGGTCACGGGATAGGCAGCTTAGCATGAAATCTGCCATATGCGCCAGAGTACCAACGCGTAAGAATTCACTCCCCTCACTGGCCTGACTGTCCATTTCCTCCTCCTCCAACTCCTCCAACTCCTCTTCTTCTGCCCATACACGCTGAACAGTGAAGGACTCAACAATGGTCCCCTCTTGTGTCTCGCCAACATTCTCCTCCTCTTCCTCCTCATCCTCCTCCACCTCCACCTCCTCCGATATGCGCTGAGAAACAGACCTAAGGGTGCTTTGGCTATCAACAAGGGAATCTTCTTCCCCCGTCTCTTGTGACGAGCGCAAAGCTTCCGACTTCATGCTGATCAGAGAGTTTTTCAACAGGCCAAGCAGCGGGATGGTGAGGCTGATGATGGCGGCATCGCCACTGACCATCTGTGTTGACTCCTCAAAGTTACTCAGCACCTGACAGATATCAGACATCCACGTCCACTCCTCATTGTAGACTTGAGGAAGC
Organism: Engystomops pustulosus; assembly: GCF_040894005.1. Taxonomy (NCBI): domain Eukaryota; kingdom Metazoa; phylum Chordata; class Amphibia; order Anura; family Leptodactylidae; genus Engystomops; species Engystomops pustulosus. Next base: position 229,917,133 of record NC_092411.1, read on the forward strand.
TGACTGACCTGACTACCAGTTCTGGTGGAAGTTGACATCTGGCAGTCTACAATCGCTCTGCGCTGCTGGTAAACTCTGGATAACATGGTTAATGTTGAATTCCACCTCGTGGGCACGTCGCACAACAGTCGGTGAGCGGGCAGTTGGAGGCGGCGCTGCGCTGCCCTGAGAGTGGCAGCATCTGTGCTGGACTTCCTGAAATGCGCACAGATGCGGCGCACCTTCGTGAGCAAATCAGACAGATTGGGGTATGTCTTGAGGAAACGCTGAACTATCAGATTTAACACATGGGCCAGGCATGGCACATGTGTCAGTCTGCCGAGTTGCAGAGCCGCCACCAGGTTACGGCCGTTGTCACACACAACCATGCCTGGCTTCAGGTTCAGCGGTGCCAGCCACAGATCAGTCTGCGCCTTGATGCCCTGTAATAGCTCTTGGGCGGTGTGCCTTTTATCGCCTAGGCTCAGCAGTTTGAGCACCGCCTGCTGTCGCTTAGCGACGGCACTGCTGCTGTGCCTAGAGCTACCGACTGATGGCGCCATGCCCACGGATGGTAGTTCGGAGGAGGAGGTGGAGGAGGGGTGGGAGGAGGAGGAGGCATAGTAGGCCTGAAAGATCTGGACCGAGGTAGGCCCCGCAATCCTCGGCGTCGGCAGTATATGACCAGCCGCAGGGTCAGACTCGGTCCCAGCCTCCACCAAGTTAACCCAATGTGCCGTCAGCGATATATAGTGGCCCTGCCCGGCAGCACTCGTCCACGTGTCCGTGGTCAGGTGGACCTTGTCAGAAACGGCGTTGGTCAGGGCACGGATGATGTTGTCTGACACGTGCTGGTGCAGGGCTGGGACGGCACATCGGGAAAAGTAGTGGCGGCTGGGGACCGAATACCGAGGGGCGGCCGCCGCCATGAGGTTGCGAAAGGCCTCGGTCTCTACTAGCCTATAGGGCAGCATCTCCAGGCTAAGCAATCTGGAGATGTGGACATTAAGGGCTTGGGCGTGCGGGTGGGTTTTACTATATTTCCGTTTCCGCTCCAGCGTCTGGGGTATGGAGAGCTGAACGCTGGTGGATGCTGTGGAGGATCGTGGAGGCGACGATGGGGTTTTTGTGCCAGGGTCCTGGGCAGGGGGCTGACTATCAGCTGACACAGGGGAAGGAGCAGTGGTGTGCACGGCCGGAGGTAAACGGGCTTGGTGCCCCTGAGTGGGGTGTTTAGCATTCATATGCCTGCGCATACTGGTGGTAGTTAAGCTAGTAGTGGTGGAACCCCTGCTGATCCTGGTTTGGCAAAGGTTGCACACCACAGTCCGTCGGTCATCCGGTGTTTCCTTAAAGAACCTCCAGACTTCTGAAAATCTAGCCCTCGCCGCGGGAGCCCTCGCCACGGGAGCTTCACTACGTGACACATTTGGCGCTGATGCACCTGCTCTGGCCCTGCCTCTCCGTCTGGCCCCACCACTGCCTCTTCCAACCTATTCTGGTCGAGGACTCTCCTCCGTCTCAGAAGCACTGTGTTCACCCGGCCTCTCAATCCAGCTTGGGTCTGTCACCTCATCATCCTCCGATCCCTCAGTCTGCTCCCCCCTCGGACTTCCTGCCCTGACAACAACTTCACCACTGTCTGACAACCGTGTCTCCTCATCGTCGGACACCTCTTTACACACTTCTTCCACTACGTCAAGAAGATCATCATCACCCACAGACTGCGACTGGTGGAAAACCTGGGCATCGGAAAATTGCTCAGCAGCAACCGGACAAGTGGTTTGTGACTGTGGGAAGGGTCCAGAAAACAGTTCCTCAGAGTATGCCGGTTCAAATGCCAAATTTTCCTGGGAGGGGGCAGACTGGGGGGGAGGAGGCTGAGGTGCAGGAGCTGGAGGAGTGCCGATTTTGGTGACATGGGTGGACTGCGTAGAAGACTGACTGGTGGACAAATTGCTCGAAGCATTGTCGGCAATCCACGACATCACCTGTTCGCACTGTTCTGGCCTCAACAGTGCTCTACCACGAGTCCCAGTAACTTCAGACATGAACCTAGGGAGTGTAGCTCTGCGGCGTTCCCCTGCTCCCTCATCAGCAGGTGGTGTCTCACCCCACCCAGGACCACGGCCTCTGACCCCTGCAGTAGTTGGACGCCCACGTCCCCGCCCTCGTCCTCGTCCTCTACCCCTAGCCCTCGGGTTAAACATTTTGAAAATGAAAGTTATAACTTTAATTTTTTTTTTAACTTTTTTTTGTGTTTTTTTGTGTTTTTTAGTTTTTTTTTGTGTTTTATAGTTTTTAAAACCAAACAATGCTATCCTATTGCTATGGCTATTTTCTAGCCAAGTATGAAAGCACACTGCTATGCCAGATGAGATGACGCTGAGTTATGAAAAAATAAACGTAAAATAAAAAGGAAATGGCAGACTGTGCCTAATTGAAATCCAACCCCTAATAAATTTTCCCACTTCGGTCTTTGCGTCACTAAGCGCTAAACACAGCGGTTGCAAGTCTCACTCCAAATTCCTCACAATTGGCTAGTATATGCACTGCAGCAAGGACAGCCACCAGCAGATCAACCAGAAATAAAATATATATAACGCTATTGTAGGCGTAAGTAAGCCGTTTGGATTCTCCTTTGGCTATTTTCTAGCCAAGTATGAAAGCACACTGATGAGATGACGCTGAGTTATGAAAAAATAAACGTAAAATAAAAAGAAACTGCCAGACTGTGCCTAATTGAAATCCAACCCCTAATAAATTTTCCCACTTCGGTCTTTGCGATGGATATGTGCGTCACTAAGCGCTAAACACAGCGGTCGCAAGTCTCACTCCAAATTCCTCACAATTGGCTAGTATATGCACTGCAGCAAGGACAGCCACCAGCAGATCAACCAGAAATAAAATATATATAACGCTATTGTAGGCGTAAGTAAGCCGTTTGGATTCTCCTTTGGCTATTTTCTAGCCAAGTATGAAAGCACACTGATGAGATGACGCTGAGTTATGAAAAAATAAACGTAAAATAAAAAGAAACTGCCAGACTGTGCCTAATTGAAATCCAACCCCTAATAAATTTTCCCACTTCGGTCTTTGCGATGGATATGTGCGTCACTAAGCGCTAAACACAGCGGTCGCAAGTCTCACTCCAAATTCCTCACAATTGGCTAGTATATGCACTGCAGCAAGGACAGCCACCAGCAGAACAACCAGAAATAAAATATATATAACGCTATTGTAGGCGTAAGTAAGCCGTTTGGATTCTCCTTTGGCTATTTTCTAGCCAAGTATGAAAGCACACTGATGAGATGACGCTGAGTTATGAAAAAATAAACGTAAAATAAAAAGAAACTGCCAGACTGTGCCTAATTGAAATCCAACCCCTAATAAATTTTCCCACTTCGGTCTTTGCGATGGATATGTGCGTCACTAAGCACTAAACACAGCGGTCGCAAGTCTCACTCCAAATTCCTCACAATTGGCTAGTATATGCACTGCAGCAAGGACAGCCACCAGCAGATCAACCAGAAATAAAATATATATAACGCTATTGTAGGCGTAAGTAAGCCGTTTGGATTCTCCTTTGGCTATTTTCTAGCCAAGTATGAAAGCACACTGATGAGATGACGCTGAGTTATGAAAAAATAAACGTAAAATTAAAAGAAACTGCCAGACTGTGCCTAATTGAAATCAAACCCCTAATAAATTTTCCCACTTTGGTGTTTGAGGTGGATATGTGTGTCACTAAGAGCTAAACACAACGGTAGCAAGTCCCCCTGCAAATTCCTCACAATATGGTACTAGCTGCACTACTAGTGCCAGCAAGCCCAGCCACAAGCAAACAAAAAAAAGTATAACGTTATTGTAGCCCTAAGAAGGGCTGTTGGGTTCTTGTTGAATCACTCCTGCCTAACACTATTCTAATAGAACACCCTAACGCTTTCCCTGACCAGCAGCAGCTCTCTCCCTAGCGGCATCCAGACACAGAATGATCCGAGCAGCGCGGGCAGCTGCTAGTCTATCCCAGGGTCACCTGATCTGGCCAGCCAACCACTGCTATCGACGTGTAAGGGTACCACGTCATGCTGGGTGGAGTGCAGAGTCTCCTGGCTTGTGATTGGCTCTGTTTCTGGCCGCCAAAAAGCAAAACGGCGGGATATGCCATTTTCTCGAGCGGGCGAAGTATTCGTCCGAGCAACGAGCAGTTTCGAGTACGCTAATGCTCGAACGAGCATCAAGCTCGGACGAGTATGTTCGCTCATCTCTAGTGATGAACATTAGGAACATTTTTTTGAGGGCAGGAGTAGAAAAGGATCAATTCTGTAGTGGATTTTTTACTGTTTTTGTGTGTGTGTTCATCAGCCTAATAATCATGTTATCTTTATTCTATGGGTCGATACAATTATTGGGATACCACACATGAATATTGTTTCTTATGTTTAACTAAATTTTCCAAATAAAACCCTAATCATAATTTTTAATTTTCTGATTTTTAACAGTTATTTTTAACAGCGTTCATTCTACGGGTTGTTACGGGGGGTTATGAGGGGATACTATATCTGGGGTTTGTGTTATGATTTAGACTTTTTTGTGTTATATGTGTCTCTTTTTATGTTATGGGGATTATGGGCATTTTCATTGATTTATTGCTTTATTTTTTATTGAATAACATTTTTTTTTACTTTTTTACTCTCTCCACCATGGAACAAGAACAAGATAATATCCTGCAATACTGATGTAGTGCAGGGTATTAGCTGTGTCAGCCTATGCACTTGCATAGGCTGACACTGTGCCTTTAAGATGACTTCACTTGATCGGACCCCAGGGCTGCCATAGCAACAGCTATGGAGACAGCACAGGGGAGGGGGGCGATCGTGGTTAAATGCCAGGGACGCGCTGACCGCGGCATTTACCGGGTTAACCACTGTGATTGGCATTGCCAGCAAGAGTATTGAACAGAACCCTCTCTTGAACTTCTGATGCAACTCGAACTGCAGTTAAAGGCACAAGCATCTGAATATTTATTTATGAATTGCAGCTATCATATAACAGTCAATGGTAAAAGAAGAAGGATATGCAACAGTAAAATTTATCTGGCACAGGAATCAAAATATTACAATGATAAATGTAGGAAGAACATCTGGTGGGAGATTATCCTGTGCTGCTTCACCCAGTGCATATTCGGAAAACAGGCTACTGCACACGAAGGGAGAAGGGGAACATGCGTTCTCTTCCACTTGCTTCATGTCACAGTCTATGGGGAATAGTCCCTTAGGACTAAGTAAGTGGACTCCCTGGACCACCGCGGGAGATAACCACCTTAGCCACACTCGGGAGCGGAGTCTAAGTGAACTCCTGGTCTTCGCCAGAGCCCGCCGCAAAGCGGGATGGACTTGCTGCGGCGGGGAGTCACCAGGTCGCTCCACGGGTGTGACTAGGCCCACGGTGGCAGCCAAGGTAGGGACAAGGGGACCACGGATGGCAGGCAGGACCACGGGAAGGCAGGCAGGAAGGACCACGGGAAGGCAGGCAGGAAGGACCACGGGAAGACAGGCAGGAAGGACCACGGGAAGACAGGCAGGAAGGACCATGGGAAGGCAGGCAGGCAGGACCACGGGAAGGCAGGCAGGACCACGGGAAGGCAGGCAGGCAGGACCACGGGAAGACAGGCAGGCAGGACCACGGGAAGGCAGGCAGGCAGGACCACGGGAAGGCAGGCAGGCAGGACCACGGGAAGGAAGGCAGGCAGGACCACGGGAAGGCAGGCAGGAGTACCGGAAGGCAGGCAGGACCACGGGAAGGCAGGCAGGCAGGACCACGGGAAGGCAGGCAGGACCACGGGAAGGCAGGCAGGCAGGACCACGGGAAGGCAGGCAGGCAGGACCACGGGAAGGCAGGCAGGAGTACCGGAGTGCCACAGGATACCAGGACCGACACAGGATGCCAGGACCGCCACAGGAACCACAGAACAGGGGAACAACACGGAACACAGGAAACCGGGAACACGGGAACTCAGAGGCGTCTGGAAACGCTCAAGAAGGCTTTCTCCTCAGAAGAATGAGCTGAAGATCCGGCAGGGGATGCTGGGAGTCGCCAGGCTATATAGCCGAGCCTGGAATGCCAGAGCCAATAAGGAGGACGCTGGCCCTTTAAGGCTGGGAGAAGTCCGCGCGCACTCCCTATAGTGGCAGGAGCACGCGACTGCAAGGAAGAAGCATGCGGCCTACACGCTGGGAGCAAGAGTGCAGGCCGGAGCCTGGAGAGGTAAGTGAGAGCTGGGGGAGCGGGGACCGCGGCAGCAGGCACGGGTACACCCTCAATCCGTACCGAGGATCGTGGGTGTAACCGTGACAGTACCCCCCCCCTTAGGGCCCCTCTTCTCTTCTTCTTCAGCCCGCTGTTCTTCTTTCTTTGCCTCCTCCAATTCTTCTTGGTGATGAGACACCTTAGGAGGAGAGAAGGCACTGGGAAGACTTGGGAAGCAGGCTGGGTCGGCTCTAGGCACACCGGAGCAGCCTCAGGGGAGACCAGAGCAGCCGTGGCAAGCTGCGGAGTCTCTGGAGCAGCCGTGGCAAGCTGCGGAGTCTGGGGCGCCACTTGGGCAGCACTGGCAAGCTGCAGAGTCTCTGGAGCAGCTGTGGCAAGCTGCGGAGTCTGGGACGCCACTTGGGCAGCACTGGCAAGCTGCAGAGTCTCTGGAGCAGCCGTGGCAAGCTGCGGAGTCTGGGGCGCCACTGGAGCAGCCGTGGCAAGCTGCGGGGCCTGGGGCGCCACTGGAGCAACCGTGGCAAGCTGCGGAGTCTGGGGCGCCACTGGAGCAGCCGTGGCAAGCTGCATAGTCTCTGGAGCAGCCGTAGCAAACTGCGGAGTCTGGGACGCCACTGGAGCAGCCGTGGCAAGCTGTGGAGACTGGGGCGCCATGGGAGCAGCCGTGGCAAGCTGCAGAGTCTCTGGAGCAGCCGTGGCAAGCTGCGGAGGCTGGAGAGTCTCTGGAGCAGCCACAGGAAGCTGCGGAGGCTGGAGAGTCTCTGGAGCAGCATTGGCAAGCTGCGGAGCCACTGGAGCAGCTGCGGGGAGCTGCTGAGCCACTGGAGCAGCTGCGGGGAGCTGCGGAGCCACTGGAGCAGCTGCGGGGAGCTGCGGAGCCACTGGAGCAGCTGTGGGGAGCTGCGGAGCCACTGGAGCAGCTGCGGGGAGCTGCGGAGCAACAGGAGCAGCTGCGGGGAGCTGCGGAGCCACGGGAGCAGTTCTGGGAAGCTGCGGAGCCACGGGAGCAGTTCTGGGAAGCTGCGGAGCCACGGGAGCAGCTCTGGGAATCTGCGGAGCCACGGAAGCAGCTCTGGGAAGCTGAGGAGCCACGGGAGCAGCTCTGGGAAGCTGCAGAGCCACGGGAGCAGCTCTGGGAAGCCGCGGAGCCACGGGAGCAGCTCTGGGAAGCCGCGGAGCCACTGGAGCAGCTCTGGGAAGCCGCGGAGCCACGGGAGCAGCTCTGGGAAGCTGCGGAGCCACGGGAACAGCTCCGGGAAGCTGCGGAGCCTTGGGCGCCGCTGGAGCAGCTCTGGGAAGCTGCGGAGGCTTGGGCGCCGCTGTTGCAGCTCCGGGAAGCTGCGGAGACACTGGAGACCCTGGAACCATGCAGGACAGATGAGGTGATCGAACTTGAGGTGGTTCAAATCTGGACTGGATTTTTGCCAGGAACTTGGTATGAGTAAACATGTCCAGGTCACCACTATCCCATAGAGGAGTAGCCCAGTCTAGCGCCTCTCCAGTGAGCAAAGAAAAAACACATGCCAACTTAGTGCATTCGGGGGTGGACTGGGAGGACGTCAGCTTGATGTATAACGAGCACTGGACGACAAAACTCCTGCAAAAATTGGGGTTGCCATCAAATTTGTTTGGCATCAAAAAATCTGATCCAGAGTTCGCTGCCGAAAAACATGGCTGTGGGACAGAAACAACAGGAGGAGTCACATGAGCCTGCTGCTGGGAGGTAATAAACCGCAGGGTGGCAGCGAGTTTATCTAAGAGTTCTTTTTGCGTAGAAATCTCTTGGGCCTGCTGGGCAATAGTGCTGGGAAGGTCACCCAGAAGTAGGTATGGATCCTTGACACTGTCCATGGCTTTGGCAGAGATCATGACCTTGGCGGAGTCCATGGCCGGATCTTACTGTCACAGTCTATGGGGAATAGTCCCTTAGGACTAAGTAAGTGGACTCCCTGGACCACCGCGGGAGATAACCACCTTAGCCACACCCGGGAGCGGAATCTAAGTGAACTCCTGGTCTTCGCCAGAGCCCGCCGCAAAGCGGGATGGACTTGCTGCGGCGGGGAGTCACCAGGTCGCTCCACGGGTGCGACTAGGCCCACGGTGGCAGCCAAGGTAAGGACAAGGGGACCACGGATGGCAGGCAGGACCACGGGAAGGCAGGCAGGAAGGACCACGGGAAGGCAGGCAGGAAGGACCACGGGAAGGCAGGCAGGAAGGACCACGGGAAGGCAGGCAGGCAGGACCACGGGAAGACAGGCAGGCAGGACCACGGGAAGGCAGGCAGGACCACGGGAAGGCAGGCAGGCAGGACCACGGGAAGGAAGGCAGGCAGGACCACGGGAAGGCAGGCAGGACCACGGGAAGGCAGGCAGGCAGGACCACGGGAAGGCAGGCAGGCAGGACCACGGGAAGGCAGGCAGGACCACGGGAAGGCAGGCAGGACCACGGGAAGGCAGGCAGGCAGGACCACGGGAAGGCAGGCAGGAGTACCGGAGTGCCACAGGATACCAGGACCGCCACAGGAACCACAGAACAGGGGAACAACACGGAACACAGGAAACCGGGAACACGGGAACTCAGAGGCGTCTGGAAACGCTCAAGAAGGCTTTCTCCTCAGAAGAATGAGCTGAAGATCCGGCAGGGGATGCTGGGAGTCGCCAGGCTATATAGCCGAGCCTGGAATGCCAGAGCCAATAAGGAGGACGCTGGCCCTTTAAGGCTGGGAGAAGTCCGTGCGCGCTCCCTCTAGTGGCAGGAGCACGCGACTGCATGGAAGAAGCATGCGGCTTACACGGTGGGAGCAAGAGTGCAGGCCGGAGCCTGGAGAGGTAAGTGAGAGCTGGGGGAGCGGGGACCGCGGCAGCAGGCACGGGTACACCCTCAATCCGTACCACGGATCGTGGGTGTAACCGTGACACTTCACATGACCCCTCCCCAATATTTTCATAAAATCTAAATATAAACATATATGTCTATTTTCATGTAAATAATTGGAACCAAAGTATGGTAATACTTGCTTAATAATGAACTGACTTAATTTTCTATTTTTAGTGTTCACTTTATTAAGAAGGTATTGCATTTGAATATAACTTCTCTAAAATACCGTATTTATGTTTTGTGTAGTTCTTCCATAATTATTCATTTTTACCAAAGTATAAGAAATACATATGTTTAAAAAGTGCAGAAGTGAAGAAAAAAAACTGTTTGTTGTTATAAAAAAATTAGTATGTTAAAGAATGTAGATCACCATGGAAGTGCAAGACATTGATCGCTAACACACATCTCCAGAAGACAACTATTTCTTTTATAAATTTCTGAAAAGATTTGCCTTAGCTCTAAAATGTGCAAATCCATAACAGATAGAGATGTAAACAGCATGGGATATGTTTTAGCTAGATTTAGACTGTGGTGTGACTTTTTTGTATAAACTATACTTATATAAACACTGTGGGTCAATAAGTTTTTCCTATTTCCTATATCCACCTAATAATAAAGCCACAGGCAAGTTCTCCACTTACCTCACTTGTTCATTCTGAAGTCTAACAATTCTATTGTTGCTACTGCCTAATGAGGAGAAAAGTTCCTCCTGTTTATTATAACGCCAAATACTCGATCATATTAACTAATGTTATGATGTTTTTTTATTTTTCTCTCATCATTGCATAGCTAGAGCCATTACTTTTTATTTTTTAGTTAGTGTATTTATTTAAGGACAAGTTGTTGTTTTTTTTTTAATTTAGGATAGGAAAGGGACTATCTGTGAGGGCCATTTTGTGCATTTCAAAAGAGCAAATTTGATGCATTTGTGATCCAGCTAGCCACATCAATTAAGTCATTATAACAAAAGTTCATAGCGAAATTATAATTTAGTGAGTTTCATGTCAACAGTACAATTGTCACAAATCCATAATTGATTTCAGCCGGAGGCATCACAAATGCATCACAGCCCCGTTATGGTCAAACCATTTATTTGCACCCTCAAACTGCTTACACACAAGGGAGTATCATGCGTCCAACTTGCATCGAATTTGCAGTGTGTGCTAGCTTGGACATCCAGTCCGATCATTGAGCAACCCGGAACTGAATTGACATGCTGAGTTTACTTCCGATTGCTCAACATTCAGGACAAATATTCCAGCACACACTTTGAGTTTGATGCAAGTTGGATGCATCAAACTTGCTCGTGTGTAAGCAGCCTTAGGAACTTCACTTCAATCAAATAATTTACTTAAAAAGGGATGAAGTTTACATCGAGAGCAATTCCCCCTTTCCCCCTACAAACCTGAGAAATTCTTAATGATTGTTTACAAATCTTTTTACTAACTGAATAGCAAAGTAGCAAGAACTTATGTCGTGCAAAACTCAGGTTTACTATTTTTTCAAATTTGCATGGAGCTTGGCAAATTTTCATTCTCCCGTCTTAGCATTGATCTCTTTTAGGTAGAAATACCATTGCTTACAGTAATTGGCTTTTTAAAAATGAAATTAACCTGAAGGTGTGTATGTTTCTTTAATTATCTTTCCTGCATTATCAGAAGAATTTTTAACATACAATGAGTTGAATTTTATTTGCAGCTTTTAAGACACCTCATCTTGCCCTTTTAGCTCTACAGTTGTTGGTACCCATTCCATATCTACAAGTAAAATACACTTCCAAAACTATAATCCTTCAAAAACTTCAAAGAATACTTTGATCAAGTAGAAAATGATCAAAGTTTAGCTTTGTACAAGAAAAAAAATTCTTTATTCAAGTGGAATCTATTATATTATACAGTATGTCTGTTTTCCTTTGGGTTTTCTACATTCATTGATGTACTAATATGAAGAAGTCCGATAACACCCTGCTTCTAACTCCCGCTGATATGACAATATTGTGAAAAAAGGTGATGTCTCTATGATAGTGTATGAAAAATGCTTTTGTAGAATATGTTAGAGCTACCTTCAAATGAAAGAATTTCCAATATTTTCTACAATAATTTAACATTATGAACCCCTGTCTGAACCAATATATAGTTGCCGTCAAACAAAAACTGAGATAGAGTATATAGAAATGTGAAAACATTTATTTGATGAATTCAAGAAAAAGTGTTGGTATGGAAACAAAATATAATTGAATGTTAAGGTCTTAGTGAACAGACCTTAAGGAGCTTCATGAGCAGACACTTTTTTTCACATTTTTGCAGACATGAGGGAGTCGGGACATTTGTGTTTGTATTTTCTTGTTTTTTTTTATTTTTGGAATTGTTTGCTTTATCTTAGAGGTACATCAGGCAGCTGCTATAATCTGCTATAAATGTTGCACAAAAGTTGCACAATAGTCTCAAACTCTTCTTCAATTTTGTCTAAAGTTTTTCCCACGACTGATCAGGACTGGAGTTTATTTGCAACTTTTTAACCTTGAATTTCAGACAAAACACTGAAATATTCTTGTGCAGCTAGTTTTGCAAGGTGAGTTGAAAAATCACAAATCTGGGCGTAAATATATCAAATGTGCACAAAAAAGTTACAAAAGTAAAAGACAAAAACGGAGAAAAATAAGATAAATAAGGAGATAAATGGTGTTAAAAACCACTGTAATTTTTTCATTTGGTGGACTGTTATATGAATGTTATATTCCTGTATTGTTCCTGCTTCAGATGAATAAAGCTGCACAACGATTTTACCGGATCGAGTGCCGATCTATCTCTTTCTTATCTACCATAAAATAATGAACACAACAGTTGCACATGCACATGACAGCAAACTGCATGCACATGAATATAAGAAGTGTCTGCTGCACTATGCCCATTGCGCCACAAATTTATGCACCTAAAGGGGCGTTAGGTCCAGAGTTGTACCGTACGCCAAATTGATTACTGAGACTCAACAGAATTGTGTTGCAAGTTCTATGTTAAAGGTCCACCAAAAAATGTTGGTGCACACTTCCTAAAGCAGTGCAGGTGGCACCAGATTCATGAAGATCGTATACCCCATTTATGCACCCTGGACACTCTATCTGTCAGCACCATATAGATGAATAGAACAGCCAGCAAATGTGCGACTGACTCTTCTGTTCATCTTGGATAAAACCTTGGTTCAACAGACCTTTATTTTCTTGATTGTGTGGGTTCCATCACTTAGAACCCCACTGATCAGCAACTTATTGTCACTGGAAAACCCCTGGAAAGTCATAAAAGTGAAGATGTTGAATTGGTTTTGTCCTGATTCTTATAGTCTTCCACTGTAGCTGACACATCAGTATGAGCCCCAATGTGAATAATCACATGCTGACCATTTTACCAATTAGCAGCAATTACCCAATTGACCATGTGACCAATTAATAGCACTACTGTATCTATTCAACACATCACACTCATTCAGCGATATGTTGTGCATTAACCTCTTAACCCCATAGTATTATGACATTGTGCTGTTAAGGTTATGAAAAGAGCTCAAGGGATGAGCCCTTCTCACATGAACGTGGAGTCTTCTGCATAGATTCATGAAGAACATGCACAACAATGTATGAATCAGGTGCACACTGCACACTTCAAAGGATGCATATAGTGAAGATAATGCCACGCACAACCTCAACCATCTTGGGGTTATCATAAGTGAACTAGACCAATAAGTGTCCTCATACAAGGTCTTAAACTTTTGTAAAGACTATATGAAAGTGTGTTTTTGTCTTTTAAATTGCCGAAATAAAAAATATTACGTTTTTATTAAGTAGTTGATGAGTTCCCCTTCTTTGTAGGGTGTTTGACGTTCGGTGGAAATCATCCTGACTTTAGGATAACAGTAGGGACGCAGCAAATTTGGGTTATATAAGATGGCTGCCGAACCTAAAGTCAGAAGATACAGGTTCGGAAACCAGAGGCAACTGAAATTGTGTACACCAGGACTGATAGATACGGGTTGGAATTATATCTGTGACATCTAATAGTGAGCAGTGAACAGTTTCATTGGTAAAGCCCTTTATGTCATAAAAGTCCCCTTGAAGATGTTTAAATGCTCAGGGTGATAGCTGGAATAATGTAGAAAAGAGTTAATGGATGTAGGTTTTTCTATACATGGTGGTTTTGATCTTTTTGTTATCAATTATAACTTCTACGTCCAAAAATTCTATTTTACTATCATATATCTTAGATGTAAAGCACATATTTATTTCATTTGTGTTAAGATAGGAGTGTCAGGATCAAGAGTTGTGGATCCTCTGGACCACTTTAGACGATGACGCAAGCCCCTACCTGGGACCGGAGTCCGCCGCAAAGCAGGTTGGACAGCGGGTTGGACTAACTGCGGCATGGTACCACCAGGTCATTCCACAGGCGTGACTTGTCTGCAGTGGCGGCCAAGGTCGAGGTACAGAAACTGCAGACAATCTCGCGGTCAGGTCCAGGCACAGTGTCAGGGCAGGCAGCAGAGATGCAACGTCAAAGTCCAATCCAGGGTCAGCAACGGGAGGTCCAAACAGATGGATACGGGAACATGGCACACAGGACAGCAGCACGGAGGAACACTGGTACACAGGAACACGGAACACAGGTAAATCGCTATAGAGCTTTCTCTCAGGCTGTGAGGCACAAAGTTCCGGCAAAGCAGGAAAGAAGGTGCTGGACTTTTAAAGGGGAAGTGATCAGCCAGCGCACCAATCAGCAGTGCGTTGGCCCTTTAAATTTAAACGGAGCTTGGCAAAGAATCTGCAACTGTGGAAGGGGAGCTGTGCTGGCGCCGTGCCTGAGAGCTCCGGGGAGCACGGGTGAGCCTGCGACCTGCGATATTGCGGGGGACCACCTGTGACAAGGAGACAAACTTATAGAATTCTTTATGTGTATCTGACCATACTATGAAGACATCATCCAAGTATGGATGGTATGCTTTAATATGTTTCAGAAAGATGTTTTCAGAACTATAAAAGTATGTATTACCGTTTTCCCCTGAATTGGCCTGGTTTTTTTTCCGCACGCGACGGAAATCCGGGGGCGTGGCCGTCGGAAAACCTGACGGATTCGGAAAGATCGTCATTAAAAAGTGTTGCTTACCTGCACCCAGCCTAGCTTCGTGAACTCCAGTGAACTCCGACAGACTTCAGCGCAGCAGCGACACCTGGTGGACATCGGGCGCACTACCTTAGTGAATCGCCGGAAGACACGAATCAGCATTGGAGAACCCGCCGTTGGATAGCGAATGGACCGGGAAAGTAAATCTGCCCCATTTTATCCATTTGGGAGCAGAGATTTTCTTAGGTCGAACATGCGAGTCCTTGTGGTATAAAGACTCCATGGAAACCTGTCAAAGACAATTTTTTTTCAAAAAGGTTCATTTTATCCCCTTACCAACATGTGACGTAGTAGTAAGTAACGTACTGGCTGTGGCCAGGAAGTGTTTGCTGCATATTAGATTGGTATTAGATTATTATCCATTGAGTAGCCCAATTCTCCTTTTTCCTTTACCTTACAGCTTATCATTGCAGCCTGGTACTATAGTAAAGGGTTGAGAGAGCTTCAACAAAGGTCACAGTGGGCAGAGGGTCCGTCTTTAACTGGGGGTTGCCTGTAAGTTGAATGTCCTTAAGTAGGGGACCTCCTGTATGCTGCCATACCGCAATATGGCAGTAAATAGTAGGATCAATCAGACAACCTATGACTTATCACCTGGGGTGGATTTGGAGGGCCTCAGAGGTTAATTTTGGGACATTTATGTTGTATTTGGCCAATAATGACATGAACTTGCGTTTTACCCATGAGTTTGCTGACAAGAGCATTCCGTTTTTTTGATGTGTGTCTTATAGGTTTAATTAATTGCATTATATTTGTCCCTTTTAGAAAGGACACTGCGGGCAACTCAGTGCAATTGGCCACCTCATGTCATCCAATTCATGTGATATAACGTAATATTCCGTTTGGCGAATTGATTTGTCTGAGACGTAATTGTACCTTACATTCGGACTTTCAGTACCAAGATCTTCTCAATGGCAGATTGAGATGTAGGAGTTATAAAGAATCACATATTAATGTAGCGGAACAAAGGATAGGCAAGAAATCACAAGGTTCACTACTAACCAACCAAGGTCGTCATTTTGTTTCTTCACCTAAGTCGGTGCAGCTATTACTTTTTCAATGACTTACAGTAAACAGTTTAGCAGTATTTCCAAAATAATTAGAAAATATGCAATACTAATGCAAGACACTGTGATTAATTCTATATTGTCTAATGGTTTCAGATGTGCTTCTAAGAGAGCACCGACATTGAGTACACAGTTGTCTCCCTCCTTGTTCATGAGAAAGGCTACAGTTCAGCCTACTTGGCTTACTTACCAGGGGTGTTTCAAGTGTGGCCACAAAAATTGTATTGTGTGGGAGTGCATTGTGGTGGGGCAATCATTTCATTCATGTGCAACGAACAGTAAATACAATATTAGGTCGTACCTTAATTGCAATACCAGTAATGCAATAAATATGGTGGAATGTGAAATTTGTAACAAACAATATGTTGGCCACACAGCTGGCCAGTTGAAGGTCACGATTAGGAGACACATTTCAGATATCATCAATGAAGGGTACATGCTGGAGACAGCAAGAGTTTCAGGTGGAGAGGGATTGAGCGAGTCTTTAGGTCCCCAAGGGGTTGCGACATGAACCGCAAGTTGATTAATCGTGAAACATACTGGATGTTGATATTAGCGAGTCGCCAACCTCGGGAGCTTAGTATTAGACAGGACTTGATTCTCACATATTAGTAGATACATACATGCTCTTGTCGTTCAGGCATATAGGTGCTGTCCACACTCATGCCTAAACCTAGTCTAGGATTGATTACCTTTCTCCATTACTTTCTATACAGGTTGTTTTTGTGTGTGTTTTTTGTGCATTTTTGTTTGCTATCTTAATATATGTAATTATTTTACCAAGCAGGACAGTTTATGTGCGGGTACATGACAGATTGCATAATTGATTGGTGGAATATCCTCATGGGGTCTGTAGGGCCTAGAATTTTTGTATATGTATATATGTATTTAAAAAAATTTTTTAGAACTAGGTTGTAGTTACCCTATATAAGCGGAAATTTCTCTAGGGAATACTTGTGTTGTATTCCTTGTTTTTCTCCGTTCTCATACATGTATTTGTATTTGTTCCCATTTGCATTCATATATATGTGTGTTTTTTAATTATCTTCCGATCATGTAATAAAGAAGAAGGAGTTTTCTCACCACGTGATCACGACGCAGGGGCTTTTAAAATGGGATGGAAGGTTCAGATTATCAGATGTCTAGGTCGTGTTACCATGGGGAAGATTGTGTACTTTTAATCCATACTAATAAAGAAGATAAAGTTTTTATTTTTCATCTGGTCTACATCCATCTTTATGCGCCTGTGTGCCGGGATCTCCTGTTTTTGCTTTAAAGTTTGCTCTTCCTGCTTCAGAGTGATCATCGTGCACCTGTGCAGGCTGGACCAAAACCTGGCATTTAGGATGAGCTGGCCATTTTTCCTATTTTGTTCTAATTAGACAACCTAGGGTATAAGTTAAAAAAATGTTTAAAAAGTAAAAAAAAACTACCCCCTTTCACTAGAAGTCATATAAATATAAATAAACAGTAAAAATCATAAACAAGTTAGGTATCACTGCATCCCAAAATGCCCAGTATATCAAAAATACTGCCCAAAGTTGAAGAAAATTGCATTTTTTTGACATTTTGAAAAATATTCAAAAATTCAATAAAAAGTGATCAAAAGGCTGTACAGTCCTAACCGTAGAAGCATTGAAAACTTCATCAAAAGTCACAAAAAATGACACCACCCACAACTCTATACGCTGAAGTATTTAAAAGTAATTAGAGCCAGAAAATGGCCAAAACCATATATTATTTTTCAGGAGGTTTTCATTTTTGTAAATGTTTGAAAGCGTTGTAAAACCTACATAAATTTGGTATCCCCGTGATCACACCAACCCAAGGAATAAAGGAGTCATTTGGGGACAAAGGGAAAGCCGTAAAATCCAAGCCCACAAGAAAATGTGTTTTCTCACCAATTTCACTGCATTTGGAATGTTTTTCTCGCTTCCCAGTACACAGCATGGAATATTAAATACTGTCACTATGAAGTCCAATTAGTTACACAAAAAACAATCCCTCACACAGAAGGGAAGGTGGGGAATGAAAAATGGAAATGCAAAAATGAAGGTACTTTGCACCTCCTGCTAGTTAGTCCAGTTTGCTGCACCTCCATATTGAATTTTCTAGCGCATGGGCTATTTTCTGTCCAGTCATGCCTCCTAGTTACTGATGACGTGCCACTTTTTTCAGACGAGTCAGAAAACTGCTTAAGAATGGTCTAAAACCTTTAATAAATGTGGTAAACGGCATTTCAGGTGCAAATTACTCCAGTTTTCTGGCATAGACAGATTGAAACTTCTCCCCCAATGACTGATGAAATTAATACTGACAGGTTTTACAGGTTACTCATTAAAGGGTGTGGCTTTTAAATTTAGGGATTTGTCTTTTTGTGTAATGGAAAATGCTAGCCACTTATCTCTTATATAAATGCCTGATTATTCCTTAGATGAATGTAGCCATTGTACCATCATTTATTTAGCTTCACCATATAAAAGCCATTTTTGCACACCGTGCTGGGTTTATAATATTGTCTTGGTAAATTCAAAATATAGATCACTGCCATGAGAGCAAGATTTTTAATAAATGGCTATTAATAGACTATTTTTACGTCTCATTGAGCTGTTACAGTCATCAAATAAAAATTACATATTTATTGCTAAATGTACAAAATAGTCCATTACAATAAATGACTTTCCTCCGTAAAATGACCCAAAAGACCATGAAAACCATACCAAGTCCTTTCCTACAAATTGGTCCTGAAAGACACATCAGTGTAAGTTAATGACCATTGGCCCCTATTTGAAGCAAGTAATTACCTGAGAAAACAGTGGAAGCTCGGTTTCCAATTCCACTCAGACTGACAGTGTTCAATAGCAAAATCTATTTCACATCTCATTACTAGATGAGTTACATTTACGTCTCATTTTAGGGGATTACGTTGAAGTTGTTTAACTTTACAAATGGATATTGATTTTACTTCAAACTCTAAAGCATATTTCATTGATATAAAGTTTCAAGTCAAATTTTCCCATTTACACATTTCCCTTATTGTCTATACTGTTAAGATGTTGTTAATATTTTTTACTTTGTTTTAGAATTGTGGTATGTTAAAATGACTGATCTCCACAGAAACTTGAAAGGACCCTGTCATCAGCTTTTACACCACTAACCTACGAGCTACTTCAGGGCAAAACTTACCCATTTGCCTAAAAACAAAGGCTCCAAATTCAAATGAGCTGATAAAAGTAACTAGTTGCATGTGTCATTTTAGAGACTGTAAGAAGAGTATCACTCCAGATACATATTTCTTGGGCTCTGTAGTACCTTGAAGCATGCTTTTGGTTTAATTTTAAAGATAACAATATGGTGGGAGATGTATCATCAGTCAGTTTTTCTTCAAAATATCTCACAATTGCAATAACTTTCTGACTTTTGCATGCTCCACTACAGACATTAATATGTTATGTGCCACATTTATTGAACTTCCTAAGCTACCACGATAAATCTGATGTGCAAAAGACAGTCTAAAAAGTAAAGTAAGATCCCACCTGACAAAAAATCTTCCCCATTATCTGTCAAATCAGCTTGTAATTGTGTAAACTACAGAACCAGAGATAAAGGGGGCATCACCATAGTCCTTCTGGGCTTTGGCTTCACAGACAAATAGACACGTAGTGAAGCACTTATTTTACACTTTTCTTTCTCCTCTCAAGCTTCCCAAGCTTATGATGTCATTCTCTTCTCATCAAATCATGTGCATGCACGTCATCTTTGCGCTATGTGAGCCTGAAGCCACACAATGCATACATGTGATTTCACATAAATAGGATGATATCACCGCAATGATAAATCCCCCTCTGTCTTCAACAGAACAACAATACTGATGTTAGGGACCTCTGAGATGACACTTGTCTCTAAAAGTGACTCATCTCAGACAAGAAATTACTCTATTGACTCACTTATATGTGAGTTTGGACATGATTATGTTTTATAGTTAGTGGGCAAATTTTAACATTAAAGTGGGAATCCTAAAAAAATATGTTGCATGCCCTACCTGAGAATGCTGGTAGTTTAATGGGGTAAAATGTAGTGACAGAGTCACTTTAAGTATTGACCAATTATCCATTATTATTATATTATAAAGTAACAGAAAGGCAGAGTCCACTGACTTCTCTATGTAGAATTATCTTTAAAAAAAAAAACTTCAACTGCGCCTTCATCCCTAGATCCCATAAAACAAACATTTTTAACATAAAACATAAAAACAGAACACAAAAGCTATAAACGATATTTTATAGCTTTTCTGAAGGATTCTATGGGTTTAGCGGTAAATATGTTGGTGGTGGGTTTCCTTTAAATTGTTGTAAAAGAAAGAATGAAATATGAACATTTTACATACTAAAGAAAAAAATTTTACAGATTTTTTTTCTTTTAACCATGGTTAGAATTTAACTTATAAAATATTAAATCATCCTTGACATTCTTTTATCCTATGGCAAATAAAGAACAAAGGCATAGTCAGACTTCAAATACTCCTCTAACACTACATTCTGTAGCTTCGCTATATCTCTGTTTTGATCTTTGAAGTGTAAATCTTTGAGTATTGTCTTTCAGGGCCTATGCCACTTTAGCTATAGTTTATAAACATTTTTTCTAGCATTGAAACTTGCATTAGGATTACTGAAGGGAAGTTAAAGTTACTTTTGTAGAATGCTGACAGGGGAATGCTAGTAATTTAAAAACTGCTGCTTGATGCTTGAGAGATTGAGGAATGGCCCACAAGGGAAATGAGGTTGCATTTGATCTGAATGTAAGAGGCTGATTGAAAAGAACTGACATGCCAATGTTTAGGAAGCTGTCCACAAGAATAATATGCAGAGGAAATAACATTCACACCAATCAACTGGGTAGGGAAACAATTTGTTTAAATTTACAAGAGAAGTAACTGGACAGATACATTTAATCAAATTATTTGCCCAAGTTTTGTGAATTCTCAGAATGTATTTTGCTCATTTTTGCTCATTTCTACACTGCTAATGATGTTCCAATATACAGATATGCATTGTTATTTTTTCACATTAAACCCTATACTAAATGTTACATTTTCTATTATCTAGATTCGAAATTACAGATATTTTTCAATAGTATATGTCTACAATAATTATTTTATTTATAGTTATCAATTGATAATTTCCTAAGATCCTTTGTGCAATATAGGTCATAAAAAGTGCTACAGAGACATTCTGCATACACTTTACTGGTAATAGTATTGCAAATGATCAGCTTTTAGGTTTAATTTCCTAAAATGTGACCTTGAGTGTACTGTAAATATTATTAATTGTGGTGATTGTCTATATATGATAGAAATTACTTAATAAGAATAACCTTATCACACTGACCACATTACTCATGCATTAATATATTCAGCTCTTTCCACCTGCAATACATATAGTACATGCTACTTTATCTTCTTGAAATGCAGAATTACATATGCTAAATATTTTGCAGAATTAGGCACCAATTTCTTTAATTCTTTATCAAAGATCATATTTAAAAAAGAGCATGGCTTTGTAGATTTACTTTGTCCCTTAATAGTAAACCTGTGTATGCTTTTGTGTGCAGAAAATACAGAAAAACTACAGAGTAATTTGAGTAACATGACACAGGTATTGACTTTCTTTCCAGTTCTAAGGCCAGTTAAGACTTTTTGACTTTGCACTATATGACCTCTCCCAGGCTTTTGTTACAGTCATATGCCACAGGACACATTCAGTAGTCTTGTGGAGTTCATGCTTTCATAATAAGGGTCCGCTAAACACTGCTTATGGCACATCCTTTTGCTATGTTTTATATGGTCTAGATGGGAAAACCTGATTAAATTCAGTTACTTGACACAATACATAAAGTAGCCTGTCTTTCTTTAATAACAGATGAGAATTTTATTTTACAAAAAGAAAGGCCTTTAGTGCATATATCTTGTGATGAACCCCTACTCTCGAGTTCAGTCATGGCGTACACTTACACTAGGAAAACTCCCAATTTACAACATAAATCTCACCCAATTATCCAAAATTGGTGAATTTACGCTAAATCTACTCCCTAGAACTCTCACCAACCACACAAAATCTACCACTACCAATAATTTGCTTATATTAAGAAGGCTGTAGGCACTTCATTCACAGCCCACACTAGTTAATCACACAGAACCTACACTAACTAAATATGCTATTCCATAAGATACTTGGTAATGTAAATCTCTTCAGAAATTTTGATTGTCTAAGGCTACAAGCAGAGATTTATTAAGTTTTAAATTTAATATATGAAAAAGTACAATGCACACATAAAATATACACTTGTTTGTTATAAAACAATATACATACTATACATACAAACTATCTACCATAAATAAAAAGGTGAATAAAAACAAATAGTCAAAATAGCAACAGTTATGTACAGCGTTGGATTTCAGCAGATGCTCCTTGCAGCCTATCCATGTGAAATGAATTCCCTAAAAGACTGACAATAGGGGTACCCATGATTCACTAATCCATGCTGTGATATCACAGAGAGAAGGATGTTCACATGCTAATGCTGCCTACCCCTCCCTTTTGTAGATGATTTTATGAAAACCCTATAACTTTTGATTGGAAGATGTCATAACCGGGCCATGGCCTCCAATCATCTGGACATCTTGTTACCTCTCACCCCATACCAAACTTGGGGTGGCTAGGCTTACCTAAAATAAGGAGTCTTCCATGATTTACCCAGGTTCCTGCATAGCTAAATTCTTGAAATTTAAGAGGCTGACATAGTAGAGCCCCCTAACCCTCTAGAGAGGTGTGGAATTATCTGGTACCTTTATCAGTCCCATTTTTATTGTGGCCTTTGTGTGGCATTCCCCCACTGCTGTGTTGGTCTCCTGCATAAGAGCAGATTTATCAAGCTGTCTAAATGTTAGAATATTCTTAGTTGCCCATGGCAACCAATTACAGTTTAGCTTTCATTTTACCAGTGCTCATGAATATTTTAAAGAGGAGCTGTGATTGGTTGCCATTGGCAACTAAGTATGTAATGACTTTTAGACAGCTTGACAAATCTGCCCCTTTGTCACTGCTCATGTTCCAAATGTAGTTAACATGAACAAATGTTGGACCTGGCGTAAATTTCAATTCTGTTGTATCTCCTAGTACTTCTGGCCTGCCGTGCATCTGATGTGCCCAGCTCTCCTGGTATTTTGTTTACCCCCTAAACAAATATAAAAGGCTTAGATATATACCCCAAAATTGTGTTGAGAAAATAAACAAATTGCAATGTTTAAAAAAACACTGTCTCTGTACGCAAAAAAAAAACAGAAACAGCAAAAAACGTAGAACATTATGACAATGCCGCCTTTAAAAATGGAGGGAATACAAGGAGGTTTTCTCATTAATGTAAAACATGTGATCATGGGATGAATAAGAAGAAATATTATGGTTTGATGAATTATTAGTGTATTTTTCCAAAACCAGTGTATATTATATATATAAAATCCCATGCATTACAATAGTCTTACTATTTGATTTAAGTCCTATGACAACTTTTACTTTTTACAGCATATTTGCATAGAAATTGCTAATGTTTTCCTTATTGTCACAGTAGAACAATGCTGCTACAAATACTTTAGATTATAAAGCTGTATCTACTGTATTCTGCATGATTTAATAGGCACTAATTTTAAAGCTACCAATCCAAAGCCCACACTATGTTTATGTATCCATAAAACTGCCAGGTCTAAGCAGATGCCTAAGCACTTTCTGCCAAATATATCAAAGTACAACCGGCTCAGCAGTTTTTATCAGTTGCATAAGAAAAAGTATATTTTACTACCAAAGAAAATGCATTCAAGAAAAACCCACACTTTGCTTTGAAAATGTTTGCTGTCTCTACGTTGATGTAAATATATAGTTTACACAGTCTAGAAAGTCTATGTATCATTTTGATGTCACTTTATGGGAGTTGAACTACAATTCAGATTACCTGCAGGAACATTTCCTATCTCATCAAGCAGAGCTGAAATACTAAATATAATGGAACCTTTGAGATAGCTTCATAATATCTGATTAATGACTCTTTAGGATTTGACATTTTAATGGCAAAGTCAAGACATTCAAATATACAGTAAACATGACAAGAAACATAGATCACAGTTCTGTCCTGTAAATGAAGAACGATTTTATTTGGAGTGTAAACCGAAGTACCTAGGATGTTTGCTATACCGATGGTAGACTATAAACTGCACATAATTCATTTTACAGAGAATAAAAGACATGTTTGCAATATTTCAATCATGCAGCTTTTTCTGTGTGTGACTGGATAAGTCAAGTGGCTTTTATAGCGAGAGCCAAAAGGTGAGATAAAAGATACTGGCATTTCTTCTTGTGGATCATTTCACATTTTCAGAAAATTGCCTTTTCAGTACAAGTGGCGGGAAAGAAAAAATGGCTGTGCCCTTTTGTTTGCACATTGAAATGTTCACTCCACATTTAGACGCAGTGACATTTACAGCAGAGCTATAAGGATGAGAAAGGAGGGAATTACCTATTCCCAGGTAGTAAGAAAAAATGGAGGGGCAAATGTGACTATAGCCTCTCCCTTCTTCACAGACCAGCTACTAACACCATACCCAAAGGTGTGATTATTCTAGCATATCAGGGCTGCTACCTGTTTAATTATGCCTTCCAATATGTTATGATGGATGTGTGTCTTCACTCTACTGTTATCTCTTAGCATTGGGCATTGAACTAAACTAATGGCCTTCCCCTCTGTCCTGGGGAAATGCTCTAGTACTACTATACCTCTTACTCAGAGTAGTGGACTTCGAGAGGTCATTTAAACAGCTCACCCTGCTCAACTGCTCCCAATTAATTTGTGTAGCCATATTCCCTTATTTATTTCAGTTTAAGGCTACATTCACACAACATTACGGTGTGGCAAGCACACATCAGCACCTGGGAGTGGAAGAGGGGGTGAGCGCCGGTCACCCCACCCCTCTCCATAGCGATATATGGTGCATTGCGCCATATTACGGGGAAAGATGGGACATGTCCTATCTTTCTTCTAGCTACAGAATGGTACGGTGTCGCACATGTGTGGCACCGTACCGATCCCGTACAGCACCGTGCGCCCATTGCCATCTACGTTGGTCGCATATATGCTGTATATACCTCCCCCATATGGTCGTGTGAATGTAGCCTTAAGGACAGACTGTATATATCATGCCAGTCTGAATACAGGGTCATTGAATTAGACCTGTTCATCAGCTGACTACATCGAATAACTCTTTGTAACTGCATTTACTATCCTTAGGCTCTGGTTTCATTAATTGATTGTTGGGGATCCAACACCCAGAACTCATTGGGCATGGATGCATTGGGGCAGATTTACTTACCCGGCACATTTGCAATCCAGCAGCGCATTCTCTGCGGTGGATTCGGGTCTTCCCGCGATCCTATACTTGGTGAAGGTAAGTGCGTGTCCCGCTACCCTTTTTTTTTTAAATGCGGCGGTTTCTCCGAATCCGTAGGGTTTTTATTCGGCCTCGCCCCCCGATTTCCGCCGCGTGCATGCCGGCGCCGATGCGCCACAATCCGATCGCGTGCGCCAAAATCCTGGGGCAATTCAGGGAAAAACAGCGCAAATCGGAAATATTCGGGTAACACGTCTGGAAAACGCTAATCGGGCCCTTAGTAAATTACCCCCATTATCTTCAGATAATATTCCAATGATTTATGCAGAAGATAGATCATCAGTAAAAAAACATTAAAGAGCCCAGACAATAATTTAACCCTGTATCCATGGTAAACAGGATGTAATTAATTAAACTTTGACATTATATGATATGATCAGGTGAATTCACTTTCACTGAAAAATGTAAACATAACCGTTTAACAAAGAATCTAAAATACAGATATGCCAAATGTATAGAACTAGTGATGCTGGAACTAGCATTCACTAAATAATCCACAGCACATATCCGCTACTGCTATAACAACACATAATATACAGGCAGTCCCTTATTTAAGAACACTCGACTTACATACGACCCCAAGTTACAAACGGACCCCTGGATATTGGTAATTTATTGTCCTTTAGTCCTAGGCTACAATGATCAGCTGTAACAGTTATCAAATGTGTCTGTAATGAAGCTTTAGTGTTAATCCTAGTTCTTATGACAACCCAACATTTTTAAAATGTCACAGAGACCAAAAAAGTTCTGGCTGGGATTACAATGATAAAATATACAGTTCTGACTTACATACAAATTCAACTTAAGAACAAACCTACAGACCCTATCTTGTATGTAACCCGGGGACTGCCTGTATATACATATTGCAGTTCATCTGCAAAAAAGTTGCATAATTTTGAGCTGAGCTAATTTTTCTGCAACTTTTCCATATTTGCAAAACAACTTGTGGCGCTTTTGGATGGATTTGATTTATTTATCTAGAGGAAGACTAAAGTTAGTTGTATTGGTCATCTGTGACCATTAAAAAAGTTGCAAAAAAGTGTTTGAAAGCTTGCCTCATCTTAAGAGGCAATCCTGTCAGGTTGAAGCAAGATAATCAACTCTTCAACTTTTGTGGCACAAAATTTGTAAAGTTTTTTTTTTTTTTAAAGTGTCATCCTCCACACCAGGTAGCAATGTTAGACTGACAGACACAGGTAAAACAAGACAAAAGGGAACTAGATTGACAGAAAAACTAGAAAGAGAATAAATAAAGCTCCTCCATTGTTTCCATTAATAAGCTATTGGAGAGAAAATAGGAATATTGCTGTTAACGTTTTAGGTGCAAATTATTCCCTGTATCTCACATATAGGAAATAATAAATAATGATCCCAAGATACATTCTATATCCACATAAATATGATTTCAAGGCAAACAATTTCTGAAATGATTGTAATGCTGTTGATAGCAATGTTTAAGTAAGGGGAAAGGAAAAACACACACACTGTGCCCTATCAATAAACCTGCTTATCGATCCTTACCTACTTGCCAATCCTACCCTTGATGTTTGGTGACAACTGGGTGACAATTCCTTCCTGTGCCAAGCAAGACCAGAATGAAGCAATACAGAATACGCTACCAAGCTCCAGAGAAGGCGTTTAGCAACTTGCCCTTTATACGAACAGGGCAACTTTGGTTCTTTTGGGATATAAGAGACCATGTCAAGATGTGATTGTACCAGTCCCCCAAACATCTAACCCAGACATCAAACAGACCAGCAGGGGAGGAATGTGAATGGAGAACGCATCAGTCCATTACAACTAGCTTACCCATATGCAACGCAGAATAAAATCAACAGGAGACAAATGGGTGTAATAGGAGTTAAATAGTGCAGTGTTCAGACTAGCGCTACATAGAATGCAAGATTAGTACAACATTATAGTTAATGTTGCATCTTCTGCCTTATTTTGCGAATAGGGGTAAAACCTCAAAGGGATGCAAATGTTATACACATTTCCCTAAAGTTCCTGGGTCATCAGGGTTGGTTCCATAAGTGACCAGATATACAAATAAAAAAAATAATTGGTGTTAACCTCTGAACTCCTGACATAAAGGCTACATTTCTGCCTTAACCTTTTAACTTTGGAGCAATAGCATGTAAAGATAAAAACTTACTGTCTTCCTTTGATGGTGCACAGTAGAAGGGGACTATCACTAGATCAATGCTTTAGACACTGCTAAAGCAATAAAAAATGTCAGGTTCCCCAGAATTTCTGACTCAATTTGAACCACAATTCTAGTTTTGCTAATATTTTTCAAATAATGCAATTTCTTTGTTGCATTTTTGTTCCTCTTTCAGTATTTGTGCATGGTGATATGATAAACTTCTTGTAAAGAATTCATTTTACTTTTTGGAATTTCAATTTTTCTTATTTTCCTTGATATAATGAGTCAGCTGTATTTTTAATAGCCCTTTTCCATAAGATGGAATACGGCAAAAAAATACAAATTAAATGTAAAATCAACAGTTGAAAATGCAAGGACAAAATGGGGCACATTTACTAAGCGTTTTTCTGCCAGTGTATGGTGGACTTTGTACGTTCTTTCTAGTGCAAACTGCTTGCACAGGTATTTAAGAAGTGTCTGCACCACAAATGTATTGCACACGACCACTTTGTGGCACAGCTGCACTAGGCATCATGCCACACAAATTAGGGGGCGTTCTGGTGCACAGTCGGACCGTGCAACAGATTTAACATGCAAGTTTGACAGAAGTGTGTTGCATGACCCATTTTAAAGATAGACCACAAAAAAAGTGGTGCACACAGGGAGCGCCAGATTCATGAAGAATGGGCACCAGAAATCACGAATCTGGCGCACCTTGCATTATGCACCAGCAAGCCACTTAGTAAATGTGCCTCTATATGCCGAAAAACAAAGACAGTGGTCCACATTTATTAAAGTGTTTGCACCAGTTTTCTGTCTGACTTTACACTACAAAGCACTTGCAAATTACATACACATGCACCTAAATAGCATCAGCTGCACTTTATCCGACAAGAAAGAAAAAATGTGCACCAAAGGGTGCATGTTACTGCTTCCTCGGACCTTGTGGCACAATTCTGCAGCATGAACAAAGTGCACCAAAAAAAATGATACATTCTGCTGGAGCAGTGCCGGGGGCACCAGATTCATGAAGACCGTGTAATACATTTCATGAATTCGTCACACACTCTACAGGAAAACTGCACATAGTGCAGTTTGCACTATTTTCGATAAATGTGGGCCTGGGTTTTTTATTTGGCTTTCTTTTCTCTTATTTAAAAATACATTGGTAATGACTGAAGGACATTGCATGCAACAAAAAAGCAGGCTCCTGCAGCTCAGGGCAATATAAACCATAAATTTATGCAAGTGATCGTATTCAAATATTAAAGTATATTTAAAATTCACAACCTCATTAGCTAAAGTCATACAAACTCTTCTATAATTCAGAATCAAGCTGAGCCTATATCTACCACAATAAAATTTCCCTATATACTGCAAGAAACCTTTACTCCTAATCTCAGCTAACATTAAGTGAAGTTATAAAATTGATTTTAATTAGAGATGAGCGAGCACTAAAATGCTCGGGTACTCGTTATTCGAGACGAACTTTTCCCGATGCTCGAGTGCTCGTTTCGAGTAACGAGCCCCATTGAAGTCAATGGGAGACTCGAGCATTTTTCAAGGGGACCAAGGCTCTGCACAGGGAAGCTTGGCCAAACACCTGGGAACCTCAGAAAAGGATGGAAAGACCACGGAAATGGACAGGAAACAGCAGGGGCAGCATGCATGGATGCCTCTGAGGCTGCTTAAATGCACCATTATGCCAAAATTATGGGCAACAGCATGGCCATGACAGAGTGACAGAATGAAGCTAGATAGCATCTAAAACATCCAATAATTGACCCTGACACTATAGGGGACGGCATGCAGAGGCAGCGGCAGCAGCGGAAGGCTAGAGAGTGGCATGGCGACATACCCTAAATGGACTCAGGCTTCAAACCAATGGGTAGCAGAGAGGAACCAAAGGAGGTGAGCAAGAAGCGCTCAAATAATATTGGTACATGATAAAAGTTTGCCAGTATATTTTGTGGATTACACAGCAGGGTGGCGACAAAGTTAACATGGAAGCCATGAAAACAATCCAAAATTCTGCCTGACACAGCTCGTTTGATAAGGGGACGATGTATGGAGGCAGTGAACTAGTAGTAGATTAAAGGTGCTGCAGTTAAAACTATGTTAGTTGGTTCTTGGCATGGAGCTGGCGCTCCGCTGCCAGGCGAGCTTTCGCCAATCCAAGCCCCTGTCTCTAGGCTACTCCCCAAACAGCACTTCTAAGAACCTTTCGGATAAGATCAAGTGTAGTAGCGTTCTTATAAGTTTGGGATATGGCGGGTGAGGGGAATGTAAACATCTGCGCAAGAAGCGCTGAAATAATATCCGTAAATGAAAAAAGTTTTCCAGTATATTTTGTGGCTTACACAGCAGGGTGGCGACAAAGTTAACAAGTTTGATGTGGAATGCCCTGCAATAGCTCTTGGGCGGTGTGCCTTTTATCACCTAGGCTCAGCAGTTTGAGCACCGCCTGCTGTCGCTTAGCAACGGCACTGCTGCTGTGCCTAGAGCTACCGACTGATGGCGCCATGCCCACGGATGGTAATTCGGAGGAGGAGGAGGTGGAGGAGGGGTGGGAGGATTTGGAGGTATAGTAGGCCTTTGAGACCTGGACCGAGGTAGGCCCCGCAATCCTCTGCGTCGGCAGTATATGACCAGCCCCAGGGTCAGACTCGGTCCCAGCCTGCACCAAGTTAAGTGTAGTAGCGTTCTTATAAGTTTGGGATATGGCGGGTGAGGGGAATGTAAACAGATGCGCAAGAAGCGCATGATGCGCATGGAGCTGGCGCTCCGCTGCCAGGCGAGCTTTCGCCAATCCAAGCCCCTGTCTCTAGGCTACTCCCCAAACAGCACTTCTAAGAACCTTTTGTATAAGATCAAGTGTAGTAGCGTTCTTATAAGTTTAGGATATGGCGGGTGAGGGGAATGTAAACAGATGCGCAAGAAGCGCTGAAATAATATCCGTAAATGGTAAAAGTTTGCCAGTGTATTTTGTGGATAACACAGCAGGGTGGCGACAAAGTTGACAACTTTGATGTGGAATCCATGAAAACAACCCAAATTTCGGCCTGACAAACCTCGTTTGATAAAGGGACGATGTATGGAGGCAGCTATATGGACGACTTTTGGAGGTAGCAATGGAGACAACGTGTGGAGGCTGCTATGGAGACAATTCAATTTGGATAGTGCCTGTATGTGGCAGTCCAAAAAATTTTTCAAACCAGAGGAGCAGGTAGGTGGCCCTCCAGAAAAATGGAATAGATTGAGTGCCTGTATGTGGCAGTCCAAAAAATTTTTCAAACCAGAGGAGCAGGTAGGTGGCCCTCCAGAAAAATGGAATAGATTGAGTGCCTGTATGTGGCAGTCCAAAAAATTTTTCAAACCAGAGGAGCAGGTAGGTGGCCCTCCAGAAAAATGGAATAGATTGAGTGCCTGTATGTGGCAGTCCAAAAAAGTTTTTAAACCAGAGGAGCAGGTAGGTGGCCCTCCAGAAAAATGGAATAGATTGAGTGCCTGTATGTGGCAGTCCAAAAAAGTTTTTAAACCAGAGGAGCAGGTAGGTGGCCCTCCAGAAAAATGGAATAGATTGAGTGCCTGTATGTGGCAGTCCCAAAAAATTGTTTAAAACAGAGGACCGGAAAGGTGGCCCTCCAGAAAAATTGAATAGATTGAGTGCCTGTATGTGGCACTCCCAAAAATTGTTTAAAACAGAGGACCGTGTCGGTGGCCCTCCAGAAAAATTAAATGCATAAAGTACTATACCTAGAGCCAGTGGGCCCTGTCAAAAAACAGCCAGTTTCCTCTGCTTTACTGTAGAAAGAGGAGGAGAAGGAGGAAAATGAGGAGGAGGAGGAGTGGATAAATTATTCAGGTTGAGCTTCCTTCACCTGCTGGAGATTTGAAATTAGGAGAAATCCATGCTTTATTCATCTTGATAAGCGTCAGCCTGTCAGCGCTGTCAGTCGACAGGCGTGTACGCTTATCGGTGATGATGCCACCAGCTGCACTGAAAACCCGCTCGGACAAGACGCTAGCGGCAGGGCAGGCAAGAACCTCCAAGGCGTAGAGCGCCAGTTCGTACCACATGTCCAGCTTTGAAACCCAGTAGTTGTAGGGAGCTGTGTGATCATTTAGGACGATGGTATGGTCAGCTACGTACTCCCTCACCATCTTTCTGTAAAGATCAGCCCTACTCTGCCGAGACTGGGGACAGGTGACAGTGTCTTGCTGGGGTGACATAAAGCTGGCAAAAGCCTTGTAAAGCGTACCCTTGCCAGTGCTGGACAAGCTGCCTGCTCGCCTACTCTCCCTCGCTACTTGTCCCGCAGAACTACGCACTCTGCCGCTAGCGCTGTCAGAAGGGAAATACTGTTTCAGCTTGTGCACCAGGGCCTGCTGGTATTCATGCATTCTCACACTCCTTTCCTCTCCAGGGATGAGAGTGGAAAGATTTTGCTTGTACCGTGGGTCCAGGAGAGTGAACACCCAGTAATCGGTGCTGGAATAAATTCTTTGAACGCGAGGGTCACGGGATAGGCAGCCTAGCATGAAATCTGCCATATGCGCCAGAGTACCAACGCGTAAGAATTCACTCCCCTCACTGGCCTGACTGTCCATTTCCTCCTCCTCCAACTCCTCCAACTCCTCTTCTTCTGCCCATACACGCTCAACAGTGTAGGACTCAACAATGGTCCCCTCTTGTGTCTCGCCAACATTCTCCTCCTCTTCCTCCTCATCCTCCTCCACCTCCACCTCCTCCGATATGCGCTGAGAAACAGACATAAGGGTGCTTTGGCTATCAACAAGGGAATCTTCTTCCCCTGTCTCTTGTGAGGAGCGCAAAGCTTCCGACTTCATGCTGACCAGAGAGTTTTTCAACAGGCCAAGCAGCGGGATGGTGAGGCTGATGATGGCGGCATCGCCACTGACCATCTGTGTTGACTCCTCAAAGTTACTCAGCACCTGACAGATATCAGACATCCATGTCCACTCCTCATTGTAGACTTGAGGAAGCTGACTGACCTGACTACCAGTTCTGGTGGAAGTTGACATCTGGCAGTCTACAATCGCTCGGCGCTGCTGGTAAACTCTGGATAACATGGTCAGTGTTGAATTCCACCTCGTGGGCACGTCGCACAACAGTCGGTGAGCGGGCAGTTGGAGGCGGCGCTGCGCTGCCCTGAGAGTGGCAGCATCTGTGCTGGACTTCCTGAAATGCGCACAGATGCGGCGCACCTTCGTGAGCAAATCAGACAGATTGGGGTATGTCTTGAGGAAACGCTGAACTATCAGATTTAACACATGGGCCAGGCATGGCACATGTGTCAGTCTGCCGAGTTGCAGAGCCGCCACCAGGTTACGGCCGTTGTCACACACAACCATGCCTGGCTTCAGGTT
Organism: Engystomops pustulosus; assembly: GCF_040894005.1. Classification (NCBI taxonomy): domain Eukaryota; kingdom Metazoa; phylum Chordata; class Amphibia; order Anura; family Leptodactylidae; genus Engystomops; species Engystomops pustulosus. Next base: position 229,949,521 of record NC_092411.1, read on the forward strand.
CAGCGGTGCCAGCCACAGATCAGTCTGCGCCGTGATGCCCTGTAATAGTTCTTGGGCGGTGTGCCTTTTATCGCCTAGGCTCAGCAGTTTGAGCACCGCCTGCTGTCGCTTAGCGACGGCACTGCTGCTGTGCCTAGAGCTACCGACTGATGGCGCCATGCCCACGGATGGTCGTTCGGAGGAGGAGGTGGAGGAGGGGTGGGAGGAGGAGGAGGCATAGTAGGCCTCAAACACCTGGACCGAGGTAGGCCCCGCAATCCTCGGCGTCGGCAGTATATGACCAGCCGCAGGGTCACACTCGGTCCCAGCCTCCACCAAGTTAACCCAATGTGCCGTCAGAGATATATAGTGGCCCTGCCCGGCAGCACTCGTCCACGTGTCCGTGGTCAGGTGGACCTTGTCAGAAACGGCGTTGGTCAGGGCACGGATTATGTTGTCTGACACGTGCTGGTGCAGGGCTGGGACGGCACATCGGGAAAAGTAGTGGCGGCTGGGGACCGAATACCGAGGGGCGGCCGCCGCCATGAGGCTGCGAAAGGCCTCGGTCTCTACTAGCCTATAGGGCAGCATCTCCAGGCTTAGCAATCTGGAAATGTGCACATTAAGGGCTTGGGCGTGCGGGTGGGTTGCACTATATTTGCGTTTCCGCTCCAGCGTCTGGGGTATGGAGAGCTGAACGCTGGTGGATGCTGTGGAGGATCGTGGAGGTGACGATGGGGTTTTTGTGGCAGGGTCCTGGGCAGGGGGCTGACTATCAGCTGACACAGGGGAAGGAGCAGTGGTGTGCACGGCCGGAGGTGAACGCGCTTGTTGCCACTGAGTGGGGTGTTTAGCATTCATATGCCTGCGCATACTGGTGGTAGTTAAGCTAGTAGTGGTGGAACCCCTGCTGATCCTGGTTTGGCAAATGTGGCACACCACAGTCCGTCGGTCATCCGGTGTTTCCTTAAAGAACCTCCAGACTTCTGAAAATCTAGCCCTCGCCGCAGGAGCCCTCGCCACGGGAGCTTCACTAGTTGACACATTTGGCGCTGATGCACCAGCTCTGGCCCTGCCTCTCCGTCTGGCCCCACCACTGCCTCTTCCAACCTGTTCTGGTCGAGGACTCTCCTCCGTCTCAGAAGCACTGTGTTCACCCGGCCTCTCAACCCAGCTTGGGTCTGTCACCTCATCATCCTCCGATCCCTCAGTCTGCTCCCCCCTCGGACTTCCTGCCCTGACAACAACTTCCCCACTGTCTGACAACCGTGTCTCCTCATCGTCGGACACCTCTTTACACACTTCTTCCACTACGTCAACAAGGTCATCATCACCCACAGACTGCGACTGGTGGAAAACCTGGGCATCGGAAAATTGCTCATCAGCAACCGGACAAGTGGTTTGTGACTGTGGGAAGGGTCCAGAAAACAGTTCCTCAGAAATGGCAAATTTTGCTGGGAGGGGGCAGACTGGGGGGGAGGAGGCTGAGGTGCAGGAGCTGGAGGAGTGCCGATTTCGGTGACATGGGTGGACTGCGTGGAAGACTGACTGGTGGACAAATTGCTCGAAGCATTGTCGGCAATCCACGACATCACCTGTTCGCACTGTTCTGGCCTCAACAGTGCTCTACCACGAGTCCCAGTAACTTCAGACATGAACCTAGGGAGTGTAGCTCTGCGGCGTTCCCCTGCTCCCTCATAAGCAGGTGGTGTCTCACCCCGCCCAGGACCACGGCCTCTGACCCCTGCAGTAGTTGGACGCCCACGTCCCCGCCCTCGTCCTCTACCCCTAGCCCTCGGGTTAAACATTTTGAAAATGAGAGTTATAACTTGTATTTTTTTTTTAACTTTTTTTTTTTTTTTTTTTTTTGTGTTTTTTAGTTTTTAAAACCAAACGATGCTATCCTATTGCTATGGCTATTTTCTAGCCAAGTATTACAGCACACTACTATGCCAGATGAGATGACGCTGAGTTATGAAAAAAATAAACGTAAAATAAAAAAGGAAATGGCAGACTGTGCCTAGTTGAAATACAACCCCGGGCCCTAATAAATTTTCCCACTTCGGTCTTTGCGATGGATATGTGCGTCACTAAAACACAGTGGTCGCAAGTCTGACTCCAAATTGCTCCCAATTTGATAGTAGATGCACTGCAGCAAGTACAGCCACCAGCAGATCAACCAGAAATCAAATATATATAACGCTACTGTAGGCGTAATTAAGACGTTTGTATTCTCCTATGGCTATTTTCTAGCCAAGTATAACAGCACACTACTATGCCAGATGAGATGACGCTGAGTTATGAAAAAAATAAACGTAAAATAAAAAGAAACTGGCAGACTGTGCCTAATTGAAATACAACCCCGGGCCCTAATAAATTTTCCCACTTCGGTCTTTGCGATGGATATGTGCGTCACTAAAACACAGTGGTCGCAAGTCTGACTCCAAATTGCTCCCAATTTGATAGTAGATGCACTGCAGCAAGTACAGCCACCAGCAGATCAACCAGAAATCAAATATATATAACGCTACTGTAGGCGTAATTAAGACGTTTGTATTCTCCTATGGCTATTTTCTAGCCAAGTATTACAGCACACTACTATGCCAGATGAGATGACGCTGAGTTATGAAAAAAATAAACGTAAAATAAAAAGAAACTGGCAGACTGTGCCTAATTGAAATACAACCCCGGGCCCTAATAAATTTTCCCACTTCGGTCTTTGCGATGGATATGTGCGTCACTAAAACACAGTGGTCGCAAGTCTGACTCCAAATTGCTCCCAATTTGATAGTAGATGCACTGCAGCAAGTACAGCCACCAGCAGATCAACCAGAAATCAAATATATATAACGCTACTGTAGGCGTAATTAAGACGTTTGTATTCTCCTATGGCTATTTTCTAGCCAAGTATTACAGCACACTACTATGCCAGATGAGATGACGCTGAGTTATGAAAAAAATAAACGTAAAATAAATAGAAACTGGCAGACTGTGCCTAATTGAAATACAACCCCGGGCCCTAATAAATTTTCCCACTTCGGTCTTTGCGATGGATATGTGCGTCACTAAAACACAGTGGTCGCAAGTCTGACTCCAAATTGCTCCCAATTTGATAGTAGATGCACTGCAGCAAGTACAGCCACCAGCAGATCAACCAGAAATCAAATATATATAACGCTACTGTAGGCGTAATTAAGACGTTTGTATTCTCCTATGGCTATTTTCTAGCCAAGTATTACAGCACACTACTATGCCAGATGAGATGACGCTGAGTTATGAAAAAAATAACGTAAAATAAAAAGAAACTGGCAGACTGTGCCTAATTGAAATACAACCCCGGGCCCTAATAAATTTTCCCACTTCGTTCTTTGCGATGGATATGTGCGTCACTAAAACACAGTGGTCGCAAGTCTGACTCCAAATTGCTCCCAATTTGATAGTAGATGCACTGCAGCAAGTACAGCCACCAGCAGATCAACCAGAAATCAAATATATATAACGCTACTGTAGGCGTAATTAAGACGTTTGTATTCTCCTATGGCTATTTTCTAGCCAAGTATTACAGCACACTACTATGCCAGATGAGATGACGCTGAGTTATGAAAAAAATAAACGTAAAATAAAAAGAAACTGGCAGACTGTGCCTAATTCTACTCAAACCCCTAATAAATTTTCCCACTTTGGTGTTTGAGGTGGATATGTGTGTCACTAAGAGCTAAACACAACGGTAGCAAGTCCCCCTGCTAATTCCTCACAATATGGTACTAGCTGCAAATAAAAAAAAAAAAAAAATTATAACGTTATTGTAGCCCTAAGAAGGGCTGTTGGGTTCTTTAAGAATCACTCCTGCCTAACAGTAAGCTAATAGAACACCCTAACGCTTTCCCTGAGCAGCAGCAGCTCTCTCCCTAGCGGCATCCAGACAGAGAATGATCCGAGCAGCGCGGGCAGCGGCTAGTCTATCCCAGGGTCACCTGATCTGGCCAGCCAACCACTGCTATCTACGTGTAAGGGTACCACGTCATGCTGGGTGGAGTGCAGAGTCTCCTGGCTTGTGATTGGCTCTGTTTCTGGCCGCCAAAAAGCAAAACGGCGGGAGCTGCCATTTTCTCGAGCGGGCGAAATACTCGTCCGAGCAACGAGCAGTTACGAGTACGCTAATGCTCGATCGAGCATCAAGCTCGGACGAGTATGTTCGCTCATCTCTAATTTTAATCCTTTGAGGGCAAGATTCCTTCACTTACTGTATTCTTTTATTTACTGGATTTTAAAAAACAGCAAACACTAACACTAATCATCAAAAAGTGCATTTGCCACATTTCTTCTATAGCTAGAATCATAGTAGGTTTTCATGTACCGTATAAGGTTTGTTTTATTCCCTCTGAAATACAGCCCTTAACAAAAATGCACAAAAAAGGTGTGAAAAAAATGGTGCAAATTTAGATTTACAAAAATCGCAAGTGTAGAACAAATGAGTTGGTGATTAAAATGAAATGACACTTCTGTTTCCCTCTATTGTCTTATTAGCTGCATGATTCTTTTTTAGACACTTGCCCACAGTTTTTGAAGGTACCTGGCAGGGATGTTCCTAGTGTGTTAGAGAAAATCTTCTGCACAAATTCTTCTGTTTCTTCAAGTGATCCCCAACTGAATTAAAGGAGGTCAACCATCAAAATCAAGCATGAAAAACCAGGGGTACTTACTCATAGGTCCGGGCACCGTCACTGTGGTAATCTTCTTGTATGTGTTATCCATGTCTTCTTACCTTCTAAAATCTACTTTTAAAATTATGCTAATGAGTCAGAAGGATTCTGGGGGGGGGGGGGGGGTTATCAGAGCCACTCCATGTTACAGCTTTGCAGACTGTTATTATAGTAATGTTAGAGTAGTGGCGTGGGATCTGGTGACACCACCAAGGGACGCTTCTGGCTCCAATTTTAAAACTAAATTTTAGAAGGAGGACATGGATAACAAAAAGAAGATTACCACAGTCACGGTGCCTAGATCTATGAGTAAGTGTTTTATGCATTCTTAATTTTGATGGTGGACACATATTAATTTGTTTAGATTTATCTATTGTCTATATTTTTTATTTTTTTGTCTATAAACATAAACTATCAACACTTTTATTTTTTAAAGCATTCCCCAGTTGCATTATTTTTTCCTAAAATATTTAGGACTTTTCTACATTTTGTATCTCTCACAAGAGTGCAACATGACAATGTATAATTATCTTTGGCTTGATGTAAGTGAGGGATACATTGAGAACATAATTTGGAGTTCTTAATTAAAAAACTGGGGCTCCATGTCACCGGTTTATAGCCATTTCTTTGATGATGTATGGATCCACCTAGAAGAATACTGTCATACTGTAGTATGGCAGTTTATGATAGGATCAATCAGACAACCTAGGGTTTAAATACCTTTAGAAATCAGAAAAATAGTAAAAAAAAATTAGGTTAAAAAATAAATAAATAATTAAAAATAAATTAATTCCAATCACCCCCTTTCCCTAGAACTGAAATAAAAAAAACATTTTTTTTATAATGTTAAATAAAGCATTCCCCAGATGCATTATTTTTTCCTAAAACATTTACTGTACATTTGCAAATGTGCCTACTCTTGTATACCCATTGCTAGTTTTGCAATGGATATTTAATCAGAACTTAAAAGTAGCCTCAAGTTTGATTTAAGAGTTGTCCTTCTACCATTCTGTGGTAGAAGCCACTGTATTTTAACCTCTAAGAAAGAAGGGTGCTTTACTTGCTAAATCTTACTACTCAGTTGTTGGACTTTTACAGTTTTACTTACTCATTTTTTGTCCATTTTCCACATGTACAGAAAGGATAAAGTATTTTCCTCTTCAATATGTTGCTCAAATTACATAGAGAAATTATGACTTTCCTACATTTTGTACCTCTCACAAGAGTGCAACATGACACTGTATAATTATCTTTGGCTTGATGTAAGTGAGGGATACATTGAGAACATAATTTGGCGGTCTCAATTAAAAAACTGAGGCTCCATGTCCCTGGTTTATAGCCACTTCTTTGATGTATGGATCCACCTAGAAGAAGAACATCTGAGATTCTCCCAGAGGAATAGATTCCAGATCAGACTCCCTATTGATTCTTAGCAGTTTTTCCTTCCTCCTTACATCCCTTCATGTGCTTTTCACCAAGTGTACACTATAGGGAATAACATAGGGGCAAAGAGCAGCCAGTTTGGATTGTTAAAACCTTCAATTTATTCCAATATGATCACATTCAGTGAGTTAAAATTGTGCCTATAAAATCACAAGCAGAACACCAGCCATTAAATGCAAAAACATTGCTTAGAAATGGCATAAAAAAAAGAAAGAACATGCTCTGACTTATGTTAACAAAAACATAGTACTATATATTACTAATATAGTAATTAGAGATGAGCGAGCACTAAAATGCTCGAGTGCTCGTTATTCGAGACGAACTTTTCCAGATGCTCGAGTGCTCGTCTCGAATAACGAGCCCCATTGAAGTCAATGGGAGACTTGAGCATTTTTCAAAGGGACCATGGTTCGGGAATAAAATGTGTTAATTAATTGAAAAAGAATGTCTTCTGATAAGTTAGTAGATGTATGCAAACATCTGCAATCTATTCTTCACTGTTCCGCGCGTATATTATCTCCCGACAAGTTAGCAGATGTGAAGAACAGTGAAGAATAGAATAAAAACAGTGAACACAGTGAACACAGGATCATTTAAGTGAAAAACACAGTGAAGAATAGATTGCAGATGTTCGGCACATCTGCTTACTTGTCGGGAGATACGCTGTCCCGGGATCCGCTGCTCTTCTTCCACTGAAGTCTCCCCGATGTCTCCGTGCTGCTCCCCGATGTCTCCGTGCCGCTGCCCGATGTCTCCGTGCCGCTGCCCGATGTCTCCGTGCCGCTCCCCGATGTCTCCGTGCCGCTCCCCAATGTCTCCGTGCCCCGATGTCTCCGTGCCCCGATGTCTCCGTGCCGCTCCGTGCCGCTGCCCGATGTCTCCGTGCCGCTGCCTGATGTCTCCGTGCCGCTCCCCGATGTCTCCGTGCCGCTCCCCGATGTCTCCGTGCCGCTCCCCGATGTCTCCGTGCCCCGATGTCTCCGTGCCGCTCCCCGATGTCTCCGTGCCGCTCCGTGCCGCTGCCCGATGTCTCCATGCTGCCGCTGCCCGATGTCTCCATGCTGCCGCTGCCCCATGTCTCCATGCTGCCGCTGCCCCATGTCTCCGTGCTGCCGCTGCCCCATGTCTCCGTGCTGCCGCTGCCCCATGTCTCCGTGCTGCTCCCCGGTGTCTCTGTGCTGCTCCCCGTTGTCTCTGTCCTGCTCACCGTGTTCTTCAATGTGTTCTTCACACATATATATTGTTCTTCACATACTATTTTGTTCGTAACCGCTTCGCGCGTATCTTCCGACAAGTAAGCAGATGTGCCGAACATCTGTAATCTATTCTTCACTGTGTTTTTCACTGTGTTTTTCACTTAACCCCTAGGCGCACCTGGACGTTATAGTACGTCCCCGGGGCTAGATGCTTAGCGCACGGGGACGTTCTATAACGTCCTGCTTCTGGCACCGGCTCACGAACGGAGCCGGCACCAGAAGCAGCGGCTGTCAGCTGTCTAGTACAGCTGACAGCCTGCGCTAACACCCGCGATCGGAGACGGCTCCGATCGCGGGTGTTAACCCCTTACACGCCGCGGTCAAACATGACCGCGGCGTGTAACGGTGTTAGCGCTGTGGATCGGATCCCCCGTGCCGCTTACCGGGGGATCCGATCCTCTTCCGGGCAGCTCCGAGGACTGGCATGTGCCCCGGAGCTGCCCGGTCTCCATGGCAGCCAGACCCCTTCCGGGTCTGGCTGTAAACTGTCTGAGCATGCGCAAGCTTGCTCAGACAGTTTACACTGCTCTACAATAAAATAGTATTGTAGAGCAGTGTATTGAACTTAAACCAGTGATCAGAGCATCACTGGTTTAAGTTCAAGTATGTATAAGTAAAAATATGCAAAAACACTTAACACTACACATTAGAATAAATAAAAAATTAATACATAAAAATATAAGCCCCTAAAATGTCACTTTCCCATAAAAAAACTTAATAAAGTATAAAAAACATAAAAACACAAAAAAACCCCGCATATTTGGTATTGCCGCGTCCGTAACAATCTGCATAATAAAACAGAATTGTTACTGGACCCGCACGGTAAACGCCGGAGGAAAAAAACGCAAAAAACATTCCGAAAAAAGATAATTTTTAATTAATACCCTATAAAAAATGCTCTAAAAAGTGATTTAAAAAATGTTATGCACTCCAAAATAAGCCCACTAAAAAGAACAACTGTTCTCGCAAAAAATAAGCCCCTAACCAGATTTATCTGCCAAAAAATAAAAAAGTTATGCATATAAAAAGATGGTGATGCTAAAATGAATAAGATTTTCTCCAAATTAGTTTTTATTCAGTACAATTGAATAAAATACACAAAACCCCCACATATTTGGTATCCCTGCGTCCGTAACAATCTGCATAATAAAACAGAATCGTTATTAGATCCGCAAAGTGAACCCCGTAAAAAACAACCTAAAAAAACTCTCTCTGCTAAAGATGATTTTTTATTAATGCCCTTTAAAAATGCTCTAAAAAAGTGATTTTAAAAAGTTACGCAATCTAAAATAAGACCACTAAAAAGAGCTATCATTCTTGCAAAAAATAAGCCCTTAAACAGATTTTTGAGGTGAAAAATAAAAAAGTTATGCATATGAAAGACGGTGATGCTAAAATTAACAACAATTTTGCCAAATTACTTTTTATTCAGTAAAAATGGGAAAAAATAAAAAAATATATATAAATGAAGTATTTTCATAAACGTGGCGACCCAAAGAATAAAAATAATATACTATTTTCATGGTATGGTTAACGGCCAAAAAAAAAAACACATAAAAATTTTCCTAAAAATTGATGATTTTCATTTCCTCCACCAACAAAGAGTTAATTAAATCTCACCAATTAGCTATAGATGCCCCAAAATTATGTATTAGAAAAGTGCATCTCATGTGGCAAAAGAAATAAGCCCCTATAGGTCCACAATAAAAAAAAGAAAAAAATTATAGCCTGTACAATGTGACATAGCAAATCTGATTTGAATGGCGCCTCCTTCCCTTCTATGCCCGGCCGTGTGCCCATACAGCAGGTTACCACCACATGTAGGGTATCGGTGTACTCGGGAGAAATTGCGTATCAAACTTTGTGGAGCCTTTTTTCATTTTATCCATTACAAATGTAAAATTTTCCACCCAAAATGAGTGTATTGTGAAAAAATATTACAATTTGCAGACTCCACCTCCATTTTGTTTTAACCCCTATAAAATACGTAAAGGGTTAACAAACTTCTTAAAAGTGGTTTTTCATACGTTGAGGGGTGTAGTTTCCACAATGGGGTAATTTACGAGTCTCGCTATTATTTAGGCCTCTCAGTGTCAATTAGAAACTGAGCAGGTCCATCTAAATACAGGTTTTGGCGATTTTACAAAAAATGTGAAAAATGGCACCCAAATTCTGAGCCTCATAACATTCTAGTAAAATATGTGGAATCTTAAAAAACCATGCCAACATAAAGCAGACATTTGGGATGTGTAAGTTATGAATTTATTTGGGTGCTATGACTTTCTGAATCAAAAGTAGAGAATTTAGAACGTTGAAAATAAAGAATTTTTCAAAATTTTTGCCAAATTTTGTTTTTTTTCATAACTAAACGCAAAAGATTTCATCCAAATTTTTAAACTAATTTGAAGTACAATGTGTCACGAGAAAACAATCTCAAAATCCCCTGGATATCTCACAGCGTTCCCACGCTATAACCACTTATAGTGACACAGGCCAGATTTGAAAAATGGGGCTGCGTCCTTTAGGCCAAAAGATGCTGTGTCCCGTAGGGGTTAAATGATCCTGTGTTCGCTGTGTTCACTGTTTTTATTCTATTCTTCATTGTTCTTCACTGTGTTTTTTTAATTAAATGCTCGATCTCGAGCAGGGGAAATACTCGTCCGAGCAACGAGCCGTTTCGAGTACCTTAATACTCGAACGAGCATCAAGCTCGGACGAGTATACTCGCTCATCTCTAATAGTAATGTATAAATCTAAGGGACATATCCCCACTCTGAAGTCATGTCACAGGGTACAATTACACTAAAGATTCATACAGTTTACCATATAATACCCCGTCACCTTCCAAAGATGGCGTATGTATGATATAATTCTACTCTCCTACTACTATTTAGCACCCATAGCTTCCCGAATTGCAGTGCCACCACCTCCTACACTTGAGTAGGGCAATAGAGACCTGTCATTCCTAAACAATTTGATGACCCAGAATGCAAATAAACAATTAACTATAGTTTTACCTGAACTACTACCAGAAACACTATCTCTTTGGAAACATAAGTTCTTTAAGACTTTAAAAGAAAACTACTATCAGATTAAAAAAAAAAAAGATGAAAAAATAGTTACCACAAACATACTTGCAATACAGTTACAAGCAGTTATACAAAAATAGTAAAAACGAATAAACCTTAATAATGGAATAGTTGAGTTATCCACATTGTGGTGCCCTGCAGGGAATTTTTTTGGGCAGCCTTTAAAGATGAAATGGATTCCCCAAGAGACTGACAATTTGGGAATTGTGATGTCGCTGAGAGGAGGTTGCCCCTCCTCTTAGGAAGGTACATTTTTGTGAGTGTTTTTATCAAACTCCATCACTCTGTCATAATTGTTAAATGGCCTCCAAACAATAAGGTATACCGTTACCTACCACCCCATACTAAACATACAAATGTGGTATGCCCAGGATTGAAGATGTTATTTGATTAGGGAATTCCCCACAAGGGTGAGAGTGCTATCCCCCTCACCCTATCCTGTTAGTGGTTGGTAATATATACTCGAGTATAAGCCTAGTTTTTCAGCAAAAAAAATTGTGCTGAAAACCTAAACTCGGCTTACACTCGTTTAAAAAAATATAGGTTTTACCAGGTTTTTGTGGTAAAATTAGGGGCCTCGGCTTATATTTGGGTCGACTTATCCTCGAGTATATACAGTAATTATGGATTACTTCAATAATAATTTAACCCCTTACCAACATTTAATATATTAATATGATACATGTCGTCTGTGGGTGTATGGAGAGGGCTCATGGGCTTAGCCCTCTCCAGACAAGGTGGGTATTTGATGCATGTTACAAAGCTGGCGGCACATGAGCACTGCCTTGTCGGCTTGAATCATCTCTCCCCATGATATCATCCAGGAGTTTTGATTGGTTACCACAACAGCCTTGGACCGAGGCTATCTCATTTTAGCCTTTCTATTAAAACATGCCATTTGCACATTGTAATAGATGAAGTGAGAAAATCCCCTAATACTGTCATACTGTAGTATGGCAGTTTATGATAGGATCAATCAGACAACCTAGGGTTTAAGTACCTTTAGAAATTAGAAAAATAGTAAAAAAAAAAAAAAAATTAAAGTTAAAAAATAAATAAATAATTAAATAAAATTAATTAATTCCAATCACCCCCCTTTCCCTAGAGCTGAAATAAAAATAAATAAACAGTAAAAATCATAAAAGTTAGGTATTCCCGTGTCCCTTATGCTTTCATTGCATAGCGCATTAATGGAGCTAAATTTCTGATTGGTGCTGAATGAGCTAGAGAGTTGTTCAGCTCAGATAAAGGAGAGACCATCTGACTACATGTAGATACATAAATGTGCGATCTATCAAAATATAATAATGGTTAGTCCTATCGTTTAACCCAGTAATGAAAAATAGCGCCAAAAGTCAAAAATGCCCCTTTTTCGCCATTTTGCAAAAAAATTAAAAGTAACAAAAAGTGATCAAAAGGCTGTACAGTCCTCAAAATGGTTGCATTGAAAATGTGAACTCATCCGGAAAAAAAATGACACCCCGCACAGTTCCGTTCACTGAAGTCTGAAAAAGTTATTAGTGGCAAAAGATGTCAAAATTAAGAATTTTTTTTTGTATAGGTTTTAGTCTTTGTATATGTATGAAAATATTATAAAACCTATATAAATTTGGAATATCTGTGATTGTACTGACCCAAAGATTAAAGTAGACATGTGATTTGGGGCACACAGTAAAAGCAGTAAAAAACAAGCCCACAAGAAAATGGAGCAAATGTGGTTTTTTTTTCCAATTTCACCGCATTTGGAATTTTTTTCTTGCTTCCCAGTACACAACATGAAATATTAAATACCATCACTGTAGTGATTTGTTTGATAGGAAAAAAGCCCTCACACAGCAATTTACATGGAAAAATGTAAAAATGTTATAGATTGTTGAAGATGGGGAATTTAAAATGGAAATACAAAAACAAAAAAAGGTCTGGTCTTTAACCCCATAGCGCAATAAGATGTACCCTTACATCTTGTTGTGAGTGGGGGAGTATGAAGAGGGAACACGTGCTAGCACCGATCGCAAGTGTTAACCCTTTGATCACCGCTGGCAAAGCTGCCGGTAGTATTAACGAACCGGCGGCGCATGTGCGCTGCCATCTTAGCTCCAATCATCGCTCCCCGTGACATCATCGGGGAGCGGCGATCCATCGCCATAACAGCCTCGGGTCACACAAAGATCCGAGGCTATCATGATGTGGGCTATCTATTATAATGTGCGATTTGCACATTATAATATATAGGGGCAGATTTACTTACCCGTCCCATTCGCGATCCAGCGTCGCGTTCTCTGCGGTGGATTCGGGTCCGGACGGGATTTATTAAGGTAGTTCCTCCGCCGTCCACCAGGTGGCGCTGCTGCGCTGAAGAGCTTCGGTGTCATCCATTGTGACATGTTTTTTGATAATTAAGGGACTATGAGTGTCCACAGATGGGTATGTAGCATGCATTAGTTCAGACTCAGCTTTATTTGCACTTCCTGTAGCACTTTGTTCACCACGTCCAGGTCTTTTTTGACTAGGGGATGGAAGAATATGCATGTTCATTATTTTCATTGTGCATGGAAGCATACACTTGGTTTTGTATGTTTTTAAATGTTTTTAACATGTTTGTACTATATATATTAAATAAAGATATACCGTATATTCCGGTGTATAAGACGACCTGGTGTATAAGACGACCCCCCTACTTTCCTGTTAAAATATAGAGTTAAAGATATATTCGCTGTATAAGACTACCCTTTTTCCAACGCATACAAAACACCGGTAAAAATTAAAAAAAAAAACAGATTTGAATTTAACATGGTCCTTTTTTTAATGTAAATTCTTATGATATGCAGGTATAGAGCAGGAAAACTGTCGCTCATAAACATAAGGCATACAACAACATTACCATCGTCCATTTTACTGTAAATGTTACCATACTGTACTTTAAATTTTTATTTTATTAAATATTCCATGCCATGTACTCAGAAGCGGGAAAAAAATTCCAAATGCAACTAAAATGGTGAAAAAACGCATTTGCGCCATTTTCTTGTGGGCTTGGATATTACGTCTTTCACTGAGCGCCCCAAATGACATGTCTACTTTATTCTTTGGGTCGGTACGATTAAGGGGATACCAAATTTGTATAGGTTTTATAATGTTTTCATACATTTACAAAAATGAAAACCTCCTGTACAAAAATTATTTTTTTGATTTTGCCAACTTCTGGCGCTAATAACTTTTTTATACTTTGGTGTACGGAGCTGTGGGTGGTGTCATTTTTTGCAAAATTCGATAATATTTTCAATGATATCATTTTTAGGACTGTACGACCTTTTGATCACTTTTTATAGATTTTTTTATATTTTTCAAAATTGCAAAAAAGTGCCATTTTCGACTTTGGGCGCTATTTTCTGTTACGGGGTTAAACGCATTGAAAAACCGTTATCATATTTTGATAGATCTGGCATTTTCAGACGCGTCGATACCTGATGTGTTTATGATTTTTACTGTTTATTTATATTTATGTCAGTTCTAGCAAAAGGGGGGTGATTTGAAATTTTAGGGTTTTTTATTATAATTTTTTTTAACTTTTTTTTATTTTATTTATACTATTTTTCAGATTCCCTAGGGTACTTTAACCCTAGGTTGTCTGACCGATCCTACCATATACTGCCATACCACAGTATGGCAGTATATGGGGATTTTCCTCATTCATTACAATGTGCTATCAGCACATTGTAATGAAGGGGTTAAAACGAAATAGCCTTTGGTCTTCGGAAGACCAGAGGCTACCATGGAGATGGATTGTCGCCCCCGATGACGTCACGGGAGCGGCGATCCCAGGTAAGATGGCGGCGCCCATCGCTGTGAAAACACCCGCGATCGGTGCTAGCAATATGCAGCAAAGACTTACGGGCTGAGCCCTCTCCATGCAGCGCGACCCGACCACGGTCGCGGTTACCGCGGTCGCGGTTACCGGCGTATAAGATGACCCCAGACTAGACAGAAGATTTTTCTGTTTTCAAAAGTCGTCTTATACGCCGGAATATACGGTACTTTTCTATTTCATTCTTGAATGATTTTTGCTTTAAGATTATACACATCCCTCCAATATCGCAAGACCCCCTTGCATACAAATAAGCATTCTCCTTCTTCCTGTTTCCAGGATGAGACACAAGCCATCTTTTGGGAATTGTGAAAACTCTAACTTACAGTGAGCGTTGTCATGATTCTTTTAAACTAGGTTCCCCTGGTGTATAGCAAAAAGTCCCAAAAGAAATTTCCCATCAGGCCTATATATCTCTGCTCTGGCCCTAAAATGTAATATAGAATTGTAATAAAAGATGACTATTATTACAGTTTGCCAGAACTAAAAGTCATTTATAAAATATTTTTCTTTAAAATTGGGTAAAACTATTGTATCAAATAACTAAATACAGAGAGGATCTCTTCCATTTAGAAACCATGAAACTTTCTAAACTAGTCATATCTCTCAAGGCTAAGCCATGACCCATCTTATCCATCAGTTAACCTCAATTTACTCCTTTCATCCTAGCACCAGTAAGTTCTCTTTCCTGTTCTATATTCATTTTTTTAAACTAGCAAAAATAAAAGGC
Source organism: Engystomops pustulosus (assembly GCF_040894005.1). NCBI lineage: Eukaryota > Metazoa > Chordata > Amphibia > Anura > Leptodactylidae > Engystomops > Engystomops pustulosus. The sequence goes on from NC_092411.1 coordinate 229,964,583, forward strand.
TTAAACAAGCCACATTAATTTCCCTGACATTTCTGCTGATAGAAGTCAAACTGGTTTCCCCAAGTGCATAAAAAGTGATACAGTAGAGAGCAGTTTAACTCACAGTCACAGTTTGGTTTAAAGAATTTTTATATCTCCCAGAGCTCAATTCTATGTGTATTTCCCACTCTCAGGAGAAGAGAATGCAAGAGAAATCATTTATGGAACCATCTGGGGTTCATAACGAGGCTCTCACATTATGACTAATTAAATGTTTAGATCTCCAGGAAAGGAATCGGGTCAAAGAAAATTCTTACCTAAAAGATTCTCTAAATCCTCTGCGCTGGCATACGCAGAAACGAGTTACAAAGTTAAAAATATCCTCACTCCTATTGTTTCATTTGACTGATTGTACGTACTATTTGTGATGTTTTATTTTATTTGTATATGTCCTCTATGATTTGTAAAGCGCTGCAAAATATGATCCCAATACAGGCAGTCCCCGGGTTACATACAAGATAGGGTCTGTAGGTTTGCTCTTAAGTTGAATTTGTATGTAAGTCGGAACTGTATACTTTAAAATTGAAAACCCAGCCAAAATGTTTTGGGTCTCTGTCACAATTGTATTTTAAAAATGTTGGGTTGTCATAAGAAACAGGATTAACACTAAAGCTTCATTACAGACATCATTAATAACTGTTATAGCTTTTTATTGTAGCCTAGGACTAAAGTACAGTAAATTACCAAAATCCAGAGGTCCATTTGTAACTAGGGGTCGTCTGTAAGTCGGGTGTTCTTAAGTAGGGGACCGTCTGTATATAAATAAAGATTATTATTATTATTAAATATCAGCCTATGCAGCGACCTATAGCGAACTTTGCAGGATCAGGTCCCCCAGATCTGACCCTGACCTTCATTAGAACTGTACCCAGCAGTACCGAGTTGTTTGCTGTGTACACCCTTGTAATGATCTGTTTGAGGATTTGTTTTTGGTGTAACAAATTGTACTTTGTAGTGATGGATTTATTATTCTATGCAGTGTACTGGAAAGTTCCAAATGCTGTGAAATTGGTGTCATACTCTTGTGGGCTTCTTATTCACGGCTTTCACTCTGCAATCCAAATGACTCCTCTCCTTTATTCTTTGAGTCAGAAAAAACACAGTGATAAAGATTTTTTTTTTTTTTTTAATATTTTAAAAACTTAAAACCTTCTTTATTAAAAAAAATATACATAACTTTTTCATAATTCAGTGTACAGAGCTATGTAAGGTGTCATTTTTTGCAAGATGAGCTGGCTTTTTTGTTACCATTTTTGAGGACTGTATGAACTTTTTTTCACTTTCTATAAAATTTTTATGTGTTGTAAAATGGCAAAACAGTGGTGTTTAAGACATTTGGGTGCTATTTTCCATTATAGGTTTCAACACCGAGAATAAAGTTTTTAATATTTTGATAGATTGGGACTTTTGGGGCATGGAAATATCTAACATGCTTAGGATTTTATTTGTTTATTTTAATATCAGTTCTTGGGAAATGGAAGTAGTTTGAACTTCTAGGTTTTTTAACTTTTACATTTTTTATTACTATTTTTTAGACCCCCTAGGGTACATTAACCTTAGGGAGTCTGTTGCTCCTACTATATACTGCACTACTATAGAGAATTTATTATATATCTGTAAAAGTATGCCACTGCCAGCACCGAACGCTGGTGTTACTGGTTGAGGTCCTAGTTCAGAATCTGAACAGGAATTTAAAATACGAACCCAAATTTTAACAGGTCTGCTCTTAATAGTCATCTCATATCCTATCAGAGGCATTCTGGTAGTTGAATGGACTAAAAGCTGGTAATACTGTCCCTCCAAGTGTTGAACTTGTCAAATGCAGAGCACCTAAGTGCACTACGGAAATTTTGATCACTTTCCAAGACAAATTTTCTTTCAATATGGCACAAACATGATCAAAAATGTAACATATCAACCCCAAAAGTTGTATTTGTGCAAAATGCCCTAGAAATAAACTCTGCTGTTTTTAATGCAAATCTATTGATGAATTCCCCTATAGCATTGTAAAGAAAGATGATAAAGAATTATTATTTCATGAATGCAATTATTTTTCCTAAATTAGACATTTCTGGAGAGGTGCCAGATCCTCCTTCATGATGCAACAAAAAAAGCAATGGGGGGGGTTTATAAACACACTTGCACCACAATTCTGGCCTAAAATGGCTTGCACCACAGGCTTTTAGACCTTTTTTTGGCACTTTCCTGACTTGCCCTTTTAAGGGGTCGTGGCCTTCTGGAGATGGTCTCACAAGAAAGGGCGTGGTTTGAGGGAAATCGTCCATGCACCCAAAATACTGTTTAGACCAGTTAAAATTAGGTCTGAAGTAGAAACCGACAGTCTTATCCTACACTAGATCATCACAGTGATAGATCTGGCACAGCAAAAAGTGACCTAATTCTAGTGGGCCCCTACTCTATTAGGAGTGGCATCACATTTAATCCACTGCCTCCTCAACACAGCACCAGAAGAGATCAAGTCCCAATTGCCCCCAAGCACCCCTACTGGCTGGCATAGCCCCCATGGCTCTCGGCCCCGGGTCTATACTAGCACCACAAAGGTAGCAGGCACCATGTGCACTGGTCTTAAATGCCCACCATGTGTGAACAGGTCTTGAGTGCTCCATGTGGTCTCAGACACTAGCTAAGAGTAAGTAGGGGGCCACTATATACATTCTCAGTCTTATTTAAAAACACCTTGGGGCGATTGGGGCGGAGTGCTGGTGCCAGGCAAAAAAACTAAATAAATGAGGGGATAAGAGACACCAGGTAATTCTAGCACACTGTTATAGATCCATAGAATATTCTTCATATACTGCAATTTTGCAATTTTGCAGCACATAAAAAAAATTATATCACAAGGTTCCACAAAAAAATTACATCTTACACAGTGCCGCACTCCGAAGTATGAGAAGTTTATTGGCATAATCACATTGTAATTGTAAATTTATTGGCCCACAGATTCAGGAATTGTGGCACATTTTTAAAATGAATCTGGCACACCATGCACTGCTCCGACAGAGTGTACCAACTTTTTTTGGTGCACCATTAACATAGGGCGTGTGACATAGTTCTGTCATACACTGCTTGATAAATGTGGCGCACGGTCCTACTGTGCACAAGTACACCCCTTTCAGCGCATCAGGTATAGTGCAAGCAGTTTGCACTAGAAAGAACGTGCAAAGTCAGATGGAAAACTGGTGCAGGGGCTTTAATAAATGTTGGTCATTGTTGTCAGAATAGGCCAAAATAAGGGATTTTTTTTCGTACAAAGGGTTTTATTTTTGTAAAAACTGTTGAAACTTACTGTATATACTCATGTATAAGCTGAGTTTTTCAGCACAAAAAATGTGCTGAAAAACATCCCCTCGGGTTATACACGAGTCTATACACAATGTCAATGCACTTAAAAAATAATAAACTTATATACTCACCCTCCGGTGGCCCCGATGTGCAGCGCTCCCCCGATGTCCACGCGTGTCCTCTTCTGGCTTCCGCGCCTGTCTTCTTTCTTCTGTAACATCGTGCTGGGCGCCGCCATGTTTCTCTCCAGGGCGGTGCCTAGTATGACGTCAGTAGCAGCGCGTCATACTATGTGCCTGCCGGCCGGGAGTGGGCAATAGTGCCACTTTTACAGAAGAAAGAAGATAGGCGCAGAAGCCAGAAGAGGACCTGCGTGGACATCGGGGGAGCAGTGCTAGGCTGGCTGTATACTACTGAGGGCAGACTGGGCTGGCTGTATACTACTGGGGGCAGGCTGAGGTGGCTGTATACTACTGGGGGCAGGCGGGGGTGGCTCTATACTACTGGGGCAGGCTGGGGTGGCTGTATACTACTGGGGGAAGGCTGTATACTACTGGGGGCAAGCTGGGGTGGCTGTATACTACTGGGGGAAGGCTCTATACTACTACGGGCAGGCTGGGGTGGCTGTATAATACTGGGACAGGCTGTATGCTACTGGGGGAAGGCTCTATACTACTGGGGGCAGGCTGGGGTGGCTCTATACTACTGGGGGCAGGCTGTATACTACTGGGGGCAGGCTGGGAAGGCTGTATACTACTGGGGGAAAGCTGTATACTACTGGGGGCAGGCTGTATACTACTGGGGGCAGGCTGGGCTGGCTGTATACTACTGGGGGCAAGCTGGGCTGGCTGTATACTCCTGGGGGCAGGCTGGGCAGGCTGTATACTACAGGGGGCAGGCTGTATACTGTAGGGGGCTGGCTGGCTATATACTAGGGGGTTCTGTGACCAATGCATTTCCCACCCTCAGCTTATACTTGAGTCAATAGGTTTTCCCAGTTTTTGGTGGTAAAATTAGGGGTCTCGGCTTATACTTGGGTCGGCTTATACTCAAGTATATACGGTATATAAATTTTGTATCCCTGTGATCATAAAAACCCAAGGAATAAATTCAATGGGGGTCATTTACTAAGGGCCCGATTCGCGTTTTCCCGACGTGTTACCCGAATATTTCCGATTTGCGCCGATTGTACCTGAATTGCCCCGGGTTTTTGGCGCACGCGATCGGATTGTGGCGCATCGGCGCCGGCATGCGCGCGACGGAAATCGGGGAGCGTGGCCGAACGAAAAACCCGACGTATTCGGAAAAACCGCCGCATTTAAAAACCGAAAAAGTGTCGCTCGGGAAGCGCTTACCTTCACCTGGTCCGAGGTGGTGCATTCCGGCGCGTTGAGAAGATTTTCAGCGCAGCAGCGCCACCTGGTGGACGGCGGAGGAACTACCTTCACAAATCCCGGCCGGACCCGAATCCTGTGCAGAGAATGCGCCGCTGGATCGCGAATGGGCCGGGTAAGTAAATGTGCCCCAATGTGTCATTTGGAGTGTGCAGTGAAAGCTGTACATACTGGGGCAGATTTATCAAGTGTCTGAAAGTCAGAATATTTCCAATTGCCCATGGCAACCAATCACAGCTCCCCTTTAAAATATTCATGAGCACCGGTGAAATGAAAGCTGAGCTGTGATTGGTTGCCATGGGCAACTGGAAATATTCTGACTTTCAGACTGCTTGATAAATCTGCCCCACTGTGTCCACAAGAAATTGAATTTCATTGCATTTGGAATTTTTTTTCCACCTTCCCAGCAAGTGGCAAGGAAAATGAAATGCAGCCACTAGGAAGTTAAATTTTTTTTTGGCAGAAAAAAATCCATCATATAGCCATGTAAATGGAAAAATAAAAAAGTTATAGATTTTTAAAGTCGGGAAATAAAATAGAAATACAAAAATGGAGGGGTCCTTAAAGTGCTATGAAATGAAAACTGATACATTGGGGCTCATTTACTAAGGGTCCCAACGCCGCACTTTTGCGTGTTTCCCAAATATTTACATTATGCGCAAAATTGTCCGAGGATTTTGGTGCACGTGCTCGGATTTTGGCGCATCGACGCCGGCTTGCATGCAACAGAAATGGGGGGGGGGGCCGTCGGACATTTTGCACATTTCCATTTTAGGCTGCATTCACACTGACGTTTGCTTGCATGGCTATGGCCGGGCGGGCATACGTCAGCCGCGATTGAGAGCAGGATGGGTAAGCCCTCCCTGCTCCATTGCAATTTATTATGTATGAAACGTACCACACCAGGTCTGCCTCTGGTCTTGTGGCTGGTGTGGACAGTGTCCTTTACATTACAACTTTGCAGAGATCATTACTGAGGTGACAGGATACTTCAGGCTTTGCAGTCAAGCCCATGATGAGTGATCATACCATAATATAATTTGGGGTATACACTCTCTTCATTTCAGTGTAAGTTATCTGCAAGCTGAATTCTTATTACTTAAAGCCTTAAATCTTACAAATATTGTAATGATGTACATGGTTTCATTGTATCTGTAATGTCTGCTGAAAAATCAACCAAGAAGTAAGTTTGCAGTTTATGGTTGTCCTTTCATAAATTCATTAAGAAAACTTGTGAAATAAAAAGTGTTAACTTCACAGTGATGGTTGAGTTTGGCCCGTGGAGATCATAGCCTTAGTATTATGACAGATTGCTTCTTCATATTAATAACTGACAGCAGATATGTCAAAAAGTAATTTCACATTATATAGTGCTAAGCATGCTGAGAGGCTACTGGATTAGGGCATTAATTATAATAGCGAAGAGAAGAGGATCCCAAATCATTAGAGAGGATTTTGATAAAGAGGAAAGGAGTGTCAAACTGTCTTAGGCATTTTACAGAATAAGGAAACTTAGAGATTAAAAAGTAAATGAATCTTACTAAAATCACTGTATCCGTTTAAAAGTAAACAATAGAGTTATACTTCAAAACTAGAAGACAGGGTGGGGTGAGAAAATATGGCAAATATACTACACATACTCTTCACTTCACATTAGTGATGTTTGGTCTTTTTGTAAAAGTCCTTTTTAATTTTATACTATTTTCTTAGATGCAATTAAATCATGCCTATTAAAAATTGTAGGTGATGCACGAATCAATAAGCAATTTACAATTATGTATTTTGAGTGCACATTGTATTTCTATTGAATATTGTCTTTAGGAAGCAAAGGTGGTGAACATTTTTGGGAGCCAGCCAAGAAGTGTTAGATCTAGGTAATATGGAATCATTTTCAATACTCCTCTCCTATAAACAAATCCCTTATAACCTTGAATTATTTAGCTAGAATGTGATTTTCAACAAGTCTATGACAATATATATTTTTTTAAAAAAAGAACCTTCTCAGTCACACATGTTGTGGATGTAGCATTCTGCATCATTTGTATGTATTTCTGAGAATTCTAAATTAATTTTTATTAATTTTCAAATTAGCATTTAACATTTGGGCTGGTCCAGAGTTTCAATGTGCTTCTCATTCACCCTTGCCTAGCTCCAGTTTGTTTAAGGCCTGATTGACCAAGCCATTTTTCCTAAATGGCAAGAGTCATTGGGGGTCATTTACCAAGGGCCCTATTCGCCGTCGATTTTCCCGACGTGTTACTCGAATATTTCCGATTTGCGATGTTTTTTCCTGAATTGCCCCCTTTTTTTGGCGGAAATCGGGGGCGTGGCCGAACGAAAACCCGATGGATTCGGAGAAACAGCCACATTTTTTAAAAAAAAGTGTCGCTGGACACGCACTTACCTTCACCAGGAATAGGATCGTGAAATTTGGCGGACCTCGGCGGACTTCAGCACAACAGCGACACCTGGTGGACGTCGGAGGAACTTCCTTAGTGAATCGCCGGAAGACCCGAATCCACAGTAGAGAACGCACAGCTGGATGGCGAATGGACTGGGTAAGTAAATCTGCCCCATTGTCTTTTGTTTAGTTTTTTTTTTATTTCTGTATTTTTAATCAATATTGCTATGTAAGGGTAAATGTAGCTATATCATGTTTTGTGGAACACTTTGTAATGTTTAAAGGAATCGTTTTGGGATATATGTATTAACTCTTTCTAGGCGAAAATAGAAAAAGAACCTGAAATTCTTTCAAATTTTTAAGCTATAAAATTTGTGTTGTCCATCATATATCATTTATTTATTTCCTTAGTTTATATTACAGAAACATAAAAAAGAAGTATCATTTTGGCTTCTTAGTTTTACTGTTTTATATAAATGAAAACATGTTTTCTTAGTACCAAAAATAAATATTTTTTTTTTATTTTTTTGCCTTTAAGATAAAATTATTGCAATAAGACATCCAGTATCATGGATACAGAGCAAAGATTTAAAACATTTTTTGATTACCATGTATGTTATATATAAGTAATTCAGAAGATCAAAAAAGCATATGTGTAGGTACTGAAATATTTTATTTTATAATAAAATAATTTTGAAATATACAGTATACATATTCTAGATATAATAACTAAACAAACAATAAACTAGAGTAACTAGAACAACATAGCTGGAGAGTGGGACCTATTAATGTCTGGAGATCGATCATATTAAATATGTATAGTTGAGGAGAGTTAGCACTGTGGTCTGGATAGGGCAAGTATAGGTTGTGTCAAGCTACATTGGTATTAAACACAAGGCAGATTAAACCACATGTATCCAGGAACCTCTCACCTTTGTTGGAGAGGAACCTTGTATTCTATTCCCTCCAGGAACATATTATTGGCATACATTTTTAATATTTTAATAGGTCTATACCGATCATCTCCCAAAATCGCCTTACTTCTTTTAAATATTCACTTAAGGAATTTTTATAATATAATATTATTCACTAAAATTTTTAATATTTTATTAACCTAGAATCTGGAAATCTACATGGATCCCTTCTATTAAGATCTTATATAAGAGATTAATCAAGTCTACCCTTACCAGATTTCTAAAAGCCCATACCCTTTTAAAGTATAGCAACTATGGTCCTCTTTTTCTCTGGCTGTCAACAACTACAATGTTCTATGTTGAGTTTTTATGTGACCCAGAAAATTAGTTATTCCATTAAAATATAGTTTATTATGACATATCTAATAAAGACAATGTAAATTTCCACAACTTGTAGCATTTCTACTTTAGTTTAGGAATGGTAGAAAGCAGAACTTCACTGGATTGGTAAGACTAAAAATTAAAATAGCTTTCTCAAGTACAGTGGCAAAAACATAAAGCGTTGTGATTAGAGATGAGCGAACATGCTCGTCCGAGCTTGATGCTCGGTCGAGCATTAGGGTACTCGAAACTGCTCGTTACTCGGACGAATACTTCGCCCGCTCGAGAAAATGGCAGCTCCCGCCGTTTTGCTTTTTGGCGGCCAGAAACAGAGCCAATCACAAGCCAGGAGACTCTGCACTCCACCCAGCATGACGTGGTACCCTTACACGTCGATAGCAGTGGTTGGCTGGCCAGATCAGGTGACCCTGGGATAGACTAGCCGCTGGCCGCGCTGCTCGGATCATTCTGTCTCTGGATGCCGCTAGGGAGAGAGCTGCTGCTGGTCAGGGAAAGCGTTAGGGTGTTCTATTAGCTTACTGTTAGGCAGGAGTGATTCTGAAAGAACCCAACAGCCCTTCTTAGGGCTACAATAACGTTCTACTTTTTTTATTTTAATTTGCATCTTTTACCATTTTGTGAGGAATTAGCAGGGGGACTTGCTACCGTTGTGTTTAGCTCTTAGTGGCACACATATCCATAGCAAAGACCGAAGTGGGAAAATTCAGTAGGGGTTGGATTTCTATTAGGCAATAACTCAGTGTCATCTCATCTGGCATAGTAGTGTGCTTCCTTTGATACTTGGCTAGAAAATAGCCATAGGAGAATACAAACAGCTTCTTGAAGCCTACAGTAGCGTTCTATATATTTGATTTCTGGTTGATCTGCTGGTGGCTGTAGTTTCTGCAGTGCATGTACTTGCCAATTCTGAGCAATTTGTAGTGAGACTTGCGACCGCTGTGTTCTGCGCTTAGTGGCGCACATATCCATAGCAAAGGCCGAAGTGGCAAAATTCAGTAGGGGTTGGATTTCTATTAGGCAATAACTCAGTGTCATCTCATCTGGCATAGTAGTGTGCTTCCTTTGATACTTGGCTAGAAAATAGCCAGAGGAGAATACAAACAGCTTCTTGAAGCCTACAGTAGCGTTCTATATATTTGATTTCTGGTTGATCTGCTGGTGGCTGTAGTTTCTGCAGTGCATGTACTTGCCAATTCTGAGCAATTTGTAGTGAGACTTGCGACCGCTGTGTTCTGCGCTTAGTGGCGCACATATCCATAGCAAAGGCCGAAGTGGCAAAATTCAGTAGGGGTTGGATTTCTATTAGGCAATAACTCAGTGTCATCTCATCTGGCATAGTAGTGTGCTTCCTTTGATACTTGGCTAGAAAATAGCCAGAGGAGAATACAAACAGCTTCTTGAAGCCTACAGTAGCGTTCTATATATTTGATTTCTGGTTGATCTGCTGGTGGCTGTAGTTTCTGCAGTGCATGTACTTGCCAATTCTGAGCAATTTGTAGTGAGACTTGCGACCGCTGTGTTCTGCGCTTAGTGGCGCACATATCCATAGCAAAGGCCGAAGTGGCAAAATTCAGTAGGGGTTGGATTTCTATTAGGCAATAACTCAGTGTCATCTCATCTGGCATAGTAGTGTGCTTCCTTTGATACTTGGCTAGAAAATAGCCAGAGGAGAATACAAACAGCTTCTTGAAGCCTACAATAGCGTTCTATATATTTGATTTCTGGTTGATCTGCTGGTGGCTGTAGTTTCTGCAGTGCATGTACTTGCCAATTCTGAGCAATTTGTAGTGAGACTTGCGACCGCTGTGTTCTGCGCTTAGTGGCGCACATATCCATAGCAAAGGCCGAAGTGGCAAAATTCAGTAGGGGTTGGATTTCTATTAGGCAATAACTCAGTGTCATCTCATCTGGCATAGTAGTGTGCTTCCTTTGATACTTGGCTAGAAAATAGCCAGAGGAGAATACAAACAGCTTCTTGAAGCCTACAGTAGCGTTCTATATATTTGATTTCTGGTTGATCTGCTGGTGGCTGTAGTTTCTGCAGTGCATGTACTTGCCAATTCTGAGCAATTTGTAGTGAGACTTGCGACCGCTGTGTTCTGCGCTTAGTGGCGCACATATCCATAGCAAAGGCCGAAGTGGCAAAATTCAGTAGGGGTTGGATTTCTATTAGGCAATAACTCAGTGTCATCTCATCTGGCATAGTAGTGTGCTTCCTTTGATACTTGGCTAGAAAATAGCCAGAGGAGAATACAAACAGCTTCTTGAAGCCTACAGTAGCGTTCTATATATTTGATTTCTGGTTGATCTGCTGGTGGCTGTAGTTTCTGCAGTGCATGTACTTGCCAATTCTGAGCAATTTGTAGTGAGACTTGCGACCGCTGTGTTCTGCGCTTAGTGGCGCACATATCCATAGCAAAGGCCGAAGTGGCAAAATTCAGTAGGGGTTGGATTTCTATTAGGCAATAACTCAGTGTCATCTCATCTGGCATAGTAGTGTGCTTCCTTTGATACTTGGCTAGAAAATAGCCAGAGGAGAATACAAACAGCTTCTTGAAGCCTACAGTAGCGTTCTATATATTTGATTTCTGGTTGATCTGCTGGTGGCTGTAGTTTCTGCAGTGCATGTACTTGCCAATTCTGAGCAATTTGTAGTGAGACTTGCGACCGCTGTGTTCTGCGCTTAGTGGCGCACATATCCATAGCAAAGGCCGAAGTGGCAAAATTCAGTAGGGGTTGGATTTCTATTAGGCAATAACTCAGTGTCATCTCATCTGGCATAGTAGTGTGCTTCCTTTGATACTTGGCTAGAAAATAGCCATAGCAATAGGATAGGATTGTTTGGTTTTAAAAACTCAAAAAAAAACAAAAAACACAAAAAAAAAAAAAAAACACAAAAAAACACCAAAAAAAACAAAAAGAAGTAAAAAAAAAAAAAAAGTTATAACTCTCATTTTAAAAATGTTTAACCCGAGGGCTAGGGGTAGAGGACGAGGGCGGGGACGTGGGCGTCCAACTACTGCAGGGGTCAGAGGCCGTGGTCCTGGGCGGGGTGAGACACCACCTGCTGATGAGGGAGCAGGGGAACGCCGCAGAGCTACACTCCCTAGGTTCATGTCTGAAGTTACTGGGACTCGTGGTAGAGCACTGTTGAGGCCAGAACAGTGCGAACAGGTGATGTCGTGGATTGCCGACAATGCTTCGAGCAATTTGTCCACCAGTCAGTCTTCCACGCAGTCCACCCATGTCACCGAAATCGGCACTCCTCCAGCTCCTGCACCTCAGCCTCCTCCCCCCCAGTCTGCCCCCTCCCAGCAAAATTTGCCATTTGAACCGGCATACTCTGAGGAACTGTTTTCTGGACCCTTCCCACAGTCACAAACCACTTGTCCGGTTGCTGATGAGCAATTTTCCGATGCCCAGGTTTTCCACCAGTCACAGTCTGTGGGTGATGATGACCTTCTTGACGTAGTGGAAGTGTGTAAAGAGGTGTCCGACGATGAGGAGACACGGTTGTCAGACAGTGGGGAAGTTGTTGTCAGGGCAGGAAGTCCGAGGGGGGAGCAGACTGAGGGATCGGAGGATGATGAGGTGACAGACCCAAGCTGGGTTGAGAGGCCGGGTGAACACAGTGCTTCTGAGACGGAGGAGAGTCCTCGACCTGAACAGGTTGGAAGAGGCAGTGGTGGGGCCAGACGGAGAGGCAGGGCCAGAGCTGGTGCATCAGCGCCACTGTCAACTAGTGAAGCTCCCGTGGTGAGGGCTCTTGCGGCGAGGGCTAGATCTTCAGAAGTGTGGAGGTTCTTTAAGGAAACACCGGATGACCGACGGACTGTGGTGTGCAACATTTGCCAAACCAGGCTCAGCAGGGGTTCCACCACTACTAGCTTAACTACCACCAGTATGCGCAGGCATATGAATGCTAAGCACCCCACTCAGTGGCAACAAGCCCGTTCACCTCCGGCCGTGCACACCACTGCTCCTTCCCCTGTGTCAGCTGCTAGTCAGCCCCCTGCCCAGGACCCTGGCACAAAAACCCCATCGTCGCCTCCACGATCCTCCACAGCATCCACCAGCGTTCAGCTCTCCATACCCCAGACGCTGGAGCGGAAACGCAAATATAGTGCAACCCACCCGCACGCCCAAGCCCTTAATGTGCACATCTCCAGATTGCTTAGCCTGGAGATGCTGCCCTATAGGCTAGTAGAGACCGAGGCCTTTCGCAACCTCATGGCGGCGGCCGCCCCTCGGTATTCGGTCCCCAGCCGCCACTACTTTTCCCGATGTGCCGTCCCAGCCCTGCACCAGCACGTGTCAGACAACATCATCCGTGCCCTGACCAACGCCGTTTCTGACAAGGTCCACCTGACCACGGACACGTGGACGAGTGCTGCCGGGCAGGGCCACTATATATCTCTGACGGCACATTGGGTTACTTGGTGGAGGCTGGGACCGAGTCTGACCCTGGGGCTGCTCATATACTGCCGACGCCGAGGATTGCGGGGCCTACCTCGGTCCAGGTGTTTCAGGCCTACTATGCCTCCTCCTCCTCCCACCCCTCCTCCACCTCCTCCTCCGAACTACCATCCGTGGGCACGGCGCCATCAGTCGGTAGCTCTAGGCACAGCAGCAGTGCCGTCGCTAAGCGACAGCAGGCGGTGCTCAAACTGCTGAGCCTAGGCGACAAAAGGCACACCGCCCAAGAGCTATTACAGGGCATCACGGCGCAGACTGATCTGTGGCTGGCACCGCTGAACCTCAAGCCGGGAATGGTTGTGTGTGACAACGGCCGTAACCTGGTGGCGGCTCTGCAACTCGGCAGACTGACACATGTGCCATGCCTGGCCCATGTGTTAAATCTGATAGTGCAGCGTTTCCTCAAGACATACCCCAATCTGTCTGATTTGCTCACGAAGGTGCGCCGCATCTGTGCGCATTTCAGGAAGTCCAGCCCAGATGCTGCCACTCTCAGGGCAGCGCAGCGCCGCCTCCAACTGCCCGCTCACCGACTGTTGTGCGACGTGCCCACGAGGTGGAATTCAACACTGACCATGTTATCCAGAGTTTACCAGCAGCGCAGAGCGATTGTAGACTGCCAGATGTCAACTTCCACCAGAACTGGTAGTCAGGTCAGTCAGCTTCCTCAAGTCTACAATGAGGAGTGGACGTGGATGTCTGATATCTGTCAGGTGCTGAGTAACTTTGAGGAGTCAACACAGATGGTCAGTGGCGATGCCGCCATCATCAGCCTCACCATCCCGCTGCTTGGCCTGTTGAAAAACTCTCTGGTCAGCATGAAGTCGGAAGCTTTGCGCTCGTCACAAGAGACGGGGGAAGAATATTCCCTTGTTGATAGCCAAAGCACCCTGAGGTCTGTTTCTCAGCGCATATCGGAGGAGGTGGAGGTGGAGGAGGATGAGGAGGAAGAGGAGGAGAATGTTGGCGAGACACAAGAGGGGACCATTGTTGAGTCCTTCACTGTTCAGCGTGTATGGGCAGAAGAAGAGGAGTTGGAGGAGTTGGAGGAGGAGGAAATGGACAGTCAGGCCAGTGAGGGGAGTGAATTCTTACGCGTTGGTACTCTGGCGCATATGGCAGATTTCATGCTAGGCTGCCTATCCCGTGACCCTCGCGTTCAAAGAATTTATTCCAGCACCGATTACTGGGTGTTCACTCTCCTGGACCCACGGTACAAGCAAAATCTTCCCACTCTCATCCCTGGAGAGGAAAGGAGTGTGAGAATGCATGAATACCAGCAGGCCCTGGTGCACAAGCTGAAACAGTATTTCCCTTCTGACAGCGCTAGCGGCAGAGTGCGTAGTTCTGCGGGACAAGTAGCGAGGGAGAGTAGGCGAGCAGGCAGCTTGTCCAGCACTGGCAAGGGTACGCTTTACAAGGCTTTTGCCAGCTTTATGTCACCCCAGCAAGACACTGTCACCTGTCCCCAGTCTCGGCAGAGTAGGGCTGATCTTTACAGAAAGATGGTGAGGGAGTACGTAGCTGACCATACCATCGTCCTAAATGATCACACAGCTCCCTACAACTACTGGGTTTCAAAGCTGGACATGTGGCACGAACTGGCGCTGTACGCCTTGGAGGTTCTTGCCTGCCCTGCCGCTAGCATCTTGTCCGAGTGGGTTTTCAGTGCAGCTGGTGGCATCATCACCGATAAGCGTACACGCCTGTCGACTGACAGCGCTGACAGGCTGACGCTTATTAAAATGAATAAAGGCTGGATTTCTCAGAATTTCCAATCTCCACCAGGTGAAGGAAGCTCAACCTGAATAATTGATCCACTCCTCCTCCTCCTCCTCCTCATTTTCCTCCTTCTCCTCCTCTTTGTACAGTAAAGCAGAGGAAAATGGCTATTTTTTGACAGGGCCCACTGGCTCTTGCTATAGTACTTCATGCATTTAATTTTTCTGGAGGGCCACCTACCCGGTCCTCTGTTTGAAACAATTTTTGTGAGTGCCACATACAGGCACTCAATCTATTCCATTTTTCTGGAGGGCCACCTACCCGGTCCTCTGTTTTAAAAAATTTTTGGGACTGCCACATACAGGCACTCAATCTATTCCATTTTACTGCAGGGCCACCTACCTGCTCCTCTGGTTTGAACAATTTTTGGGACTGCCACATACAGGCACTCAATCTATTCCATTTTACTGGAGGGCCACCTACCTGCTCCTCTGGTTTGAAACATTTTTGGGACTGCCACATACAGGCACTCAATCTATTCCATTTTACTGCAGGGCCACCTACCTGCTCCTCTGGTTTGAACAATTTTTGGGACTGCCACATACAGGCACTCAATCTATTCCATTTTACTGCAGGGCCACCTACCTGCTCCTCTGGTTTGAACAATTTTTGGGACTGCCACATACAGGCACTCAATCTATTCCATTTTACTGGAGGGCCACCTACCTGCTCCTCTGGTTTGAAACATTTTTGGGACTGCCACATACAGGCACTCAATCTATCCCATTTTACTGGAGGGCCACCTACCTGCTCCTCTGGTTTGAAAAATGTTTGGGACTGCCACATACAGGCACTATCCAAATTAAATTGTCTCCATAGCAGCCTCCACACGTTGTCTCCATTGCTACCTCCAAAAGTCGTCCATATAGCTGCCTCCATACATCGTCCCTTTATCAAACGAGGTGTGTCAGGCAGAAATTTGGGTTGTTTTCATGGATTCCACATCAAAGTTGTTAACTTTGTCGCCACCCTGCTGTGTTATCCACAAAATAAACTGGCAAACTTTTACCATTTAGGGATATTATTTCAGCGCTTCTTGCGCATCTGTTTACATTCCCCTCACCCGGCATATCCTAAACTTATAAGAACGCTACTACACTTGATCTTATACAAAAGGTTCTTAGAAGTGCTGTTTGGGGAGTAGCCTAGAGACAGGGGCTTGGATTGGCGAAAGCTCGCCTGGCAGCGGAACGCCAGCTCCATGCGCATCATGCGCTTCTTGCGCATCTGTTTACATTCCCCTCACCCGCCATATCCCAAACTTATAAGAACGCTACTACACTTAACTTGGTGCAGGCTGGGACCGAGTCTGACCCTGGGGCTGGTCATATACTGCCGACGCAGAGAATTGCGGGGCCTACCTCGGTCCAGGTCTCAAAGGCCTACTATACCTCCTCCCACCCCTCCTCCACCTCCTCCTCCTCCGAATTACCATCCGTGGGCATGGCGCCATCAGTCGGTAGCTCTAGGCACAGCAGCAGTGCCGTCGCTAAGCGACAGCAGGCGGTGCTGAAACTGCTGAGCCTAGGCGATAAAAGGCACACCGCCCAAGAGCTATTACAGGGCATTCCACATCAAAGTTGTTAACTTTGTCGCCACCCTGCTGTGTAATCCCCAAAATATACTTGCAAACTTTTACCATTTAGGGATATTATTTCAGCGCTTCTTGCGCATCTGTTTACATTCCCCTCACCCGCCATATCCTAAACTTATAAGAACGCTACTACACTTGATCTTATACAAAAGGTTCTTAGAAGTGCTGTTTGGGGAGTAGCCTATAGACAGGGGCTTGGATTGGCGAAAGCTCGCCTGGCAGCGGAGCGCCAGCTCCATGCCAAGATCCAACTAACATAGTTTTAACTGCAGCACCTTTAATCTACTACTAGTTCACTGCCTCCATACATGGTCCCCTTATCAAACGAGCTGTGTCAGGCAGAATTTTGGGTTGTTTTCATGGCTTCCATGTTAACTTTGTCGCCACCCTGCTGTGTAATCCACAAAATATACTGGCAAACTTTTATCATGTACCGATATTATTTGAGCGCTTCTTGCTCACCTCCTTTGGTTCCTCTCTGCCACCCATTGGTTTGAAGCCTGAGTCCATTTAGGGTATGTCGCCATGACACTCTCTAGCCTGCTGCCGCTGCCTCTGCATGCCGTCCCCTATAGTGTCAGGGTCAATTATTGGATGTTTTAGATGCTATCTAGCTTCATTCTGTCACTCTGTCATGGCCATGCTGTTGCCCATAATTTTGGCATAATGGTGCGATTATGCAGCCTCAGAGGCATCCATGCATGCTGCCCCTGCTGTTTCCTGTCCATTTCCGTGGTGTTTCCATCCTTTTCTGAGGTTCCCAGGTGTTTGGCCAAGCTTCCCTGTGCAGAGCCTTGGTCCCCTTGAAAAATGCTCGAGTCTCCCATTGACTTCAATGGGGTTCGTTATTCGAGACGAGCACTCGAGCATCGGGAAAAGTTCGTCTCGAATAACGAGTACCCGAGCATTTTAGTGTTCGCTCATCTCTAGTTGTGATGAAACTCTTTCTCACAAAGATCAACAAGGCAAGGCAGACCAGAAGATACTGTGTGCTTTACAGTATAAAACTAGATTGTACATTAGGTTAGAGGTCAAATAAATGCTTCACTGAGTTCAAGCAGCATACACATTTTACCATCCACTTTTTGGACAAGACTGAGTCTTTATTATTTCATTTCTTGAAAAGAAACCTGTACTAAAAGTAAGAGATAAGGAGAAGTCACCCCTGCCTTTAACTATAACAGCTTAAAAACCACTCTAGGAAAGCTTAAAAAAAGTTTTATTTTGTCTGTGAAATAATTTTGGCTCATTCTGTCATTTGACTCAGAGGTGTAAAGAGTAAAGCACTCCTTTAATGCAAATAGAATTCTTATTTGAAAACAGGTAATTCCACTTATTTGCAATATGTGTTTAATAGTTTGACCTAGTGGTCTTTGTCAAACACAGGAAGCAGTGAATAAGAGGGAAACATGGTTGAGTAGGGACTGGCGCCAATTGTTTGTATAACAGTACATTGCAGTACATATAAAAATTATGTTTGCATTAAAGGACTGCTTGGCTTTACTCTACACTATATTGGAGTTGGTATACTAACTCGTACAGCACCTACCCTACCAATGTGCGACCGCACCTCTTTTTGACCTAGCCATACATTATAGGAAAGAAAGTATTGGGGCACATGTTGAATCAATGAATTCATGTGTTCCACTCAGCTTCATTGCCACAATTGTATAAAACATTACATGTACAGAACTCGATGACATCAAGGAGGAACCCGGTAACATTACAGCGGAACTTGTTGACATCACAGCGGAAACTGGTGAAGTTACAACAATACCAAATGGCCTCACAGAAAAACTTGGTGACTTCACAGTGGACCCAAACGACCCAACAGCAGAACTTGGTGGGGCAGAACTGGAAATATTCTGACTTTCAGACGCTTGATAAATCTGCCCCGGTGACTACACAGCTGAACCCTGTGACATCACAACAGAAACCTGTGACTAAACAGCAGATCCAAGTGACCTCACAGAGGAATCAAGGGAACTCCCATAAGCATCTGGTGACATCACGGCGGAACTCGGTGATTTCAAATTGGAACTCAGTGACATCACAGTTGAACCAAATGACCTCACAGCGGAACTCGTTGACATGACAGTGAAACTTGGTGACATCACAGCGGAACCCTGTGACGTCACAGTGAAATCGGGTGACCTCACAGTGAGAACATATGACCTCAAAGTAAAACCAAATTACTTCCTTTCAGAAATCAGTGACCTCAAATCGGAACTCAGTAACATTACAGCAGAACTCAGTGACCTCACAGTGATGCCAAATGACCTCAACTCAGAACTCTGTGACCCAAAAGGTGGAACTAGGTGACAACAGAGCAAAACCGGGTGACTTCACAGCCGAACTCGGTGACATAACAGCGGAACTCGGTGAGATCACAGTGGAAACAAATGACCTCACAGCAGAACTCAGTGACTTCACATCGGAACTTGGTGACATCACAGTGGAACCAAATGACCTCACAGCGGAACTCGGTGAATTCACATCAGAACTCGGTGACATCACAGCGGAACCAAATGACCTCACAACGAAACACAATGACTTCACATCGGAGTTCGGTGACTTTACATCGGAACTCAGTAAAATCGTAGCGGTATCCGGTGACCTCACAGCAGGATTCAGTGACTTCACAGCAGGATTCGGTGACCTTGTGGCGGAACTCGGTGACTTCACATCTGAACTCGGTGACAGATAATCGGAACCAAATGACCTCACAAGGGAACTCTGTTACTTCACATTGGAACTTGGTGACTTTACATCGGAAGTCAGTGACATAATTGCGAAACTCTGTGACATTGCAGCGGAGCTCAGTGACATCACAGTGTAATCTGGTGACTTCATAGCAGAATTTGGTGACCTCACAGCAGAACTCAGTGACTTCACATCGGAATTTGGTGACATCACAACAGGACCAAATTAACTCACAGCGGAACTCGGTGACTTCACATCGGAACTCGGTGACATCACAGTGGAACCAAATGACCTCACAGCAGAGCTTGGTGACTTTACATCGGAACTCAGTGACTTCACAGTGGTCTTCGGTGACCTCAAAGCAGGATTTGGTGACCTTGTTGTGGAACTCGGTGACTTAACATCTGAACTCGGTGAAATCACAGCAGAACGAAATGACTTCACAAGGGAACTTGGTGACATCACTGTGAAACTCGGTGACATCGCAGCAGAGCTCAGTGACATCAAAGCGTAATATGGTGACTTCACAGCAGAATACGGTGACCTCACAGCAGAACTCAGTGACTTCACATCAGAACTCAGTGACATCACAGCGTAACCAAATGACCACACAGCGGAACTCGGTGACTTCACATCAGAACTTAGTGACTTTACATCGGAACTCAGTGACATCACTGCGGAATCCAGTGACCTCACAGCAGAATTGGGCAACATCACAGCAGATCCCGGTGATACCACAGCAGAACCAAATGACCTTTACAGTATAAAACTAGATTGTACATCAGGTTAGAGGTCAAATAAATGCTAAACTGAGTTCAAGCAGCATACACATTTTACCATCCACTTTTTGGATTTGATTCCAAATGACCTCACAGTGATACCAAATGACCTCAACTCGGAACTCTAAGACCCAAAGGTGGAACTAGGTGACAACACAGCAAAGCCGGTTGACATCACAGTGGAACTCGGTGACATCACAGTGGAAACAAATGACCTCACAGCGGAACTCGGTGACTTCACATAGGATCTTGGTGACTACACAGCGGAACCAAATAACCTCACAGCAGAACTCAGTGTCTTCAAATCTGAACTCAGTGACATCACATCGGAACTCGGTGACATCACGGCGGAAACCAGTGACATCACAGCGGAACTCAATGTCATCACAGCGGAATCCGGTGACCTCACAGCAGAATATGGCAACATCACAGCAGAGCCTGGTGACATCACAGTGGAACTCGGTGACATCAAAGTTGAAATCGATGACATCACAGTGGAACTCAGTAACATCCATTGACCTCACAGCAGAATTCGGTGACCTCACAGCGGAACTCGATGACTTCAATTCGGTACTTGGTGACATCACAGCGGAACCAAATAACCTCACAGCGGAACTCGGTGACTTCACATCGGAACTCGTTGACATCACATTAGAACTCAGTGACATCACAACGGAATTCGGTGACACCACTGCGGAACCAAATGACCTCACAGTGGAAATCGGTGAACTCACAGCGTAACTCAGTGACTTTACATCAGAACTTGGTGACATCACAGCGGAAACCGGTGACCTCACATTAAGAACAAATTGGGGGTCATATACTAAGGGCCCGATTCGCGTTTTCCCGACGTGTTACCCGAATATTTCCAATTTACGCCTATTTTCCCTGAATTGCCCCGGGAATTTGGCGCACGCGATCGGATTGTGGCACATCGGCGTTGGCATGCATGCAACGAAAATCGGGGGGCGTGGCCGACCGAAAACCCGACGGATTCGGAAAAACCGCCGCATTTTTTTAAAAAAATGTGTCGCGAAAATTGCACTTACCTTCACTCGGCCCGGCTCGGTGTATTCCAGTTCCAGCAGAACCTTGTGACCACACAGTACAACCTTATGACTTCACATCAGAATCCAATGACATCACAGAGGAATCCATTGACCTCACAGCAGAATTCGGTGACCTCACAGCGGAACTCGATGACTTCAATTCGGTACTTGGTGACATCACAGCGGAACCAAATAACCTCACAGCGGAACTCGGTGACTTCACATCGGAACTCGTTGACATCACATTAGAACTCAGTGACATCACAACGGAATTCGGTGACACCACTGCGGAACCAAATGACCTCACAGTTGAAATCGGTGAACTCACAGCGTAACTCAGTGACTTTACATCAGAACTTGGTGACATCACAGCGGAAACCGGTGACCTCACATTAAGAACAAATTGGGGGTCATATACTAAGGGCCCGATTCGCGTTTTCCCGACGTGTTACCCGAATATTTCCAATTTACGCCTATTTTCCCTGAATTGCCCCGGGAATTTGGCGCACGCGATCGGATTGTGACACATCGGCGTTGGCATGCATGCAACGAAAATCGGGGGGCGTGGCCGACCGAAAACCCGACGGATTCGGAAAAACCGCCGCATTTTTTTAAAAAAATGTGTCGCGAAAATTGCACTTACCTTCACTCGGCCCGGCTCGGTGTATTCCAGTTCCAGCAGAACCTTGTGACCACACAGTACAACCTTATGACTTCACATCAGAATCCAATGACATCACAGAGGAATCCAATGACCTTACAGCAGAATTTGGTGACATCACAGCAGAACCCAGTGACATCACAGCGGAACCCCGTGACATCACATAGGAACTAGGTGACATCACTTCGGAACACGGTGACATTACAGCAGAACTGTAACTTCGAAACTCGGTGACTTCACATCCGAACTTGGTGACATCACATTGGAGCTTGGTGACATCATAGTGGAACTCGATGATACCACATCAGAACCAAATGACCTCACAACGGAACTCGGAGAACTCGCAGCGTAACCCTGTGACATCACAGAGGAATCGGGTGACCTCACATTAAGAACAAATTACCTCAAAGTAAAACCAAATGACTTCCTTTCAGAACTCAGTGACCTCACAGCGGAACTCGGTGACATCACAACAGAACCCGGTGACCTCTCACTCAGAACAAATGACCTCATAGTGATACCAACTGACCTTAACTCTGTAACCTCATGGTGGAACCTGGTGACCTCACAGCACAACCTTATGACTTCACATCGGAACCCAGTGACATCACAGCAGACCTAAATGACCTCACACCGGAATTTGTCAACCTCACAGTGGACCCAAATGACCTCACAGCAGAACTTGGTGACTTCATAGCTGAACCCTTTGACTTTACAGCTGAACCCTGGGACTTTACATCGGAACCTCCGTGACATCACAGCAGAACCCCATGACACCACATGGGAAACAAACGACCTCACAGAGGAAACAGGTGACATCACAGAGGAACCCAGGGACATCACGGAGGAACTCTGTGACATCACAGCAGAATCTGGTGACTTCACAGCGGAACTAGGTGACATCACTTCGGAACCAGGTGGCATCACAGCGGAATCCGATGACTTCACAGCAGATTTTGGTGACCTCACAGCGGAACTCGATGACATCACAGCAGAACTCGGAGACTTCACAGCAGAACTTGGTGACATAACAGCGGAACTAAGTGACATCATAGCTGAACCAAATGACCTTACAGCAGAACTCGATGACTACAAATCCGAACTAGGAGACATCACAACGGAACCCAGTGACATAACAACGGAACCAAATGACCTCACAGTGGAACTCGGAGGCTTCACATTGGAAAGCGGTGACTTAAAATCGGAACCCAGTGACATCACATCGTAACTCGCTGACATCACAGCAGAACTTGGTGACATCACAGCGGAACCCGCTGACATCACAGCGGAACTCGCTGACATCACAGCGACTTCACACTGTAATATGGTGACACCACAGCGGATCAAATGACCCTACAGCGGAACCTCGTGAACTCACAGTACAACTTTATGACTTCACATCAGAATCCAGTGACATAATGGCAGCAGAAATTGGTGACATCGCAGCGTAACCTGGTGACATCATAACGGAACTAAATGACATCACAGCAGAAGTCGGTGACATCACAGCAGAACCAAATGACTTCACAGCGGGACCAAATGTCCTCCCAGCAGATCTCAGTGACAGCACAGCAGATCAAATGACCTTAAAGCGGAACCTGGTGACCTCATAGTACAACCTTATGACTTCATATCAGAATCCAGTGACAATAGCGGAACCAAATGACCTCACAGCGGAACATCGGCGGTGACATCACAGCGTAAATCAGTGACATCACAGCGGAATTCGATGACCTCAAAGCAGAAATCGGTCACCTCTCACCGGAACCTGGTGGTATCGCAGCTGAACTCGGTGACATCACATCGGAACCTGGTGACGTCACTGCAGAACCTGGTGCCATCCCGGTGAAAGTCTGTGAAAACACAGTGGAATCGGGTGACCTCACAGTGAGAACAAATTACCTCAAAGTAAAACCAAATTACCCCAACTCGGAACTCTGTGACCTCAAGGTGGAACTCGTTGACATCTCAGTGAAACCAAATGACTTCAAAGCAGAACTCTGTTTCTTCACATCGGAACTTGGTGACATCACTGCAGAACTCGGTGACATAACATTGGAACCCGGTGACTTTACATCGGGACGCGGTGACATCACAATGCAATCCGGTGACATTACAGCGGAACCAAATGACCTCACAGTGAAACTTGGTGACTTCACAGTGGACCCAAATGACCAAACTGCAGAACCTGGTGACTTCACAGCTGAACCCTGTGACATAACATCAGAACCCTATTACATCACAGCGGATCCAAGTGACCTCACAGAGGAACCAAGTGACCTCACATAAGAACATGGTGAGATCACAGCAGAACCCAGTGACATCACACTGGAACTACAACAACACAGCAACAAACACCACATACAGAACAGGTTTACAAAAAAGTCACTAATACCCTGACTAAAGGAATTTCAAGCCTCCTCTGGAATAACATGGGATGGGAGTGTTTTTTGGGTGATTTAAGTCTGGAAAATCTCCTGATACAATGGAAGTTGGTTTAGGTTTAATAATTCCCTGATAATGACTAAAGAATGTGCAAAAAGATCCTGTATGTATTACAGAATGTGTAAGTGTCCCTATATGGTAGAAGAGCTAAGTGCAAACATCACAAAATATTTTCTAAAACAACAGAATTTTAATAGGTTATCAAAAAATTACATTCTATTTATCGTGCTCTTTTCCATTTGTTGGTATAGTAGGGTGATTGTGAACTTCATTCTTTTTAACTTTAACAATACATCTTGTGATATTTTGTTGATTAAATTTAATGAAAATTATGATACTTTAATCCAATTCAAGCTAAATTAAAAGTGAATACATGTGCATATCCTTTCTTTGTCAAACTTAATTCCGAAGTTACCTGGTCAAAAATAGTTTTAGCACAGCTATAGAAAGCCTTTGCCTTTAATTCAAACTATAGCTATATCACACTGTTGGTCAGGGCTGAGACAAGGTTGTTAATGATATATTCCTCTACAGCACCCATCTTGGACCAAGAGTACCAAACAGCGGCCATTTTGGATAAAGTGGACATTTTAGCTGGCCTGCTCACAGCTAATGTCAGCTTTATTTCTCTGTAAACTGCTGTTTGCCTTTCAGCCTCTCTTTGACATTTTACTGACCTTCAGTCTGTATGCTTTCTTTTATCATGTTTTGGTTAACAAGAAGCGTTTTGAGCAATACTCTGTACATTTTGTAGATAGGATAATATAAACAATACCGTTTATCTGTGAACAAGGTCCCTAAGAACCGAGCACAATTTATTAACCTTTTCGTAGAAAGTATTAGAGGGGCGGTTGTAATGCATTTAAACTAAGCATATAGCGTCTAAGCACCTTATCCCCCCTTTCATGCCCTCTGCGAGTTTTTTCTGTTTTTATATACACGACTGTTTTTTAAAATAAATAGTGTGATTTGAGTGCAGCTGAAGACCGTGTCTGTGTCTTGGGTTTGTTCTCTCATCCCGATACCGAGCAGCCAAGAAAGGGTTAATTTGAAAGTCACCTTTACAACTGATAAGGGAGGTTTAAGCCCTAGATAAAAATCTTTATCAAGGTATTTTGGAGCCCTGACCATGGTGCCCCCCTATACACAACCCCTAGGCATAAATAATAGTTGTGACTAGACACATCACATTTAAGTAAGGCCTCATGTACATGAATGTTGTTTGCAAGCTCCATGTATTTGTGTGGGCTCATGCACACAGCCCTGATTTCTATGGACCAGTGTATGAGCCACCTGTCTAACTCCCAAAACTCAAAGCAGGTTTTGGGCATTAACCGACCTTGCCCACTGATGACACACATACCTCAAACAACAAAATATGGATTGTTTGCGGCCTATGATATGTACACATTTAGGTACAGGATGGCTACGTCTTAAAAGTGGTATAAACCTAAAGAGGTTGTCTGGGCTATAATTTTTTTTATATAAATGGCTCTGGGTGGGAAAGAAAGTAATAAAATGCTCCTATAACCAGAGGCTGCTGTTTTTATATACAGAGTATATACATCGATAGCCTGCTACAGCCTGAGACCCCAGCTACAGTGCTGTATCACTGCTCTAATCCCACTGTTTTAATCACAGAAATCACCTTTAAGAAAAAAGACATTCTGACCACTCCACTGACAATGCAAACACTCCCCCTCCCCAATGACAACACACAAGCCCCCCCCCCCTCTGATAAGACACACGCGCCTTCCGCCACTGACAACACACATTCACCCTTTCCAACCAACATCATCCAAGCGATCCTTCACTGACAACTCACACCCCTCCCACACTGACAATATCCAAACTCCCCCTCTGACTATACACATGCTCCCCCACCCTCATTGAAAACACACACACTTGCCATGCCCCATTGATAACACATAAGATCCCCCTCACTGACAATACACAGCCCTCTACCAATGACAGCATCCAAGCTCCCCCTCACTGACAACACACACACTGCCCCAATGACAACTCTCTCCCGAAATCAACACATGCATACCCTCCCCCAGGGCCCTTCTTCAGCCCTTTTTAAGTAATATTTAGCTTCTCTGGAAGTGGACAGGCACTTCCTGGGTTTGACATCAGCTAAGCGAGTTCAGAGCAGCTTCCCTCATTTCCCATAAGGCTGAGCCCTCCTCTCCAGTACTAGTAGTTCTAGCACACAGATTATTACACAAACATATATACCTGTACATTATTGCACAGATAGATCTATAATCTAATTAAACAGAGAATGTCAAGATAAACACTGCATGGCAAATATTAAGAGCAGTGGTGATGGGGAATTATCTAGAATTATCTGGCATTCCACGGAAGAAGCTGAAGTGGCAAAACCCAGGGTTGGGCAACTAGTTCTCTGGCATTTTAAAGATTTTATTCAGATCTTGTGAGTATAATAAATTCTTTTGGAACCTATTTGCCTATTTATTTTGCCTTCACTAGGCATTTGTTTTAATTCTACAAAGTCTCTATGAAACAAGGAGATGCAAATAATAAAGCATGGTGTGAACGGCATCGAAGAAGGCATTCATTTGGAGAAAGAATGCAGTCAACATACATATAACTATTTTAAATGTGGGATTTTGGTGGGATAAGACCTACGTTGGACTGAATTACATATTTTAGTTGAAGTACTGTATAGTATAGTGTTTCTCTTTAATTCTGACATATATGTGATAGCATCGTCGATCTATAGCTCTACTGTTATATTTGATGAGGTTGGGTTGCTCACACATAAATATAGGTGAATTGAAAGAGCTACTTCAGTACCACTGCAGAAGTTCATGTCTTTAAATATTTGGTGTCCTTTTTGTAACTTTGAGTATTCTCCATATATCAAAGTCCATAGAAGAAGGGCCAGGCGACCAAAATCTACCTTTAAGTCTTTAAATAATTTTCCATAGACTTGAAAGTGACATCTGGCTGCATCATTGCTAATGCATGTATTTTTTGTGATGATGATATAATTAGTTTATTAAAGATTGTGTTATTTCTGTATTTAAAATAGTTTAAGCTAATATTTTATATGAGCAAAGATAAGGCCATGACGAACAACCGAATAGAAATCCCCTTTAATAACATAGTCATTTCTTCACATGGTTAGAATGAAAAAAGGTACCTCTGACTGTGTTTTAACCTCTGTGTTAAAGGCAGGTAATTAAGGATTAAAAGAACATTTCTTGGTGATTTCTTTTGGAAGAAGTTCAAATTAAATTGCAATTAGAATGGAATTAATTTCCTAAAATTAATCTTTTTATGGTCTACACGATGGAAGGAATTGAATACAACATTAATGACACGTAAAACAAATGCTGACTGGCTTCCTGGCAGTTTTCATTATGCTAATTGGAAGTACTGCAAGAAATACCAAGTGATTTTGCTGTTATTTGCTCTTTTGCTTCTTGTAAATCACATGTAAATGAATTTCTCCTCACAGATTTTTCTTATAGTGAACAAATGGTAACAGTATGTGGCAGGGAAAGAACTCCAAAGCCCAGTTTCACACTTGTAAACACAAGCGCTTTTTGTTTTACTGTTCTGGTATTTTGACAAGACCTAGAAAGAGATATTTCATTATACTCTCATGTGAGTCATCAAGCTAATTTTATTACTACAACTAAAAGAACATGTAATATATTCATCTTTAACAAAGCATTTTGAATTAGCTACAATGTATAGTCAGTAGTTCCACCTTTTGTAGTTGTTTTTCTTGCTGCGTAAATTATTCATATGCATGTTAAGTTGTTATTCTCGGTTCCTTTGACACTTTGCATAAAATATCGGAAGCTTTGATGTAATTTGCACTGTGTAATAAAGAAATAGCCCAAAGGGTACATGCAAAAATGCATGTCAAGGCGACAGACCAGTTAAACATTGTTATGACTGAATAGATTATGTCTCACCAGAATAGAAAATCATTTTAGGTTTTCATTTTTTAACAAGGCAGAGTTTAGATAAGTCTCTTCTGAAACAGATACTGTGTAATTCATTTGATATTGCACCCAAGCAACTAGTCATTACATTGACCAAGCAAACAGTATAAGAGATCTATGTTCAACTAAATTGGATGTGCATAGTCAGATACATATGAAGGTACATTAATGAGGGAATTAGTCTGTTTCCTCCTGGACAACACACTCGGTCATTTGAACTTGATAGGTATTTGAGAGTGCATCTATTTAGCTGGACATTGGTCTAATTTTCCAAACTGATTATCTCTCAGATTATCCTAGGCTGAATTGGGTTTTTATTTCTATAGTAATGCAGTATGCCAATATTTCTTTTACCTATATTCAATGTACCTCAACAAGATTTGTGTCCATATTGAACGTGCTATCAGAATTTTAAGTTAAACCTATAGGGATTTTCCTCCTCATTCATGACAATGTGCAAATCGCACATTGTAATGAAATGGTTAAAACAAGACAGTCTCGGGTCTTTGGATGACATCATGGGGAGCGACGATCATCACCAAGATGGCGCTGCCATGCACCAACATCGATCACAGGTGTTACCGGGAGGTATTTGTGTTTGTTATTTAATTAATTTTTTGCAGCAAAGACTGACTAGTTATTGAGTGGGCTCAGCCCGTGAGCCCTCTCCATGCACCCGTTGTGCGCCGTTCTATTCGTTAAGGGGTTAAGTGCAGAAAATTGTGGTGCGGTGGATATAAGGCAGCCGTGACACAAATGTGTCCTGAACAAGCAGTTTGCACATTCTATCTAGGGCAAAGTCTGACAGAAAAAGCTTTAATAAATGTGGGCCACTGTATTAGGACATGTAGGTATTCTACTTTGAAATCTATGTACAGTTGCAGACAAATAAAAAGACAATGTTTTAATGGATTCTTGACTAGGGATTAGCGAGCTCGAATGAAAAAGAACCGATCACAAGCAATTTCTGATTGAATGCACCCGCATAGGCGCTGGTGACATAAAAATTGAACTGGTGCATGCCACCACTTTGGGGAGAATAAGTCCTCCCCATGAGTGCCATTGATTTATTTGCTAGTGGCATTTAAACAATTAACACTTTTAGTGGGCACATCCAGGTTTGTTGACGGAACCTGTGCCGGAACTTAGGTCTAGTTAATCCTATGCTTGACTCCTAATCTGCCCACTCAAGTTAAGATGAAGTGGTTTACATCCTGCCCATCCCTAGTTCGACTGCATGTTAGCATAGCTGCACACAGCTGATCAGTGGGGTTTCTAAATGTCACACTCCAATGATCATTCTCTGACCTAGCCTATGGATACCATGTGTGTATTTTGTCCATTTTCATCTGAAGAAGGGGCTGGCACACCTTTTTAGCCCCATGGTGATACTTCATTGTTCATCCTTCTGGATCCTGTTTTCCAGTGTTGATCCAAGAACACCAGCAGTTTCCAGAGCTAATGATGCAGCAAGCTTTCAGTGCATATGTGGCATTACCCAACCATAGAGTGGGGAATTTTATTGCATGAAATAAGTAGGAGGTACCATAGAAAAACATAGTATTTTGTACAAAAAACCTTTGTTTGCAATTACAGATGTAAAATGTAGCTATTGGCCGGCACAGATCTGCACCATAACATTGGCCCAGATTTGTCAATAGTGAGGCAAACTGCGCTAAGTTCACTCAATGTGCATGGTGTGCCAGATTATTGAATACTGGCTCACCTTCTTCAATTATATGGTGCACCCTGCAGTGCTCGGAAAGTTTACTTTTTTTTGGTGCACATTTAATATATAGCACATTTCTCTTGAGTCGCTGTAATAAATGTGTTGACTAAGCACTAGCACTAACTATAGACACATGTTTTTTCTTTCTTGTCAACTTAAAACTGGCACAGACACTCCTTAAATACCTGTGCAAGTTTCAAAGATGTTATTTCTAGTGCAAAATCAGACAGCAAAATGGTGCAGCCAGTTTAATATATCTGGGCCACTGAGTTTTAGCTCCATCCAAAGATTTTCAATTGGAGGCTGGCTGTCTAGGCCACTCCATGACTTAAAATACTTCTGGCAGATCTGCTCCTTAGTTGGCTTGGCTATTTTTTGTGGGTCAATGTTGAAAGACCCACACCATGACCCATCCATCTTCAATGCTCTCACTGAGGGAAGGAGGTGGTTGGATAAAATATTGTGATACATGGCCCAATCTATCATTCTTTTGCAGAAAAGCATCCCCAAATTATAATGTTTCCACACCAATGCGTCACGGTTAAAAAGACAGTGTTTTACTCATCCATTTTCTTCCTCCAAACACTGCAAGTGGATTATGTACCATAAACTACAGATGTGGTGGTTATTCGTGAACTTCAAGCAGGCCTGCACATGTGCTGGCATGAGCAGTGGTAACTTACATGACCTGCAGGATCTTAATCCGTGATAGCATATTGTGCAATTATTGTGCTACTTCTATTGTGCTACAGTCTTAATAATCTTTGTCATTGACAGGTCCTCCCATGTAACTCTGGGACAATTTCTGACTTTTCTCTGAATCATGCTTACCTCACAAGGCGAGATCTTTTATGAAGCCACAAACTCCTTAAGATTGACAGTCATCTTGTATTTCTTCCATTTTTTATCTTGGACACAGTGGAAAGGTTGGAATATGATTGCAATGAGTGCACGGACTGGTATTTATATAGGTACAATAAATACAGGTAATGAATGTAGAGTAGGAGAAGCTTCTTAAAGAAAAACTAACAGGTCTGAGAGAGCCAGAATTCTTGCTGGTTGGAAGGTGATTATTTAAAAACCATACTGCTATGTCGGCGTCTTTGTCTGCTGTTCATACTATCATACTGAGAATATGCTGCATCCTATGTGGTTCTTTTCAGTCTGACAGTGCTCTATGACTGGACTGCTGGTTGTATTAACCTCTCTTGGCTCTCTGCAAACTTTGCTGTGAATCAGCAAAGGTTAACGCTCTCAATCTCAGCTCTCTGTCCCTCTCACCTGGAACAGTCTCCCTACTTTAACTGCTTTTAGGTTGTTTGTCAAGACTTTATGTGTTTTATAGTAAAAATTGGAAGCAAGTAGAAGGTAATAGCTGCCAGAAGAGGTTAACTGAGAAACATAAGGTTAACAAGTATGTAGGGAGGAGTGTGCTGGTTTTAACTGTGATGGGCACAAATCACTTCAGACAACACTTATCCAATCTCCTGGCTGGAATGAGGAGATCAGAACTGCTGAGACAAGATACTTTCTTTCTTTTAATTTTTCAGCTATGACTAGTCAATCAAATTTAACTGAATGAATTTGTCGCCTAGATGCCTTGAGCACCTTGCTTTACATCTCTGTTTCCATCAAGATAGCAGTTGCCGTAAGACAGACCCACTTAATATAATAGATCCATTACTGAGACAGAAGTGGCACTGAGTAACTTAGTGCTGATGTTCTGCTCCATTGGATCCAGAATCTTATGTTGACTTCTCCTGTCCATAACTTATTGGGAGGCATTTATTATCGCCTTTCAAACTGAAAACTGTCTACATTTTTTTCCTTGCTGCTCCTCTTGCTCCATATTTATGAAGTTTAGTTCTTTTTTTGGGCTTGGGTCCAAATTGCCCAATATTGCAATTGGGCAATGAATGTAGAAGTTTTGTGCATGCTGAGGTGAAGAATCAAAGATGGGATTCTTTAGGCCTTTTGATGCAGCAGAAAAAATCAAAGTACTTACTTCTGCTATTTCTACCAGTATCTCATGTTTTAGGTTAAACATCCTAATAATTGAAAAGCAAACCATTACTTTCCATTTGAAGTGGTTTTCGTTTATGCCAAAAAAAAGCAGGAAAATTCACTATTAAACTCTATCTTTTAAAGAGCTAAACTCATTCAAATCAAATACACATATTATACAATGATATCTATAATTTGTTGGCTTTTAGTCTTTTATCATCGTATGTCATGATATTTAATATTTACAAGATTTTTGCATTGCATAGAAAAGGCTGACAATATGGAAATTGATCTTATTGAAGATTGAAAGAAGGAAATTGTTTTCTTCAAGAAATACTGGAGCACATTGTTGACTGGTATGACCTTCACGCTAGGACAACAGTGAAACTGATTTCTGTAAGATGTTAGACGCTATGCTCATCTGAATGCACAGAATCTTTTATCGAATATGCAGCCAATAATAATTCCCCCAAGGGAGGAGACCACTTGCCATCATTTTTCAGAGCATAGATCGCTGGTCCATTTCAAGGAACACATATTGCATTAAAAACTAACCTGAAGACCTTCAAATAAAATAAGCTTAAAGACAAAGTAGAATATATGTGTCACTATAGAAGACTATTAGCCATCTTGAATACAAATTTTGTGTTTTTAAATAAGAGTTTGAATTTTGTGTGCTTATACCTAACAGAGATGAGAATGAGAAATTGAATTATTTTTTTGTGTGCACCATAAAGTATGTTTCATTTTTGCTTACATCAGCATTAAATATGATTTCTTTAAAATGTTTGTATTAATCTTATGAGGTAGTGGCAATGAGGAAACTCTTATTTACAATAAAGCAGCCTCTATTTTTCTTTCTAGTCTGCAGATTATACATGTTTATAAATGTGTTGGTCCCAAAACAACCCATATATATATATAACAGAACACAGAGATACCATAGATCCTTAGAAAAATGTTTTCTACACTGATGTGCATGACATATATACTCAATTATCCCTTCTGAAGGTGCTAAACCCAAGGCTTTTGGCTTTGGGCTAAAGTTATTGAATGAATCCACTGAATTCTGATTCATATAATGGCATTTCAATATGCTTAATCATTTTATTCTCATAAATATCTACCTCTACCAGAGGTTTCAGGGAGCTGCTTTCTCCCTTAATCCAAAGCAAATAAATGTGCATGTGGGTGTCAGCTGAGACCACTAATGTTTACTAAACAGCAGTATGCCTAATTTGTATTGCTCTTTAAAGGCCTGATGCTTGAGCTAGACGGATAAGATTTCTGACCTTTAAGGACATCTACCAGAAAAGATTGCATGGGTTCTCTAGATGTGTCAGGATTCAGGAGAAATAGTATAAAACACTGACTCGCTGGTACAACACACCTCAGATCCTAAGACAGAAAGGTCTAACTGATTCAGAGTTATGTTGGAAATGCAAAAAAAAGAACAGGGCATTCTAGGTCATATTCTATGGGAATGTCCAATAATCCAACCATTCTGGAAAGAGGTGAATAACCATATTGCTAACATAATGGGGAAGAGCATACATTTGTCTCCAGAGTCTGTCCTGTTGTGGCCCCCCAACAAACAATGGCACCCACACAAAAAGAACCTCCCTACACATCTGGTACAAGTAGCAAAGTTAACAATACCTCCCAAAAGGCTTGAAAAAAGGGGCCCCTACTATTACAGAATGGGCAGAAAGAATAGATCGCATGTTGTGTATGGAAGAGTTAGCTAGTTGGGAGTCAAGAACACATTAACAATTTATGACTCTTTGGCAACCCTGGAAAAATTATAGATTTAAGTTATTGACAACGGCTGCTGACAGCGGCAAACCAACATAGGAACCTTATCCTACAAACATAGCTACAAGTTGTAGAGATGACTCCTGGTAGTTATTCTCTAACTAGATACACAACTTTGAGGAAAAGGCATGGTCAGCAAAGTGGTAGTACGGAGGTTTAAACTCACATTGACAAGATTTGTGTAACTCAGCAGGACATACATACATATTTTGAGTGCAAACATTTGTCACTGCAGCTGTCATCAGTAGCAAGACACAACTCCTCCCCCTTTTCCTAACCAATCACCATTCCTCCCTCTCATCCTCATCTTCCCCACCATCTTCATCAACATAACGCATAGACAGACAAGATCAATACAGAAGATCAAGTAAAGAAGATCAATACACTAGAATGCAAGCATTACATAACCAAACCCTCTACCCCTACCCCAACCTCTCTCACTAACCAATGCCCCTGGATAAATCCTAACCCTGACCCCCTACCCCTCCCCTTCTGAACATAAAATTAGCTGAGTCAACATACTATTGCAATGTGAACTTATTCAATATAAAAGTCTTACCATGAGACTGACTGTATATTAAATGAAAGCGGAGGGGACATGCATACATTATCAGGCAGCAGAGCTAAGAGGTCCTCTGGTTATGTTGGCCGGAGCACCTCTGGCTCATTTGAATATTTTTATAAAGTCTTTTTAAGAGAATCGGTCTGTTCTCGGACATACGAAAAGTGAGGTCATCCCCTGGCAGACATAACAAGCAAGTAAGTCTGGGACATCTACAATCAGTAAACCTGATGGTAGATGTTCGTTAAAGAGAGCATGCTCACCTTCTCCAGTTTTTCCATTCAGCCACCTTTTACCTACAGCCTCTATTTGTATACAGTGACTAGCAGTGATGCAACAGCTAGCGTGGCTGCAACAGCTGCTGTAGAAGGTGCACACACTATCAATATGATGTAAGTGCCAGCCTCTATATCAAACAGTGGCAATAAAGCAGTGCAACCCGAAATGGAAGCATCGGAGAGGGGGAATATGCCCTCTTCTTCTTATTATTATTACTTTTACCCCACCCACATCTGTTTCAGTGAGGTGCATATATGCACCCCATAATTATGCATTATGCACTTCCAAGGCAGGTAATATATAGAGATGAGCGAGCACTAAAATGCTCGGGTACTCGTTATTCGAGACAAACTTTTCCCGATGCTCGAGTGCTCGTCTCGAATAACGAGCCCCATTGAAGTCAATGGGAGACTTGAGCATTTTTCAAGGGGACCAAGGATCTGCACAGGGAAGCTTGGCCAAGCACCTGGGAACCTCAGAAAAGAATGGAAACACCACGGAAATGGACAGGAAACAGCAGGGGCAGCATGCATGGATGCCTCTGAGGCTGCTTAATCGCACCATTATGCCAAAATTATGGGCAACAGCATGGCCATGACAGAGTGACCGAATGAGGCTAGATAGCATCTAAAACATCCAATAATTGACCCTGACACTATAGGGGACTATGCAGAGGCAGCAGCAGCAGGCTAGAGAGTGTCTTGGCAACATATCCCAAATGGACTCAGGCGTAAAACCAATGGGTGGCAGAGAGGAACCAAAGGAGGTGAGCAAGAAGCGCTCAAATAATATCGGTAAATGATAAAAGTTTGCCAGTATATTTTGTGGATTACACAGCAGGGTAGCGACAAAGTTAACAAGTTTGATGAGGAAGCCATGAAAACAACCCAAAATTCTGCCTGACACAGCTCGTTTGATAAGGGGACCATGTATGGAGGCAGTGAACTAGTAGTAGATTAAAGGTGCTGCAGTTAAAACTATGTTAGTTGGATCTTGGGATGGAGCTGGCGCTCCACTGCCAGGCGAGCTTTCGCCAATACAACCCCCTGTCTGTAGGCTACTCCCCAAACAGCACTTTTAAGAACCTTTTGTATAAGATCAAGTGTAGTAGCGTTCTTATAAGTTTAGGATATGGCGGGTGAGGGGAATGTAAACAGATGCGCAAGAAGCGCTGAAATAATATTGGTAAATGATAAAAGTTTGCCAGTATATTTTGTGGATTACACAGCAGGGTGGCAACAAAGTTAACAAGTTTGATGAGGAAGCCATGAAAACAACCCAAAATTCTGCCTGACACAGCTCGTTTGATAAGGGGACCATGTATGGAGGCAGTGAACTAGTAGTAGATTAAAGGTGCTGCAGTTAAAACTATGTTAGTTGGATCTTGGGATGTAGCTGGCGCTCCGCTGCCAGGCGAGCTTTTTCGCCAATCCAAGCCCCTGTCTCTAGGCTACTCCCCAAACAGCACTTCTAAGAACCTTTTGTATAATATCAAGTGTAGTAGCGTTCTTATAAGTTTGGGTTCTGGCGGGTGAGGGGAATGTAAACAGATGCGCAAGAAGCGCTGAAATAATATTGGTACATGATAAAAATTTGCCAGTATATTTTGTGGATTACACAGCAGGATGGCGACAAAGTTAACATGGAAGCCATGAAAACAATCCAAAATTCTGCCTGACACAGCTTGTTTGATAAGGGGACCATGTATGGAGGCAGCTATATGGATTACTTTTGGAGGCAGCTATGGCGATGACGTGTGGAGGTAGCAATGGAGACAACGTGTGAAGGCAGCTAAAAAGACGACGTGTGGAGGCTGCTATGGAGACAATTTAATTTGGATAGTGCCTGTATGTGGCAGTCCAAAAAAGTTTTCAAACCAGAGGAGCAGGTAGCTGGTCCTCCAGAAAAATTACATAGATTGAGTGCCTGTGTGTTGCAGTCCAAAAAAGTTTTCAAAGCAGAGGAGCAGGTAGCTGGTCCTCCAAAAAGATTAAATAAATTGAGTGCCTGTATGTGGCAGTCCAAAATTTTTCAAACCAGAGGAGCAGGTAGCTGGTCCTCCAGAAAAATTACATAGATTGAGTGCCTGTATGTGGCACTCCCAAAAATTGTTTAAAACAGAGGACAGGGTAGTTGGCCCTCCAGAAAAATTAAATACATAGAGTACTATAGCCAGAGCCAGTTTCCTCTGCTTTAGTGTACAAAGAGGAGGAGAAGGAGGACAATGAGGAGGAGGAGTGCATACATTATTCAGGTTCAGCTTCTTTCACCTGGTGGAGAATGGAAATGTGGAGAAATCCAGGCTTTATACATCTTGATAAGCGTCAGCCTGTCGACAGGCGTGTACGCTTATCGGTGATGATGCCACCAGCTGCACTGAAAACCCGCTCGGACAACACGCTAGCGGCAGGGCAGGCAAGAACCTCCAAGGCGTACAGCGCCAGTTCGTGCCACATGTCCAGCTTTGAAACCCAGTAGTTGTAGGGAGCTGTGTGATCATTTAGGACGATGGTATGGTCAGCTACGTACTCCCTCACCATCTTTCTGTAAAGATCAGCCCTACTCTGCCGAGACTGGGGACAGGTGACAGTGTCTTGCTGGGGTGACATAAAACTGGCAAAGGCCTTGTAAAGCGTACCCCTGCCAGTGCTGGACAAGCTGCCTGGTCGCCTACTCTCCCTCGCTACTTGTCCCGCAGAAGTACGCCCTCTGCCGCTAGCGCTGTCAGAAGGGAAATACTGTTTCAGCTTGTGCACCAGGGCCTTCATGCATTCTCACACTCCTTTCCTCTTCAGGGATGAGAGTGGAAAGATTTTGCTTGTACCGTGGGTCCAGGAGAGTGAATACCCAGTAATCGGTGCTGGAATAAATTCTTTGAACGCGAGGGTCACGGGATAGGCAGCTTAGCATGAAATCTGCCATATGCGCCAGAGTCCCAACGCGCAAGAATTCACTCCCCTCACTGGCCTGACTGTCCATTTCCTCCTCCTCCAACTCCTCTTCTTCTGTCCATACACGCTGAACAGTGAAGGACTGAACAATGGCCCCCTCTTCTGTCTCGCCAACATTCTCCTCCTCTTCCTCCTCATCCTCCTCCACCTCCTCCGATATGCGCTGAGAAACAGACCTAAGGGTGCTTTGGCTATCAGCAAGGGAATCTTCTTCCCCCATCTCTTGTGACGAGCGCAAAGCTTCCGACTTCATGCTGACCAGAGAGTTTTTCAACAGGCCAAGCAGCGGGATGGTGAGGCTGATGATGGACCATCTGTGTTGACTCCTCAAAGTTACTCAGCACTTGACAGATATCAGACATCCACGTCCACTCCTCATTGTAGACTTGAGGAAGCTGACTGACCTGACTACCAGTTCTGGTGGAAGTTGACATCTGGCAGTCTACAATCGCTCTGCGCTGCTGTTAAACTCTGGATAACATGGTTAGTGTTGAATTCCACCTCGTGGGCATGTCGCACAACAGTCGGTGAGCGGGCAGTTGGAGGTGGCGCTGCGCTGCCCTGAGAGTGGCAGCATCTGTGCTGGACTTCCTGAAATGCGCACAGATGCGGCGCACCTTCGTGAGCAAATCAGACAGATTGGGGTATGTCTTGAGGAAACGCTGAACTATGAGATTTAACACATGGGCCAGGCATGGCACATGTGTCAGTCTGCCGAGTTGCAGAGCTGCCACCAGGTTACGGCCGTTGTCACACACAACCATGCCTGGCTTCAGGTTCAGCGGTGCCAGCCACAGATCAGTCTGCGCCGTGATGCCCTGTAATAACTCTTGGGCGGTGTGCCTTTTATCGCCTAGGCTCAGCAGTTTGAGCACCGCCTGCTGTCGCTTAGCGATGGAACTGCTGCTGTGCCTAGAGCTACCGACTGATGGCGCCATGCCCACGGATGGTAATTCAGAGGAGGAGGTGGAGGAGGGGTGGGAGGAGGAGGAGGCATAGTAGGCCTTTGAGACCTGGACCGAGGTAGGCCCCGCAATCCTCGGCGTCGGCAGTATATGACCAGCCCCAGGGTCAGACTCGGTCCCAGCCTCCACCAAGTTAACCCAATGTGCCGTCAGCGATATATAGTGGCCCTGCCCGGCAGCACTCGTCCACGTGTCCGTGGTCAGGTGGACCTTGTCAGAAACGGCGTTGGTCAGGGCACGGAGGATGTTCTCTGACACGTGCTTGTGCAGGGCTGGGACGGCACATCGGGAAAAGTAGTGGCGGCTGGGGACCGAATACCGAAGGTCGGCCGCCGCCATGAGGTTTCGAAAGGCCTCGGTCTCTACCAGCCTATAGGGCAGCATCTCCAGGCTAAGCACCTTGGAGATGTGGACGTTGAGGGCTTGGGCGTGTGGGTGGGTGGGTTGCGCTATACCTCCTTTTGCGCTCCAGCGTCTGGGGTATGGAGAGCTGAACGCTGGTGGATGCTGTGGAGGATTGTGGAGGCGAAGATGGGGTTTTCGCACGGGAGGTGTTTGGGCCGGGGTCCTGGGCAGGGGGCTGATTAGCAGATGACACAGGGGAAGGAGCAGTGGTGTGCCCGGCCGGAGGTGAACGGGCTTGGTGCCATTGAGTGGGGTGTTTAGCATTCAGATGCCTGTGCATACTGGTGGTAGTTAAGCTAGTAGTGGTGGAACCCCTGCTGATCCTGGTTTGGCAAAGGTTGCACACCACAGTCCGTCGGTCATCCGGTGTTTCTTTAAAGTACCTCCAGACTTCTGAAAATCTAGCCCTCGCCACGGGAGCTTGACTACGGGCATCATTTGGCGCTGATGCACCAGCTCTGGCCCTGCCTCTCTGTCTGGCCCCACCACTGCCTCTTCCAACCTGTTCTGCTATAGGACTCGCCTCCGTCTCAGAAGCACTGTGTTCACCCGGCCTCTCAACCCAGCTTGGGTCTGTCACCTCATCATCCTCCGATCCCTCAGTCTGCTCCCCCCTCGGACTTCCTGCCCTGACAACAACTTCACCACTGTCTGACAACCGTGTCTCCTCATCGTCCGACACCTCTTTACACACTTCTTCCACTACGTGAATAATGTCATCATCACCCACAGACTGCGACTGGTGGAAAACCTGGGCATCGGAAAATAGCTCAGCAGCAGCAGGACAAGTGGTTTGTGACTGTGGGAAGGGTCCAGAAAACAGTTCCTCAGAGTATGCCGGTTTAAATGCCAAATTTTGGTGGGAGGGGGCAGACTGGGGGGAAGGAGGCTGAGGTGGAGGAGCTGGAGGAGTGCCGATTTCGGTGACATGGGTGGACTGCGTGGAAGACTGACTGGTGGACAAATGGCTAGAAGCATTGTCCGCAATCCACGACATCACCTCTTTGCACTGTTCTGGCCTCAACAGTGCTCTACCACGAGTCCCAGTAACTTGAGACATGATGAACCTAGGGAGTGTAGCTCTGCGGCGTTCCCCTGCTCCCCCTTCAGCAGGTGGTGATTGCTATGGCTAGTTTCTAACCTACACTGACAGCACACAACTGGATTTTGTGCTTTGCAAGATGAGTTTGAGCTATA
This sequence comes from Engystomops pustulosus, assembly GCF_040894005.1. Classification (NCBI taxonomy): domain Eukaryota; kingdom Metazoa; phylum Chordata; class Amphibia; order Anura; family Leptodactylidae; genus Engystomops; species Engystomops pustulosus. Next base: position 230,004,415 of record NC_092411.1, read on the forward strand.
AAATGAAATACAGGTAAAAAAAAAAAAAAAATCAGCAGACTCTGCCTAATTCTACTCAAACCCCTAATAAATTGTCCCACTTCGGTGTTTGAGGTGGATATGCGTGTCACTAAGAGCTAAACACAACGGTCGCAGGTCTCCCAGCAAATTCCTCACAGTATGGTACTAGCTGCACTACTAATGCCAGCAAGCCCAGCCACAAGCAAACCAAAAAAAGGAAAATATAACGCTATTGTAGGCCTAAGTAAGCCGTTGGGGTTCTCCTATGGCTATTTTGTAGCCTACAATGAAAGCACACTGCTTTGCAAGATGAGTTTGAGCTATAAAATGAAATACAGGTAAAAAAAAAAAAAAATCAGCAGACTCTGCCTAATTCTACTCAAACCCCTAATAAATTGTCTCACTTTGGTGTTTGAGGTGGATATGCGTGTCACTAAGAGCTAAACACAACGGTCGCAGGTCTCCCAGCAAATTCCTCACAGTATGGTACTAGCTGCACTACTAATGCCAGCAAGCCCAGCCACAAGCAAACCAAAAAAAGGAAAATATAACGCTATTGTAGGCCTAAGTAAGCCGTTGGGGTTCTCCTATGGCTATTTTGTAGCCTACAATGAAAGCACACTGCTTTGCAAGATGAGTTTGAGCTATAAAATGAAATACAGGTAAAAAAAAAAAAATCAGCAGACTCTGCCTAATTCTACTCAAACCCCTAATAAATTGTCCCACTTTGGTGTTTGAGGTGGATATGCGTGTCACTAAGAGCTAAACACAACGGTCGCAGGTCTCCCAGCAAATTGTTCACAGTATGGTACTAGCTGCACTACTAGTGCCAGCAAGCCCAGCCACAAGCAAACAAAAAAAGGAAAATATAACGCTATTGTAGGCCTAAGTAAGCCGTTGGGGTTCTCCTATGGCTATTTTCTAGCCTACACTGAAAGCACACTGCTTTGCAAGATGAGTTTGAGCTATAAAATGAAATACAGCTAAAAAAAAAAAAAAAAAAATCAGCAGACTGCCTAATTCTACTCAAACCCCTAATAAATTGTCCCACTTTGGTGTTTGAGGTGGATATGTGTGTCACTAAGAGCTAAACACAACGGTAGCAAGTCCCCCTGCAAATTCCTCACAATATGGTACTAGCTGCACTACTAGTGCCAGCAAGCCCAGCCACAAGCAAATAATAAAAAAAAAAGTATAACATTATTGTAGCCCTAAGAAGGGCTGTTGGGTTCTTGTAGAATCACTCCTGCCTAACACTATTCTAACAGAACAGCCTAACGCTTTCCCTGACCAGCAGCAGCTCTCTCCCTAGCGGCATCCAGACACAGAATGATCCGAGCAGCGCGGGCAGCGGCTAGTCTATCCCAGGGTCACCTGATCTGGCCAGCCAACCACTGCTATCGACGTGTAAGGGTACCACGTCATGCTGGGTGGAGTGCAGAGTCTCTTGGCTTGTGATTGGCTCTGTTTATGGCCGCCAAAAAGCAAAACGGCGGGAGATGCCATTTTCTCGAGCGGGCAAAGTATTCGTCCGAGCAACGAGCAGTTTCGAGTACGCTAATGCTCGAACGAGCATCAAGCTCGGACGAGTATGTTCGCTCATCTCTAGTAATATAGCATAGTTTACATAATAATTTAATTTGCTATATTTTTAGAGAAAACATTTATATTTGATATTAATACAATTTTGTAACTTGGATCCATGGAGTGGTGTATAATTCTACCAATTAAAGAAAATGTTCAGTAGTGTTTTCATCTATTTTTTCCTTATCCTATTTCTTGTAGTGAATTCATTAGTATTTCGAATTCCTTATTACAAGTATATTGAGTTTTATTGTTAAGGTCAATTTCCTTTTCCACACATATCCCTTGATATGCTTCTTTACAAATGTGTTTGGTGGGTAAAATTACACGCTAGTGCTATTTTAAGCAATTAAAACTTAATGAAGCAGGATGTTTTTTAACACAAGTCAGTTGTGCTTATCCTCCCCGTCTAGATTTCTTATCATTTCAATTACCAATTCTGCTATGCACTAGTTTACTGTTGTTGTAAAATTCTCTCTGAAGATTCATCTCAGCATTTTAGAACATTTGTGCATAGCGAACATTAGGTTTAAGTATTGAAATAACTTTCTTCAATGAACCAACGGTGGTGCAATATTCATTTATAAATGCTGACACATTGCTTGACAGATGTGTCATATTTTAAATAAGTAGATTCTAAAGGAGAAAATATTAGGAAATGAAGGAAGTTAAAGAGGAGTTGGTAGTACCATATAAAAATGAGTATTATATTAGAAAATCATAGAAATAAGTTATTTTGTTTTTATATTAAACTATTATTTTCATGACGTCCCACTCCTATTCTCTGCAACTTAAGGACCTGGTTCTAAAGGAAGTTTAGTTAGAAATTAATCAATTTTTTTTTAGGTTTAAAATAATAATATGAACATTAGATTATGGTGATTGTGCTAAGAGTGACTGTTAAAACATAACTTTTATTACTGAAAGTGAACAATAAAATGGAACAGGCACAGAACAAAGGATCCGCCTATGATATTGTGGCTTTTTCATTATGCTGCACTTATGTATCTGCATTATTTTCAGCAATTTATACTGAGTGCTAGTATAACAACTGATTAGAACAATGTTCACACTCGGGGGAGGGGTGGAGACAAGAGAAGAACTGGACAATTGTATATGTTGTAGTCCTGTCTGTCTTAATAGTGTACTTATTAGAGTAAGGCCTGCCTTCACAAACACTTAGGGTGCAGTCACAAACGCATGCGTTTAAAAATGCATTGAAACAGCTAAAGAGATTGCTTAATTAAACAGCTGTTTACAAAATGTAACCGTTAATGCATTGTTAACATATATGTTAACTTTATGTTTGTTAACAAAATGTTAACACATGCGTTAATGCAAGCATTAATATTTGTGTTGTGTTACACAAGTGTTAAAAGCTGTTTAATTAGACAAATCTCTCTTTAGCTGGTTCAATCAGCACATTGTAATGTATGAGGAGTAAAATCCCCATATACTGCCATACTGTAGTATGGCAGTATATGGTAGGATCGATCAGACAACCTAGGGTTAAAGTACCCTAGGGAGTCTGAAAAATAGTAAAAAAAAAAAAAAAAAAAAAGTTAAAAAAAAAAATTATAATAAAAAAAACTAAAAATTCAAATCACCCCCCTTTCCCTAGAACTGATATAAATATAAATAAACAGTAAAAATCATAAACACATTAGGTATCGCCGCGTCCAAAAATGCCGATCTATCAAAATATGATAACGGTTTTTCACTGCGTTTAACCCCGTAACGGAAAATCGCGTCCAAAGTCAAAACTGGCACTTTTTTGCCATTTCAAAAAAAATTAAAAATTCTATAAAAAGTGATCAAAAAGTCATACAGGCCTAAAAATAAAATCATTGAAAACATCATCAAAAGTCTCAAAAGATGACACCACCCTCAACTTCATACAGCGAAGTATGGAAAAGTTATAAGCACAAGAAGACGGCAAAATAAAAAAAAAATTTTGTTCATGAGGTTTTAATTTTTGTAAATGTATGAAAACATTATAAAACCTATACAAATTTGGTATCCCTGTAATCGTACTGACCCAAAGAATAAATTAGATGCGTCATTTGTGGCGTCATTTGTGAAAGCCATAATATCCAAGCCCACAAGAATAAGACACAAATGCGTTTTTTCACCATTTTCACTGCATTTGGAATTTTTTTCTCGCTTCCCAGTACATGGCATGGAATATTCAATGCGATCACTATGAAGTGCAATTTGTTACGCAAAAAAACGAGCTGTCTAATAGCTTTTTACGTGTAAAAATAAAAAAGTTATAGATTTTTTAATGTGGGGAGTGAAAAATGGAAATGAAAAAACGGGAAAGGGCCCGGTCCTTAACCGGTTAAACGCATGCGTTAAATGTGACGTGTGACTTCACCCTCAGGAGTGTGTTCACTATTATCAGACAGCTGCCAATTATAGTCCTACATCTCGGTTTCTGCACCTCCAGATAATTGTCTGCAGGCTTTATGCTTCTATCATGATACTTGTGGTAACTACTTAGTCCTTAGTCTCTCCCTCTATTTTAATCCTCATCCCTGGCTCCATTCTCTATATATTATTACACTATGGGGACAATCTACACATTTTAGAGTTGGCACTGATCAGCTTTTAAGATTAACTGAATTTGATCTACAGTGACTTAACACGTAACTTCAATGTTATAATCGTTCTAACCAAATTGTTATATGTGATTTTGCCTTTTAAAAAAAAACTATGTCAATTTTCTGCAGCTCACCCTTTCCTTTCCAGAGTTATGGAATTTTCTGTTCTAAGGCTGCCAAAACTTTTTCACAGCAGTAGTGACTACTAACCTATTGCTGTATCAGCTGAGTCAAATGTAGGCTGCTACATTTCCCATAATACCTTGTGTTTTCTCCTGCGGGTACTCCGGTTTCCTCCCACACTCCAAAACATACTGTTAGGTTGTTTAGATTGTGAGCCCCATGGGGACAGGGACCACTTTGACATGCTTTGTGCAGCGCTGCGTAATCTGTGTGCGCTATATAGATAAATAAAGAATTATTATTATTATTAAGTAAATTTAGCAGAAAATCAGATTCATACACTGCAAAGTGTACACAGAGCATTAATATAATGACTAGCCTGACAGCTCTTATCACTTGGAGGATAATGCAACATGTCATAAGTAGAATAAACAAGCATTGAAATTGTTACATAGAAGAAGAGGATAAGGTAGAAGAGGGGGCTGAATTGGAGTGTATGACACAGCATTAGGTGCAGAATCACAGACAAGAATCGAGGGATTGATACTGAAGAGGGAAGATCAATTACCTCACTATTCTGCATAGGAGACTTTTCCATCCACAGCTCTGAGAACACTTTGCTACACACTGAGAGAAGTGTCACATGTCCTCTCTCTCCTCCCTCCAAAGTGAGCAGGGAACAGCAGCACCTTCCCTCTGTAAGTCTGTATCTCTGAACAACTGTACTGAGTTACCAGAGAAATCAGCATAGCCCAGACACACAGGGACAGGCTAAACTGAGGAGGATTGCAAATAAACTGCACATGTAAAATATATAAGATAACAGGGGAAATTGTTCTACATTCCAAGAGCTATTTATGATTGTCAGAGTTGTGCTTTAAATAATGTTGTAACAAAACCTCAGAGGCACTTTTGTATAAGAATAAATAGCAGAAACACATATTCACCTCTCCATAAAACCTGGCACTTGCTTCTGTCTAAAGTTTTTGAACTCACTGTCTCCTAAAGTATGATATGCAATTCAATGTGTATTTTAAGTTGGAGACAAATTCTGGCCTCAATGGTCATGTGATGTTTATTCATAGTGATTGCCCAAGCACAATGAACCTGATGGGACCCATTCTGGTTGATTTAACCAAAAGTTTCTGAAACCTAAGTGTCAGTGCTGAACCTGAGGAGGGGAAATTTTTTCTTATTTTATACATAAAATATACAAGAGCTGATCCCTTTCACTTTGCTGTTTTCCTTGTTAATAAAGACATAGGGGACACAACCCTATTTTTTGTTCTTATAGTGGTTGCATTTCTCTTTTCTTTGTATACATATGGAGGAGATGGTAAAGGAGTTTTTTTTAACCAGTCAGTTGTTGCAGTGAAATACAGTATGTTGTGACATCAAGCAGTCTCCATTTATAGTTTGCAGTTGTGAAAGTGTGTAATATTTAGGCAGTGTGTAGCTGTGTAAATCAGGTGCATCATGTCTGTAAATTCCATTGTTCTTCAGGGTGCGATGTATTTTAAGCAAATGAACAGATTTGCACCAAAGATTTTGGAGAACCAACCACAGATCTTGAGCTTGCTTAGTTTCTTCTGTCTTTTCATGCATTCCTATACAGAATAGTTGATTTTGAGGACCTCTTGATTTTATTTGTAAAGATGTTCTTTTAGAAAATCTACCTGTAGTTATAGTAACCATAGAAACATGCAGCTAATGTTAGGTAGCAGCCGTGTAGATCTGTGTATTCATTCCTGTGTGTGTTGTCTGTAGCAGCAGGACTGATAGAAACTGATTAAAATTCCAGGATTGTCACTAGACAATTACTGCTGATATTAACAACGCACACAAATCACACAGCAAGATCTTCAAGATCTAAAGCTATAGTTGATGGATGTATCTGGGTCCTCTTGGTTTCTGCCAGTTTTGAGATGACTTCACTGCATGTTAGAGTGATCAGTCTTACCTCAATTCCACTTTCAATTAAAATTTCTAAATTTCAAAGAGAAACAATTATCCTCAGTTTACATGGTCTATATATGCTCCTTTTGGAGCCTCCGTTGCATATTCTAACCAGAAGTAAGGATCAATGGAGCAATATTTAAAAAAAAAATGATTCTACAATGAAAAGATAAGTGCCTTCTGGTTTCCATTTTAAACAGAAAACATGGTTCATAACCAAATACAACCAGAGAGTTTGGAGGGGGGAACGTGCAGAAAAATATTACACATAAAGTAATTCTCAGAATCAGTAATCTACACTCACCGGCCACTTTATTAGGTACACCTGTCCAACTGCTCGTTAACACTTAATTTCTAATTAGCCAATCACATGGCGGCAACTCAGTGCATTTAGGCATGTAGACATGGTCAAGACAATCTCCTGCAGTTCAAACCGAGCATCAGTATGGGAATGAAAGGTGATTTGAGTGCCTTTGAACGTGGCATGGTTGTTGGTGCCAGAAGGGCTGGTCTGAGTATTTCAGAAACTGCTGATCTACTGGGATTTTCATGCACAACCATCTCTAGGGTTTACAGAGAATGGTCCGAAAAAGAAAAAACATCCAGTGAGCGGCAGTTCTGTGGGCGCAAATGCCTTGTTGATGCCAGAGGTCAGAGCAGAATGGGCAGACTGGTTCGAGCTGATAGAAAGGCAACAGTGACTCAAATTGCCACCCGTTACAACCAAGGTAGGCAGAAGAGCATCTCTGAATGCACAGTACGTCGAACTTTGAGGCAGATGGACTACAGCAGCAGAAGACCACACCGGGTGCCACTCCTTTCAGCTAAGAACAGGAAACTGAGGCTACAATTTGCACAAGCTCATCGAAATTGGACAGTAGAAGACTGGAAAAACGTTGCCTGGTTTGATGAGTCTCGATTTCTGCTCGATTTCTGTTTCAAGAAACCAGTCTGAGATGATTCCAGCTTTATGACATGGCGCATTATCCTGCTGAAAGTAGAAATCAGATGTTGGGTACATTGTGGTCATAAAGGGTCATAATGGGTCATAATGTCATAATGGTCATAAAGGTCATAATGTCACAACATTCGGATGGTAGGGTCAGAATTTGGCGTCAACAACATGAAAGCATGGATCCATCCTGCCTTGTATCAACGGTTCAGGCTGGTGGTGGTGGTGTCATGGTGTGGGGAATATTTTCTTGGCACTCTTTGGGCCCCTTGGTACCAATTGAGCATCGTTGCAACGCCACAGCCTACCTGAGTATTGTTGCTGACCATGTCCATCCCTTTATGACCACAATGTACCCAACATCTGATGGCTACTTTCAGCAGGATAATGCGTCATGTCATAAAGCTGGAATCATCTCAGACTGGTTTCTTGAACATGACAATGAGTTCACTGTACTCAAATGGCCTCCACAGTCACCGGATCTCAATCCAATGGAGCATCTTTGGGATGTGGTGGAACGGGAGATTCGCATCATGGATGTGCAGCCAACAAATCTGCGGCAACTGTGTGATGTCATCATGTCAATATGGACCAAAATCTCTGAGGAATGCTTCCAGCACCTTGTTGAATCTATGCCATGAAGAATTGAGGCAGTTCTGAAGGCAAAAGCGGGTCCAACCCGTTACTAGCATGGTGTACCTAATAAAGTGGCCGGTGAGTGTAGGTAGGCAGTGTCCTCTCTCCTTCTGTTTTATTGTTTATTGCTTTGTTTGTATTACTTTTTTGTTGTCACTGTATGAATGTGCATAATTATAATAATTATGATGATAATGATTATTATTATGTGTCGAAGATGTGTGATGAGGCAGTAAGCAAATACAGTGTGGCACAAAGACTTTAGAATGTAGGGGATTACTGTTACAGATTTTTATATTTGCACCTGAAAAAGGAGAACAGCGAAGAAAGATATTTGTAATTTACTCTTGCTGTCCTTTGCAAAAACCAGAATGTTGCATGCCTCAGCAGTATACATTATCAATATGACATATGTCATGAGTACACTGCATGACATTAAGTGCCTTTATTGTTTCTATAAATATCCTTCATTGACCTCTAAATAAAAAATAAAATACTTGAGTTGCATGAAAAGTTTTAATGAGCCTGTTCACTTATGAGTATCGCAAGCAGCCACCTCAAGGATTGTCAGTAATCTTTATCAGGATACTGAATAACTAATTCAGTACAAGACATGAGAATTGTTACACATTGGGCAGATTTATCAAGCTGTCTAAAAGTAAGATTGTTCTTAGTTTCCCATGGCAACCAATTACAGCTCAGCTTTCATTTTACCAGTGTTTTACCAGTGTTCATGAATATTTTAAAGGGAAGCTGTAATTGGTTGCCCAGGGCAACTAACAACATTATTACCTTTAGAAAGCTTGATAAATCTGCCCCATTGTTTGCTGTCATATGATGTAGTTACTGTAATCCTTTTTTAAGACGGGCAAATCACTATGCACTGCATTTTTGCTTTATTTAAACTCCGTGGAAATGGAAAAGTGGTTCACTAGTGCCTTAAGATCAGCACATTTCACCTATAGAACATGGCTCTGAAGCTCACCCCATAGCTTAGTCCCTGATATGAATGACTTGTCAGTTTTGTCCAATAAAGGCAACAGAAAGGTGTCCAATTATTGGTGCTTGTATGGCAAGTTCTGAAATAGTGCAATTCTTGGTGCACGTCCAGGAGTTGGTAGGCTTGAGAAAGCGCCTGTTTGGCGTAAAACTGCCAATCGCTTTCCGTGGCTGCATGTCCATCCGTATGCCACTCTGCTGAATAAAGTTTGAAAACGTCCCTGCTGAGTGCCGCTTCATTCTTTCATTCTTTTACTTGCTTATATACTGTACTCAGACTTAGGAGTTGAGCACCACTGACGTAGGAATCTATAATGGTAGTGCCAGTATCACTGTTATTGTGGTGACGCCAGGAGTGGCACCTATTTCCCCCCTAATGGCACTTGCATGCCAAGTAAGCATGGAGGGGCTTGAATGGGGCAAGACCAGTGGTGGAGTAGGACGTCATGGGGCAATCCTGCCCTGCACCTGTGCACAAGCTATAGCCTATAGCCCACTGATGCCGCGTAGACCATATATCAGGAAGCTGGTAATTCTGGTGGGTGCTGAGGGGTAGGGAGAACATCATACACTGGTACACCCAGTTGCAGCTTATGACAAAGCTGGCTCGAGTTATTTTATTTTAATAGATATAATTTGCATAATATAAGATAAATGTTTCATAGAAGTGAAATAATTTACCTGTATTGGTAATATTGTTAAATAAAAAAGTAGAGTTATTTCAGGTCTATTTCTAAAAACATGTTCACCTTATCCTTTTTATTTTTATGAGTGTGTTGGTTTTCTTCTTTGAGATTTTCATATATATTTTTTTTACAATTTTCCACTTAAGAGAATAAAAATATATTTCCACAGCTTTTAACACATTTTCCTGCCTATGTGTTAATGTTATGTTTTCAAAAAGAAAAGGCGGAATAGGTTGTCAAAGTATTTTTATGTTTTGATGAGCATTTTTGCAATTGCATTAAATTGACTTTACGCTGCATTTCTGCAAAAACCTCATCGTTATATATTTTAACTACTTTCTGCAAAGAAAAGTGGTTATTAAATTGAAGTGTTTTGTTTTCATTATATCTTCTGAAGAAAGCTTAACGTTAAAAGATACCATGCAGATACCTTTATTGTTACCACTATTATTCTTCATAAAAACATAAAAATATATTAATTTTATAATTTTATAAAATCTTATCTCACCCAATAAATTAGTTTACATTAGTTTAAAATTTGCTTTCAAAATAAACCCCTTTGTCATTTTCCACATTTATCAAAACTAGTGCTAACTGCAGTTTGCCTGTGGAGTGTGCAGAGTGCGACAGATTAATTAAAACTGGACAACGGTCTTCATTAATCTGGCGCCCCCTCACTGCTCTGGAAGTCTGCATCATTTTTTTCAGTGCACTTTGTTCATTCTGCAGAATTGTGACTAACGTGAGTAATAAATGTGGCACAAACTCAGACTAAGCATCAACAAGCCCCCTTTTGGTGCACATGTTCTCTGTCTTGTCGGACATAGTGCAGCCTCGACACAAAACTAGTACACTTTACAAATACATGTGAAAGCAGTTTGCATGTTCTTTTCAGTGAAAATCAGACAAAAAAACTGGCACAAACAATTTAAAAAAGTCTTATAAGAAGATTCCTTAGTGTATCGCTCAATATAAGCCTTTAGATGTAAAACATTCTTGTTTGTTTTGTTTGCTGAACTTAGTGTCTATATCCTGGTTTGGACAATATGTATATGTATTCCAAAAAAGGCAAATTTTATTACTTTATTATTATATATTAATAGAGCACAATTAATTCTATGGTGCTGTATAGAGATGAGCGAGTATACTCGTCCGAGTATACTGCTCGGTCGAGTATTAGCATACTCGGACCGGCTCGTTACTCGGACGAGTATCTCGCCGGCTCGAGTTCGAGCATTAAATTAATAAAAGACACAGAAGAACAGTGTTTACACTGTTCTTCAACACATAACACATGTTTCCAGATGTAATTGTAAGAATACATTAATAAAACACTATTCTTCACTTTACAGGTGTTTGCGCGTGTCTCCCGCTAAGTTCGGAGATGTGCGCCGAACATCAGCAATGTAAAGAATAGTGTTATTTGAATGTGTTCTGCAATGTGCACTTAAATGCTCGTGTTTTCACTGTTTTTATTCTATTCTTCACATTGCTGATGTTAGCGCGTATCTCCAAACTTAGCGGGAGACATGCGCGAACATCTGCAAAGTGAAGAATAGAATAAAAATAGTGCAAACTGTGAAAACAAGAGCATTTAAGTGCAGAACACATTCAAATAACACTATTCTTCACATTGTTGATGTGCGCGCACATCTCCGACATTATCGGAAGACTTGTGCTAACATCTGCAAAGTGAAGAATAGAATAAAAACAGTTAAAACAGTGAAAACAGTGAACACAGGACCATTTAATTGCAGAACACATTGAAAGAACACTATTCTTCACATCCAGATGTTCGGCGCACATCTCCTAACTTAGCGGGAGACACGCGCGAACACCTATAAAGTGAAGAATAGTGTTTTTTTAATGTATTCTTACAATTAAAACATCTGGAAACAAGTGGAATGTGTTATTATTTACTGTTCTTTTAATGTGTTGTGTTAGTGAAAAAATGCTCGGGTCTCCCATTGACTTTAATGGGGCTCGTTATTCGGTACGAGCACTCGAGCATCGGGAAAAGTTCGTACCGAATAACGAGCACCCGAGCATTTTAGTGCTCGCTCATCTCTAGTGCTGTACAATCAATAAGAGGTTCACATACATTACAGAATACAAAACTACAGTGACCAGGAGAAAAGCGGAAGGGGGGAAGATGGTAAATAACTACTCTTAGCCGTAAAAAATAGAATAGATTAGCAAAAAATATCTTACATGTAAAATTCATAAACCGAAGACAGAAATTTGTTCTGCCCCTTTATCCGCCCTCGTTCACTCTAAATTCCCTGGTCTTGTAGGCAGGCTGTTTATCCTGATGGGAGCGCTGTAGTGATTGGGGTCATTAAAATGTGGCCTTGCAGTGGTGTGATGTGTTTTCTGCTTTGAGTCCACACGTCAGTCCACAACCCCCCCCCCCTCCCACCTCCTTCAGAGTCATTCCCGGAGGTAATGGTGTTACAGTATTCTATTTACGAATTACCCAGCATGGAATAAATAGTGACAGTCAACTTCTCATCCATTAGTAGGCGATTGTGTAGGAGATTGTGGAAGTTGCAGGAAATACTTTCAGATATAAGATTGCTCTGGATGTGATGGAAGTATCAGAGGTGATACAATGGCAATGATAACACTGCATCTCTGTATGTAACTGAAGTATCCAAGATGATGTTATACATGTACAACCCCTTTGGATAAGCACATCAAGGATAATACCACAGTTCTGGATGTGACTGAAGTATCAGAGATCATATAATGCCTGTACGACATTGGCTAAGCATCACAAACAAGTCCAAGTCATATAAACCCTCACATAAGCTGTCTTATATTGGGAATTTGGAAAATGAGGGGTGAAAATTTCTACTAAAACCATAGTTTATAACATCCCTTGGGTTATCTGTGCCCAATTTCCTGATTGTAAATGGGAATGGTGTGGATTCCTTTAGGGTACATACACACATACGGTTATCTTTATATATTAGATAACTGTGGTTGGAATGGAATGGCATGGAATGGCTTGAATATGGGTGTGCCCAGCAAAAGGGTGGGCTGGTGCAGGGCGTTCATGCTGCATGCTTATGCTTTGCTTATAGCCTGCGCCCATTACATCACAGGCTAGGGTGCAATTCCACGCCAGGCCAGCAGCACTGACGTCCACTGGTATTTATCAGGATGCAGAAAGCTCCTGCAGTTGACAGGGGCGGGCTGATCGGAGCTCAGAGCTCATATTAATGACCTGTAGTAAAATAAAAGCTGAGCTGTGATTGGTTGCTACCCAGGCTAACTGCCACAATACCCAACAGACAATGACATTTTGGAAAGTGTGGGGAGCTTTGCTTTAGGGACAAAACTGACTGCTTTCTGTAAAGGTCAATTCCTTTCTAACTCTTATATTGTCTATCCTTTTACAATATGGACAGCAAAACTGAATAACACAGTCAAGCGGTAATCTTCTAAGAGATGTAAAAAGCAATAATATTATATGGCAATAAAAGATCTTTAGTCATTTTTTTACACCATGTACATTTTTTTTGCCTTTGCAGCTGCTGCTTTGCACTGAATTTTGCTTATTAGCTTGTAGAGTTGTAATCTAAATACTGAGATTATTCTTATGTTCTTTTGTCCCCAGTTTTTTTTCTCTGATGTATACATAATAATACAATTACCATGGCCAAGGTGCATTACTTTACATATATCAACATTAAAATCATGCCATGTACTTGCCCAAGCTGCCAGCTTATCAAGGCCCGTTTGTATTATTTTGCAGTTAAGCTGATTTTACAGTATTCTACAAAGTTTTGTATTATCTGCAAAGACGGACATATCACTTTTTATTATTTTCACGAGGTCATTAATAAAATGATTAAAGAGAATTTATAAAATGAAAGAAAAATATAATATTTTAATTTGTAGTTTTTATCACTGGTCATTTGATATAAACAGGGTGGATATGATAATGGTTTATGATTTTAAAGCAGGGAATTTGTTTCCTTAATTTTAATTAAAATGTATAATTTACTAAAAATATTTTTACCTGTGTGTTTATATGTGCTTTTGTTACATTATGAGACCACTAAGGGGTTATAAGGTCCCATGGGGGAAAATAAGATTCCAGTGAGACACTAGAACATCTACAGGCACTGACAGAGCTAATATCGGTCTGTTAAACCCAGAAACACCCATGATCAACAGAGGCGGTGGCATTGCTGCTTCCTTTATTCTTTTAACAAAGTTCATTATGATCTATGAAGCACAGGCAGCAAAAAGACTTTCTTTTCCTACAGGTTCCCAGATGTCTCCAACTACTACTGCCTTGTGGCTACTGACTTGCGGCTACTGACTTGCTCCTGTTAGATTTAGGTGGCTACAACTTTAAACCTATGTAATACTTTTACAATGGAATGGTTATAAAGTCCAGAACCAAGTGTTAATACTTGACTTACAGACAGACGTCTCTGCCCACTGTGACCTCTGGAGAAGCTCTCTGGATACTGGTAATTTACTGAATTTATCCCTAGGCTGCAATGGTCAACATCAAAAGTGTCTGCAAAGAAGCTTTGTTGTCAATCATTTTTCCCATACAAACTCAACTTAAGAACAAACCTATGTTGGACTTAACCCAGTGACGGCCTGTACTGCAATTGTTCCTTATCAGGATAATGTCCTTAGCAATTTATTTCTTCTGTAGCTAACTTTGCTAACTTTTATTCCATTTTATTTGGAATCCTGAAATATATTTTTCTGAAATTGCTTTTATTCATTGCAGAAGTCTCTCTAATGCTTCGGCCTTAGAAAACCGTCCTCGGTTTTACATTAGCTGGTCTTCCAGATGTGATTTCAGCATGTGTGTTCAGCAGAAGTCTCCTACACAGAATAGGGAGATAGTTAAAAGATCACTCTACTTCAGAATCTGTTCCTTCATCCCAATCTATGATTTTTCAAAAATTTCTCTGTCTCTTTCAGCACGCCATGCTGTTTTATACACTCCTCTGCAGCCTCCTCCCCCACATCAGAGGAGCTATTAACTTTGCTTACCGAGGATAGACTATAGACTTCATGTAACTGTTTAACTGCTGGTTTCTAATACTTATTACAAGCTACATGCTCCTTCATGTGATGAAAGCTGCAAGGCTAGTCACAATATACACTCACCGGCCACTTTATTAGGTACACCTGTCCAACTGCTCGTTAACACTTAATTTCTAATCAGCCAATCACATGGCGGCAACTCAGTGCATTTAGGCATGTAGACATGGTCAAGACAATCTCCTGCAGTTCAAACCGAGCATCAGTATGGGGAAGAAAGGTGATTTGAGTGCCTTTGAATGTGGCATGGTTGTTGGTGCCAGAAGGGCTGGTCTGAGTATTTCAGAAACTGCTGATCTGCTGGGATTTTCACGCACAACCATCTCTAGGGTTTACAGAGAATGGTCCGAAAAAGAAAAAACATCCAGTGAGCGGCAGTTCTGTGGGTGGAAATGCCTTGTTGATGCCAGAGGTCAGAGGAGAATGGGCAGACTGGTTCGAGCTGATAGAAAAGCAACAGTGACTCAAATCGACACCCGTTACAACTAGAGATGAGCGAACATACTCGTCCGAGCTTGATGCTCGTTCGAGCATTAGCGTACTCGAAACTGCTCGTTGCTCGGACGAATACTTCGCCCGCTCGAGAAAATGGCAGCTCCCGCCGTTTTGCTTTTTGGCGGCCAGAAACAGAGCCAATCACAAGCCAGGAGACTCTGCACTCCACCCAGCATGACGTGGTACCCTTACACGTCGATAGCAGTGGTTGGCTGGCCAGATCAGGTGACCCTGGGATAGACTAGCCGCTGCCCGCGCTGCTCGGATCATTCTGTGTCTGGATGCCGCTAGGGAGAGAGCTGCTGCTGGTCAGGGAAAGCGTTAGGGTGTTCTATTAGAATAGTGTTAGGCAGGAGTGATTCAACAAGAACCCAACAGCCCTTCTTAGGGCTACAATAACGTTATACTTTTTTTTTTTTGTTTGCTTGTGGCTGGGCTTGCTGGCACTAGTAGTGCAGCTAGTACCATATTGTGAGGAATTTGCAGGGGGACTTGCTACCGTTGTGTTTAGCTCTTAGTGACACACATATCCACCTCAAACACCAAAGTGGGAAAATTTATTAGGGGTTTGATTTCAATTAGGCACAGTCTGCCATTTACTTTTTATTTTACGTTTATTTTTTCATAACTCAGCGTCATCTCATCAGTGTGCTTTCATACTTGGCTAGAAAATAGCCATAGGAGAATCCAAACGGCTTACTTACGCCTACAGTAGCGTTATATATATTTGATTTCTGGTTGATCTGCTGGTGGCTGTCCTTGCTGCAGTGCATCTACTAGCAAATTGTGAGAAATTTGTAGTGAGAGTTGCGACTGCTGTGTTTTGCGCTTAGTGACGCACATATCCATCGCAAAGACCGAAGTGGGAAAATTTATTAGGGGTTGGATTTCAATTAGGCACAGTCTGCCATTTCCTTTTTTATTTTACGTTTATTTTTTTAATAACTCAGCGTCATCTCATCTGGCATAGCAGTGTGCTTTCATACTTGGCTAGAAAATAGCCATAGGAGAATCCAAACGGCTTACTTACGCCTACAGTAGCGTTATATATATTTGATTTCTGGTTGATCTGCTGGTGGCTGTCCTTGCTGCAGTGCATCTACTAGCAAATTGTGAGCAATTTGTAGTGAGACTTGCGACCGCTGTGTTTTGCGCTTAGTGACGCACATATCCATCGCAAAGACCGAAGTGGGAAAATTTATTAGGGGTTGGATTTCAATTAGGCACAGTCTGCCATTTCCTTTTTTATTTTACGTTTATTTTTTTAATAACTCAGCGTCATCTCATCTGGCATAGCAGTGTGCTTTCATACTTGGCTAGAAAATAGCCATAGGAGAATCCAAACGGCTTACTTACGCCTACAGTAGCGTTATATATATTTGATTTCTGGTTGATCTGCTGGTGGCTGTCCTTGCTGCAGTGCATCTACTAGCAAATTGTGAGCAATTTGTAGTGAGACTTGCGACCGCTGTGTTTTGCGCTTAGTGACGCACATATCCATCGCAAAGACCGAAGTGGGAAAATTTATTAGGGGTTGGATTTCAATTAGGCACAGTCTGCCATTTCCTTTTTTATTTTACGTTTATTTTTTTAATAACTCAGCGTCATCTCATCTGGCATAGCAGTGTGCTTTCATACTTGGCTAGAAAATAGCCATAGGAGAATCCAAACGGCTTACTTACGCCTACAGTAGCGTTATATATATTTGATTTCTGGTTGATCTGCTGGTGGCTGTCCTTGCTGCAGTGCATCTACTAGCAAATTGTGAGCAATTTGTAGTGAGACTTGCGACCGCTGTGTTTTGCGCTTAGTGACGCACATATCCATCGCAAAGACCGAAGTGGGAAAATTTATTAGGGGTTGGATTTCAATTAGGCACAGTCTGCCATTTCCTTTTTTATTTTACGTTTATTTTTTTAATAACTCAGCGTCATCTCATCTGGCATAGCAGTGTGCTTTCATACTTGGCTAGAAAATAGCCATAGCAATAGGATAGCATCGTTTGGTTTTAAAAACTAAAAAACACAAAAAAAAACAAAAAACACAAAAAAAAGTTAAAAAAAAATTAAAGTTATAACTCTCATTTTCAAAATGTTTAACCCGAGGGCTAGGGGTAGAGGACGAGGGCGGGGACGTGGGCGTCCAACTACTGCAGGGGTCAGAGGCCGTGGTCCTGGGCGGGGTGAGACACCACCTGCTTATGAGGGAGCAGGGGAACGCCGCAGAGCTACACTCCCTAGGTTCATGTCTGAAGTTACTGGGACTCGTGATAGAGCACTGTTGAGGCCAGAACAGTGCGAACAGGTGATGTCGTGGATTGCCGACAATGCTTCGAGCAATTTGTCCACCAGTCAGTCTTCCACGCAGTCCACCCATGTCACCGAAATCGGCACTCCTCCAGCTCCTGCACCTCAGCCTCCTCCCCCCCAGTCTGCCCCCTCCCAGGAAAATTTGGCATTTGAACCGGCATACTCTGAGGAACTGTTTTCTGGACCCTTCCCACAGTCACAAACCACTTGTCCGGTTGCTGCTGAGCAATTTTCCGATGCCCAGGTTTTCCACCAGTCGCAGTCTGTGGGTGATGATGACCTTCTTGACGTAGTGGAAGAAGTGTGTAAAGAGGTGTCCGACGATGAGGAGACACGGTTGTCAGACAGTGGTGAAGTTGTTGTCAGGGCAGGAAGTCCGAGGGGGGAGCAGACTGAGGGATCGGAGGATGATGAGGTGACAGACCCAAGCTGGGTTGATAGGCCGGGTGAACACAGTGCTTCTGAGACGGAGGAGAGTCCTCGACCAGAACAGGTTGGAAGAGGCAGTGGTGGGGCCAGACGGAGAGGCAGGGCCAGACCTGGTGCATCAGCGCCAAATGTGTCAACTAGTGAAGCTCCCGTGGCGAGGGCTCCTGCGGCGAGGGCTAGATTTTCAGAAGTCTGGAGGTTCTTTAAGGAAACACCGGATGACCGACGGACTGTGGTGTGCAACATTTGCCAAACCAGGATCAGCAGGGGTTCCACCACTAATAGCTTAACTACCACCAGTATGCGCAGGCATATGAATGCTAAACACCCCACTCAGTGGCAACAAGCCCGTTCACCTCCGGCCGTGCACACCACTGCTCCTTCCCCTGTGTCAGCTGATAGTCAGCCCCCTGCCCAAGACCCTGCCACAAAAACCCCATCGTCGCCTCCACGATCCTCCACAGCATCCACCAGCGTTCAGCTCTCCATACCCCAGACGCTGGAGCGGAAACGCAAATATAGTGCAACCCACCCGCACGCCCAAGCCCTTAATGTCCACATCCCCAGATTACTTAGCCTGGAGATGCTGCCCTATAGGCTAGTAGAGACCGAGGCCTTTCGCAACCTCATGGCGGCGGCCGCCCCTCGGTATTCGGTCCCCAGCCGCCACTACTTTTCCCGATGTGCCGTCCCAGCCCTGCACCAGCACGTGTCAAACAACATCATCCGTGCCCTGACCAACGCCGTTTCTGACAAGGTCCACCTGACCACGGACACGTGGACCATTGCTGCCGGGCAGGGCCACTTTATATCGCTGACGGCACATTGGGTTAACTTGGTGGAGGCTGGGACCGAGTGTGACCCTGCGGCTGATCATATACTGCCGACTCCGAGGATTGCGGGGCCTACCTCGGTCCAGGTGTTTCAGGCCTACTATGCCTCCTCCTCCTCCCACCCCTCCTCCACCTCCTCCTCCGAACAACCATCCGTGGGCATGGCGCCATCAGTCGGTAGCTCTAGGCACAGCAGCAGTGCCGTCGCTAAGCGACAGCAGGCGGTGCTCAAACTGCTGAGCCTAGGCGATAAAAGGCACACCGCCCAAGAACTATTACAGGGCATCACGGCGCAGACTGATCTGTGGCTGGCACCGCTGAACCTGAAGCCAGGCATGGTTGTGTGTGACAACGGCCGTAACCTGGTGGCGGCTCTGCAACTCGGCAGACTGACACATGTGCCATGCCTGGCCCATGTGTTAAATCTGATAGTTCAGCGTTTCCTCAAGACATACCCCAATCTGTCTGATTTGCTCACGAAGGTGCGCCGCATTTGTGCGCATTTCAGGAAGTCCAGCACAGATGCTGCCACTCTCAGGGCAGCGCAGCGCCGCCTCCAACTGCCCGCTCACCGACTGTTGTGCGACGTGCCCACGAGGTGGAATTCAACACTGACCATGTTATCCAGAGTTTACCAGCAGCGCCGAGCGATTGTAGACTGCCAGATGTCAACTTCCACCAGAACTGGTAGTCAGGTCAGTCAGCTTCCTCAAGTCTACAATGAGGAGTGGACGTGGATGTCTGATATCTGTCAGGTGCTGAGTAACTTTGAGGAGTCAACACAGATGGTCAGTGGCGATGCCGCCATCATCAGCCTCACCATCCCGCTGCTTGGCCTGTTGAAAAACTCTCTGATCAGCATGAAGTCGGAAGCTTTGCGCTCGTCACAAGAGACGGGGGAAGAAGATTCCCTTGTTGATAGCCAAAGCACCCTGAGGTCTGTTTCTCAGCGCATATCGGAGGAGGTGGAGGTGGAGGAGGATGAGGAGGAAGAGGAGGAGAATGTTGGCGAGACACAAGAGGGGACCATTGTTGAGTCCTTCACTGTTCAGCGTGTATGGGCAGAAGAAGAGGAGTTGGAGGAGGAGGAAATGGACAGTCAGGCCAGTGAGGGGAGTGAATTCTTACGCGTTGGTACTCTGGCGCATATGGCAGATTTCATGCTAGGCTGCCTATCCCGTGACCCTCGCGTTCAAAGAATTTATTCCAGCACCGATTACTGGGTGTTCACTCTCCTGGACCCACGGTACAAGCAAAATCTTTCCACTCTCATCCCTGGAGAGGAAAGGAGTGTGAGAATGCATGAATACCAGCAGGCCCTGGTGCACAAGCTGAAACAGTATTTCCCTTCTGACAGCGCTAGCGGCAGAGTGCGTAGTTCTGCGGGACAAGTAGCGAGGGAGAGTAGGCGAGCAGGCAGCTTGTCCAGCACTGGCAAGGGTACGCTTTACAAGGCTTTTGCCAGCTTTATGTCACCCCAGCAAGACACTGTCACCTGTCCCCAGTCTCGGCAGAGTAGGGCTGATCTTTACAGAAAGATGGTGAGGGAGTACGTAGCTGACCATACCATCGTCCTAAATGATCACACAGCTCCCTACAACTACTGGGTTTCAAAGCTGGACATGTGGCACGAACTGGCGCTGTACGCCTTGGAGGTTCTTGCCTGCCCTGCCGCTAGCGTCTTGTCCGAGCGGGTTTTCAGTGCAGCTGGTGGCATCATCACCGATAAGCGTACACGCCTGTCGACTGACAGCGCTGACAGGCTGACGCTTATTAAGATGAATAAAGCCTGGATTTCTCATAATTTCCAATCTCCACCAGGTGAAGGAAGCTCAACATGAATAATTTATCCACTCCTCCTCCTCCTCATTTTCCTCCTTCTCCTCCTCTTTGTACAGTAAAGCAGAGGAAACTGGCTATTTTTTGACACTGGCTCTAGCTATAGTACTTTATGCATTTAATTTTTCTGGAGGGCCACCGACCCGGTCCTCTGTTTTAAACAATTTTTGGGAGTGCCACATACAGGCACTCAATCTATTCAATTTTTCTGGAGGGCCACCTACCTGCTCCTCTGGTTTGAAAACTCTTTTGGACTGCCACATACAGGCACTCAATCTATTTCATTTTTCTGGAGGGCCACCTACCTGCTCCTCTGGTTTGAAAACTTTTTTGGACTGCCACATACAGGCACTCAATCTATTTCATTTTTCTGGAGGGCCACCTACCTGCTCCTCTGGTTTGAAAACTTTTTTGGACTGCCACATACAGGCACTCAATCTATTCCATTTTTCTGGAGGGCCACCTACCTGCTCCTCTGGTTTGAAAACTTTTTTGGACTGCCACATACAGGCACTCAATCTATTCCATTTTTCTGGAGGGCCACCTACCTGCTCCTCTGGTTTGAAAACGTTTTTGGACTGCCACATACAGGCACTCAATCTATTCCATTTTTCTGGAGGGCCACCTACCTGCTCCTCTGGTTTGAAAACTTTTTTGGACTGCCACATACAGGCACTTAATCTATTCCATTTTTCTGGAGGGCCACCTACCTGCTCCTCTGGTTTGAAAACTTTTTTGGACTGCCACATACAGGCACTCAATCTATTCCATTTTTCTGGAGGGCCACCTACCTGCTCCTCTGGTTTGAAAACTTTTTTGGACTGCCACATACAGGCACTATCCAAATTAAATTGTCTCCATAGCAGCCTCCACACGTTGTCTCCATTGCTACCTCCAAAAGTCGTCCATATAGCTGCCTCCATACATCGTCCCTTTATCAAACGAGGTGTGTCAGGCAGAAATTTGGGTTGTTTTCATGGATTCCACATCAAAGTTGTTCACTTTGTTGCCACCCAGCTGTGTTATCCACAAAATATACTGGCAAACTTTTATCATTTACCAATATTATTCCAGCGCTTCTTGCGCTTCTGTTTACATTCCCCTCACCCGCCATATCCTAAACTTATAAGAACGCTACTACACTTGATCTTATACAAAAGGTTCTTAGAAGTGCTGTTTGGGGAGTAGCCTAGAGACACGGGCTTGGATTGGCGAAAGCTCGCCTGGCAGCGGAGCGCCAGCTCCATGCCAAGATCCAACTAACATAGTTTTAACTGCAGCACCTTTAATCTACTACTAGTTCACTGCCTCCATACATGGTCCCCTTATCAAACGAGCTTTGTCAGGCAGAATTTTGGGTTGTTTTCATGGCTTCCACAACAAACTTTTTAACTTTGTCGCCACCCTGCTGTGTAATCCACAAAATATACTGGCAAACTTTTATCATTTACTAATATTATTTCAGCGCTTCTTGCGCATCTGTTTCCATTCCCCTCACCCGCCATATCCTAAACTTATAAGAACGCTATTACACTTGATCTTATACAAAAGGTTCTTAGAAGTGCTGTTTGGGGAGTAGCCTAGAGACAGGGGCTTGGATTGGCGAAAGCTCGCCTGGCAGCGGAGCGCCAGCTCCATGCCAAGATCCAACTAACATAGTTTTAACTGCAGCACCTTTAATCTACTGCTAGTTCACTGCCTCCATACATGGTCCCCTTATCAAACGAGCTGTGTCAGGCAGAATTTTGGGTTGTTTTCATGGCTTCCATGTTAACTTTGTCGCCACCCTGCTGTGTAATCCACAAAATATACTGGCAAACTTTTATCATGTACCGATATTATTTGAGCGCTTCTTGCTCACCTCCTTTGGTTCCTCTCTGCCACCCATTGGTTTGAAGACTGAGTCCATTTAGGGTATGTCGCCATGCCACTCTCTAGCCTGCTGCTGCTGCCGCTGCCTCTGCATGAAGTCCCCTATAGTGTCAGGGTCAATTATTGGATGTTTTAGATGCTATCTAGCTTCATTCTGTCACTCTGTCATGGCCATGCTGTTGCCCATAATTTTGGCATAATGGTGCGATTAAGCAGCCTCAGAGGCATCCATGCATGCTGCCCCTGCTGTTTCCTGTCCATTTCCGTGGTGTTTCCATCCTTTTCTGAGGTTCCCAGGTGTTTGGCCAAGCTTCCCTGTGCAGAGCCTTGGTCCCCTTGAAAAATGCTCGAGTCTCCCATTGACTTCAATGGGGCTCGTTATTCGAGACGAGCACTCGAGCATCGGGAAAAGTTTGTCTCGAATAACGAGTACCCGAGCATTTTAGTGCTCGCTCATCTCTAGTTACAACCAAGGTAGGCAGAAGAGCATCTCTGAATGCACAGTACGTCGAACTTTGAGGCAGATGGCCTACAGCAGCAGAAGACCACACCGGGTGCAACTCCTTTCAGCTAAGAACAGGAAACTGAGGCTACAATTTGCACAAGCTCATCGAAATTGGACAGTAGAAGATTGGAAAAACGTTGCCTGGTCTGATGAGTCTCGATGAGTCTGCTGCGACATACGAATGGTAGGGTCAGAATTCGGCGTCAACAACATGAAAGCATGGATCCATCCTGCCTTGTATCGACGGTTCAGGCTGGTGGTGGTGGTGTCATGGTGTGAGGAATATTTTCTTGGCACTCTTTGGGCCCCTTGGTACCAATTGAGCATCGTTGCAATGCCACAGCCTACCTGAGTATTGTTGCTGACCATGTCCATCCCTTTATGACCACAATGTACCCAACATCTGATGGCTACTTTCAGCAGGATAATGCGCCATGTCATAAAGCTGGAATCATCTCAGACTGGTTTCTTGAACATGACAATGAGTTCACTGTACTCAAATGGCCTCCACAGTCACCAGATCTCAATCCAATAGAGCACCTTTGGGATGTGGTGGAACGGGAGATTCGCATCATGGATGTGCAGCCAACAAATCTGCGGCAACTGTGTGATGCCATCATGTCAATATGGACCAAAATCTCTGAGGAATGCTTCCAGCACCTTGTTGAATCTATGCCACGAAGAATTGAGGCAGTTCTGAAGGCAAAAGGGGGTCCAACCCATTACTAGCATGATGTACCTAATAAAGTGGCTGGTGAGTGTAGATCATGTATGTGCAATATGAAGTGTTCAGTGGATTTATGAGAATTTTACCCTCTCATTCGATAAAGAAAAATCATTTAGATAGCCTTTCCAATATATAACCAATGTACTTTATTTTGATATGTGCATGAGTGTATTTGTATATACTCTTACCAATGGTATATATATTCCATATATAACCTTGTAGGCACACTGGAGGAATTATGTTGTTGTTGTCTCTACCAGTTTTACAGAGGCCTTGAATCAGGCTTTAGAGAAGAAACACAGATATAAGAAGCATACTGTGATAGAACACAAAAAACTTCACAGGCACATTCTTTTTTTAAGAGTGGTTTATATGTTAAATGTGAAATTGTGGGAAGTCGCTGACGAAAGTAACATTACACACAGTATTACAGATGGGCTAATCAATTTGATCGAAGTGGAATTCGGTCAGAATTTCAGGGAAAATTAGATTTTTCGCAAATCCCAAGTTTACGGAGAAAAGGTTCTTTTTCTCCTTTATTACCAAAATGAGTGTGAGGACAATATGTAACATGGGGCAGAGGACTCTGGGAAGGAGAAAGGAACACTCTCAAATCACATGTGCAGACCTGTAAGCCAATCAGTGACCGGCTTTGATGTCACACAGCCCTATAAAAATAGGCAGCCATCTCGGTATTTCACACTGCATGTTCTGTCTGTAGCATCTAGCTGCTTCAATCCCAGGGTGTCCGTTTGGGGGATCTGTATACCCCAAATAGCAGGGGTTTTTTGTTGCTAAAGTGAATAGGACGAAATCTGATTAAAATCCACATCGTTTTTGGAGTGATTTCTGCTTCAATCCCAGGGTGTCCATTTTGGGGGATCTGTATACCCCAAATAGCTTTTTTTCTTCGTTGCTGAAGTGAATAGGAAGAAATCTGTTTAAAATACACATAGTTTTGGGAGTGATTTATGCTCGTATCCCAGGGAGTCCGTTTTAGGGGAAATGTATACCCTGAATAACTGTTTTTTTTTTGTTGCTGAAGTGAATAGGAAGAAATCTGTGTAAAATCCACATAGTTTCTGGAGTGATTTCTGCTTGTATCCCAGGGTGTCTGTTTAGGGGGATCAATATACCCCAAATAGCATTTTTTTTTGTTTCTGAAGTGAAGAGGAAGAAATCTGTGTAAAATCCACATAGTTTCTGGAGTGATTTCTGCTCGTATCCCCGGGTGTCCATTTTTGGGGATCTGTATACCCCAAATAGCAGTTCTTTTTTTATTGCTGAAGTGAATAGGAAGAAATCTGTGTAAAATCCACATAGTTTCAGGAGTGATTTCTGCTCTTATTCCAGGGTGTCTGTTTTTGGGGGAACGGCCTCCCCCAACATAGGCTGATATGCGATGTTTCCACACGTTGGATGTCCAGCCTCCATATGTTAGACCGCCTGTATGAACAGAGAAAAGCACCCCTGTATAACTTTGATGTCAGACACTGGCAGCCCACGTTTGACACCTGCAATTTGCTCAGGCCCTTTGAAGAGGCCATGTTATTTGACAGTCGCCTTCACTGTGTGATGAATAACATCATTCCACTGCTTCATGTCCTGGAACTCATGCTGCAAAATCTGTCGGGTCAGGGCACTGGAGAAGTGGCGACTACATCTCATTCCCACATGAGTTCGGTGGGGGCTTAACTGGAGGAGGAAGAGGACATTGGAGTACAAGCAGAGTCTGGTGAAATCAGTGGTTTTTCCACTCAGGTGACAAGAGAAGAGGAGGCATCCGGAGGAGGTAGAAGATGAGGCAGATGACCCAGAAGCACCATGGCAGTATACAGTGGAGATGGAGGCTGGGAGTCCCTCAGAGTCACTTGCGCAGATGGTGTGCAGCTTGCTTCTTTGCCAAACTAGTGACAACCGAATAGTGAACATCCGAGAGGGAGGAACAACTGGCGTACTATAGAGAACTACTGAAAATACAGTTGGCCGCTGCCTTTGTGTGCCATTGTCCATCCTCTGTCAGGTCTGACTGGGGGATTCCTGGCAGTGATCGCTCACATACTATTACCACAGCTGCTGTGGGGAGCTGGGGGGTAGGAGCAGTAGCAGTTCCATCAGCAGCAGCTTAAGTCTGGAGACCTTAATGAGAAACCTCCTTCACCCACCTAATGAGGAGGGTAGCCGCTAACAGCAGCAGCAGCAAGACAAGGAGCGAACCCTGCACCAGCAGGTGGTGACCTACTTGGACAGCACTTTACCATTCCAGGTAGAGGATCCCATGGACTACTGGGCAGTCAAACTTGATGCATGACCGCAACTTTTGGAGTTCGCAGTAGTGAAGCTGTCCTGCCCAGCCAGTAGTGTGGCATCAGAGTGGGTGTTCAGTGAGGCGGGGGCCATCATTACCCCAAGGAGAACCCACTTGTCTACCCGTTATGTGCAGAGACTGATCTTTGTCAAGATGAATCAGGCTTGGATTGGCCAGGATTTCAACTCACCAATGCCTTATTCATCAGATTAAATCAGCCATGACGCCTCCCCCAAATGTTGAGAAACACTCCCTATGCATATTTAAGCATGACACAACTTTCTAAAACACCCTACAGGCTCTCTGCAGCCAGCACATACCTGTTTTTAAACGTGATTTGTCATGATTCGCTTCGGGTCAACTCAAGAGCCACTATGTCTTACTTTCGGGGTGTGTCTTATATTGGAAAAAAAATGTTGATTTTTGTTTTAACCATAAAATTAACATTTATTAACAGCCTGAACAGTATGGTATTCACCACAAAACAGTTTTATAAAAGCAAGTGCCAAGAATTATACAGTGTGGGGGGTGGTTATACAGTGTGAGTAGGGGCATTATACAGTGTGGCTGGGTTATACGGAGTAGGGGCATTGTACAGTGCAGGGGATGGTTATACAGTGTGAGTAGGGGCATTATACAGTGTGGCTGGGTTATGCAGAGTAGGGGCATTATGCAGTGTGGCTGGATTATACAGAGTAGGGGCATTATACAGTGTGGCTGGGTTATACAGAGTAGGGGCATGATACAGCGTGGCTGGGTTATACAAAGTAGGGGCATTATACAGTGTGGGGGTGGTTATACAGTGTGAGTAGGGGCATTATATAGTGTGGCTGGGTTATACAGTGTGAGGGGCATTATACAGTGCAGGGGGTGGTTATACAGTGCGAGGGGGAATTATAAAGTGTGGCTGGGTTGTACAGAGTAGGGGCATTATACAGTGCAGGGGGGATGGGTGTTTTAACACAAACTATAGTACTGTGCAAGCAAACACACTGACACACACTACATTCATACATTATACATGTAAATAAACATGCACACAATGTTCACATATATATCAGGTATCACACCTACATACACATTACACATAAACATACATACTTTTCAGTGTTTCTGATGGGCACTGACTGCAGGGATGAGTAGTAGCTGGTCCAGACTGACATGTGCTCCCCTGCCCCTCCCCCTCCTGTTCGGACTGATGTAGCAGAGTTTTGCAGATACACAGCAGGGGGAGGAGCTGCTCTGGTAACACAGAGGCAGCACAGAGCAGGAAGCTTCTCCCTCAGCTCCATTTTGCAGACTCCACAGTGTGCAGGCTGCCTCCCCCGTCTCCTCTGCTTTGAGTCATGTGACCGGAGCCAGTGCACGGAGTAGCTGAGCTCCTTTCACATCATCTTTTATCACATAATCTTCTATTGGCTCCGTCCGCTCTAACTATGTCTTACTTTCGGGGTATGTCTTACATTAGCCGACCCCCCCTAAAACACCCACTACGTCTTACTATCGGGGCTGTCTTACTATCGGGGAAACACGGTAGATTGTGGGGATGGCTGTATATACTGTGGGGGTTGTATATAGACTGTGAGGATGGCTGCACATATACTGTGTGTGGGGTTGTATATACACTGTGGGGCTGTTTATAGATTATGGGGATGGCTGCATATGCTGTGTGAGGTTGTATATAAACTATGAGGATGGCTGCACATCCTGTGTGGGGGGTTGTATATACACTGTGCGGGGCTGTTTATTGATTGTGTTTGGTGGGGTGTGCATGGATTGTGGGAGACTGTAAATGAACATGGTGCAGACAGTTTATAGGCTTTGGCGGGATGTATACAGACAATTATGGCTGTGGTCACATGATGCATTTCTTTTGTGTTTTGAAACGCATTGGGAGAAACGTGTTATCAAACGCATATGTGTTATAATAGTAGTAACATGAGTTTTACATTGTTAATCATTATTATTATTAATGTTTTGCAAAACACATGCTGTTGCTTACACATATGTGTATGGTGATTTGTTTTGACTTGGTTTCAAAACACAATGGGGCACATTTACTTACCCGGCCCATTCGCGATCCAGCGGCGCGTTCTCTGCACAGGATTCGGGTCCGGCTGGGATTTAAGATGGTAGTTCCTCCGCCGTCCACCAGGTGGCGCTGCAGCGCCGAAAATAATCTTAACGCCCCGGAATGCACCATCCCATAGGAGGTGAAGGTGAGCGCTCCCCAAGCGACACATTTTCGGTTTTTAAATGCGGCGGTTTTTCCGAATACGTCGGGTTTTCATTCGGCCACGCCCCCCCGATTTCTGTCGCGCGCATGCCGGCCCCGATGCGCCACAATCCGATCGTGTGCGCCAAAAACCCGGGGCAATTCATGTACAAGCGGCGCAAATCGGAAATATTCGGGTAACACGTCGGGAAAACGCGAATCGGGCCCTTAGTAAATGACCCCCAATGTACCTGTATCTGTATGTAAATATTTTTATCTTTGTGACATTATATGTTAAGTGACTGTGGTAATTTTATGGATGCAGTGTTAAAATCTGCTTGACAGAGCTGAAGACTAATGTCTGTGTCACTGACTGACTACTAGTGTGTTAAACAGCATCAACATGTGAAGTATCAGTCATTAGTAAAGCTGTCAGCGTTTTCTGATCAGGGTGTGGTCGCTTTTTAAAAATTTTAGAACAAGGCAGTAGATGGACGGCACTCCGTAGGTATGCAGTGCTCCGGGTATTTTTTATTAATTCGGCCTCTCTAAGTTGCTTTGTCACGACCATGAAAAATACATTGATAATTGGCACCACATTACCCAAATGAAAACTTCTCGAAGCTTCAGTGAAGAGAATTTTTCAAGATTCACTCATCTCTACTGATGACTTCAATTAAGGGCTCATTCACACGCCCATCTGTAGAGCATGCTCTATCTTTTCCCATGTGTGCGGTCGTGCGCAGCTTTTTTCTATGGAGGGGTGTGGTGAATGTACCCTAACCTGTAGAGACCAGGAACTTTAATCAAACATGTGGGAGGACACTGATGATGATTTACCATCAGTCCACGTCTAAACTAACAGATTTTGAGGGGATCTACAGAAAAGAATAGCTTGGATCCCAAAGATTCTATTGTGAAAACCTTCTGGCATTTTACGGAAAAGACTGGAAGCTGTAAAACACTAAAGGTTATTTTAGCAAATTAATTTAGCAAAGAAAACTTTTTGTTATGATAAGTTTCTAATCATGCAGTATTTTCCTACACTTGTATTTTATTTTCATAAGAACATTGTATATTGCTTTGCAAACTATGAGAGGTCTCCCCTACATTAATAAAAGCAATTATGATTTAATTGTATACAGCATAAACAGATGGGACACAGCATGCATAAAGTAATAATGTGAAAGGGAAATACAAACCACACTAAGTAATTTCATTTAAATTCTAAATAATTTCATGGCAAAATAACCTTTATGTATATCATACCTAAAAAAAAAATTAAGATAAATAAGTCACAAACGCTGTCAAAGTAATGTGTACTATACATTGACATGCAGTAGAATCAGTTTATCAATATACCAGTTTAGTTCCATTTATAATGTTATGTCAAATCAATAAAAATAAAGCTTCAAATGGACTGAATAAAAGTGACCTGAGTCTATTGTTGTATTGTTGCTTTATTTTGTTGACTCATTTTTGATGGCTGTTAACAAAAATAACATTTCGACGAAAAGTACATTAAGAGCAAATGTTAATCATAAACTGCAATTACACTAAAATGCATCATAAAAGTTAATTTTGTATTTGTAAAGAAAATTCCCTGTAAACAAACATAACTGTCAAATTAAATCTGATTGAAACGTTTGATCACTGGCTGTGAAAGTATAAAAAATTTCAATTTAACACCCAATTTGTTTTACTGCATGAAAGACTGAGCAGATTTGTACATCAGCTGCATATCCTAGCAGTATTATATATATATATAATTGAATCAACTGTAAAATCAAACATAAATTATCCCAGATCACCTCACCTACAAACTGGCTACAAAATGCTTAATTGAAATTGATTTTTATCTTCATAGGAAAATTCTACGTGCAAAAAAGAAAATGAGTTTATAGCTAAAGCTACCTACACACAAACATGTTCAGTCTGTGGAAACAGATCCATATGCTGGTGAGATCGCACGGATAGAGCACAATGCAGTGTACTGAACAGCACTGTGCTGTTATTCCACCGGTAGACTTTCATATTACTATGATGCAAGGACTCCCTTCCACTGTACTATGCTTGGTATGCACAGGGGTCCACTTTCATGGACTAAGCACACTCTTGTGCAGGTAGCCTAATTAAAACAAAATATGAGGAGGTGGCTTTGTAATATTACAAGTTAATAGTTTGATGTTTATCTGGGGCATTTAATGGAATTAAATAACACATTCTCTAATTCACAGTTATTAACAATAATACAGCATTTCACAGATATAATTCCTACCTGCCTCTATTAGTCCTGGTGTTTTTCCTTTTGATTGTCCCTGGATATGACCTTAAATCTTCTCATCTCTCTTTTTCTATGTGTCAGATGCTAGTAGAATGTTCAGAAGCTAAATAAAAGTGGAGATAAACCCTGTACAATGACAATCTAGGCACATTGTCAGCACACATAATCTTATAGCACAGAGGAAACATGAAGTGTCCGATTAGAAAGTGCTTGTCTAACTAAAGTTCCTGTCTAACTGAATGAAATTGCAAATTAAGGGGTTAAAAATTATCTTTATTGAGTGACTATCACTAGAGGATTAAAATTTGAGAACTTTCTTTCATGGGAAAGGGCTTACATTTGCTTATTCTGCAGGGGTGATAAATAGATGATGTCACATCATATTTACACCTCCAATCTACGCAGAAAGTGCCCATAAAAGTCTCAAGGGGGGTCATTTATAATAGTGTGGCCTCTTTTTCATTTCCAGTTTTTTTATTTGGTGCTTATTTATTGTAAGGATTTTTTTATGTTAAATGTGTTCATTATCATGCCTAGTTTAAGTTGGCACAATTTTTATGAAAAAGGAGCAGGTCCTCTTGGCAATTTGCCAAGATTTTGCTAGAATAGTCTGCACCTATTTTTGCCCCAGTTCAGACGATTTCTGCAATAAAACGTGCAAATCAAACATGCACATCTGCCCTGCTAAAATAAATTGGTCAAATCTAACACAGAAAAGGACTCCAATTTTGTACAACCAGTGGAATAGGAACAAAAAAGCCCCAACACTGCACAAATCGCAAAATAGAGAGAAAAGAAAGAATAACAACAATGATAAATGACCCCCAATGAGTCAGCTCCAGAATGTAGCTGCCTGTGGCCTATGTTTTGTTTTCTGGTTTAACCGGTTAAGGACCGGGCCCTTTCCCGTTTTTCATTTCCATTTTTCACTCCCCACTTTCAAAAATCTATAACTTTTTTATTTTTACACGTAAAAAGGTATGTGATGGCTCGTTTTTTGCGTAACAAATTGCTCTTCATAGTGATTGCATTGAATATTCCATGCCATGTACTGGGAAGCGGGAAAAAAATTCCAAATGCAGTGAAAATGGTGAAAAAACGCATTTGTGTCATATTCTTGTGGGCTTGGATATTACGGCTTTCACTTCACGCCACAAATGATGCATCGAATTTATTCTTTGGGTCAGTACGATTACAGGGATACCAAATTTGTATAGGTTTTATAATGTTTTCATACATTTACAAAAATTAAAACCTCATGAACAAAATTTTTATTTTTATTTTGCCGTCTTCTTGTGCTTATAACTTTTCCATACTTCATTGTATGGAGTTGAGGGTGATGTCATCTTTTGCGGCTTTTAATGATGTTTTCAATGATATTATTTTTAGGACAGTACGACCTTTTGATCACTTTTTATAGAATTTTTAATTTTTTTTTAAATGGCAAAAAAGTGCCAGTTTGGACTTTGGACGCGATTTTCCATTACGGGGTTAAACGCAGTGAAAAACTGTTATTATATTTTGATAGATCAGGCATTTTCGGACGCGGTGATACCTAATGTGTTTATAATTTTTACTGTTTATTTATATTTATATCAGTTATAGGGAAAGGGGGGTGATTTGAATTTTTAGGTTTTTTTATTATAATTTTTTTTTTTAAACTTTTTTTTTATTTTTATTTTTACTATTTTTCAGACTTCCTAGGGTACTTTAACCCTAGGTTGTCTGATCGATCCTACCATATACTGCCATACTACAGTATGGCAGTAAATGGGGATTTTACTCCTCATTCATTACAATGTGCTGATAGCACATTGTAATGAATGGGTTGACCCGAAGCTACCATGGCGACGGATCGCCGCTCCCTGATGACGTCACAGGGAGCAGCGTTCCTCGGAAAGATGGCGGCGCCGCCTGCGCCGCCATGCGCCGCCATCTGTTTGAAGCCGCCGGCTACTTTGCCGGCGGCGATCAGCAAGAAAACACCCGCGATCGGTGCCGGCACCGATCGCGGGTGTTACCAGCAAGCCTTTGCTGCAATATGCAGCAGAGACTTACCGTCTATGGAGAGGGCTCGGCCCGCGAGCCCTCTCCATGCATCGGCGGTCGCGAACCGGTTAAGTGAATTTTCTGTATCCATTGTAGAAATTCCAGTAACTTCTGTAAAATGTTATGATCGGAAATTAAAAAAAAAACATTTTTATCTTCTTACAGAATGACAGAATGATTGCAATTACTTCTTTTGTTTGACAACTTCTATAAGTAAGTTGTAAATATAACTGGAATTTGTTATACTGAAGTTTTTAATGAAGACAGCTCATTAATGATGGTTGTCCTTTCTACCAAGGATACTTCAAAAAACATTTTTTAATTTATTTCTCACAATTATTTCCATGGTAGGGCAAACGTTGGTTGAGCAAACCACTTTAATGAGGCACCATGGGACCTAGATTTTTACAATAAAGTACTCCTATTTGGTTACTATAAGATATTTGACTGCAATAAATCATTATGGCAGTCCATGGACTACTGCAGGTCCAACTCAAAATATGTGACACAAAAGAGTAAAATAACTACAGCATGCAAGTAATTAAGGATGGTCATATTCTACCCTTCACATCATTACAAGTAAATTATGGTTTGAAAGAAGGTGATTGGTTACGATACAGACAACTAGTACACGTAATTAAGAGTAAGGCTCACCAGCACATGTATAGTTTAGAAACACATGAATGTTTGGATTTTATTAGGAATGTTAAAAATAGCAACAGAATTATATAAAAATATGTAAATATATAACAAATAGTTTTACTGTTCACTTGAATATATAAGGCACGAAATAGGTGGGAAAAAGTGGTAGGAGCCCTTAATGAGAATTAATGGAGTGAAATTTTAAGGAACACGAAGAAAGGATCCATTAATTGGAATCACAGGCTAATACAGTTTTTTTTTTTGTTCACCAATTATATTATACACCGGTAGATTTATATAGAATGGGGATTATGACCAATTCAAACTGTTGGAAGTGTCAAGCTGCAGAAGCAGATTTTAAAAAGAACTCAACATCTCTTGACATAGCTCTGGGACCAACAGCCACCATAGCTATCTTCGGGCTATTGGGTCAGGAGTTGGTCAAGAACCAATATGGAAAATTGATAACAAAACTAATGAATGTAGCGTTAGTCTGCCTTGCCCGGAAGTGGGGATCTCAGGAACATCCTGAATGGATAATTGATATAAACTCACCTGCCAAATTAAAAAATATAAACAAATTTGGGTTACCAATAAATTGCTTGGGTTACAGAGAAGCAAAATATGGGATAAATGGTAGTTAATTACTTATTTATTTATTGTTTTTTTCTTCCTCTTCTTTTTGTTTTTTCTTTTCTCCCTGCCAGTGGGGAAAATGGAGGTGGGCGGGGGATCGTTATATGTCAATTTTTATGTAAACTATATATGCCGATTATTTAAAAAAAAAAAAACTTTAAAACAACCCAGTTACAATGGGAAAATAATCAAGCTCATGTTTTCTGCTTCTTAGAGGTCAAGGGTACGCAAGGAATTTGTAAAATAGGGGTTAGCATGGGATTTCAGGAATGCTCAGTCTTTAACTATTCTTTTTGTCTGTTGATAGGCCCTGCAGTCTTGATCATTATACTATTTTATTACCATATGGAGACTTCTGGTACTGTCAGTCAGGAACAGACATACGGCAATTGTCAGGGTTTTCAACCAAGACCCCAAACCATTTTCTGTATGATGAGCTTAAAACATAACATAAAAAAAGAAATATAAAAAAAAAACATAGTTCTTGTTCTACCTGAGATGGCTGATAGAGAGGGTTACAAGCTGGTGACAGAGCACCTTTAAAACATGCAATGGTCCTATATTTTACCTTTTAACTTGTTTAGTATTTAAAGCATTAGATTACTGTATACTGTATATAAAGAATGCTTTAATCCACATTGGTCACATTTGAAGCTCATTAATATTTACAGTAGCATAGAACGATTTAAATGTCAACGCTTTACTCTCCAAGAGACTGGAAAGTTTTTTTCTCTTTGCTTCAAAGACTGATTCAAGAAGGAATCAGCAGGAACTGTAACCATAGAACAAGCATTAGCTCACATTTGTATTCTGCAATGAAGCACTGAAATAATAATGCCAATTGTTGAACATTTGTCACTGAATGCTTTCTGATCCTTAAACATAAGAAAATGTGAAAAAATACCTGAGTAAAAACAAATTGCGCATTGCACAGTTTTTATATTAGGCATTTCATTTAGGTTAAGCTTTTGTGACATTCATATTCCTAAGTTTCTCCACTTTTCAAGCTAAAAACAGAATTAGAATATGTTCTCATACTCAAGAGGAAAATATGAAATGCATTTGCCTGTGGCTTTTGTAAGTTGAAGCATACTGTAAATCTGCTTTTTTTGAGTATTTACTCATAGGGACAGATTTATCAGGGTTGGTAAGCATGCAATTGAGGAAATAGGCACAATTCCTTGCTGTGCAGAGGAAATTTCTACCCTTACGCAACCCCCACCTCAAGTGAGTGTTCCTGCACCATACTTACGCACAAACTATAGCCTACACTTGTATCGGCAGGAGCCTTCTGGGAAATTTGACGGGTGCCATGGTGCCAACATTTAAATACCCTGATAGCTTTGCTGGTGGCATTTAAATGGTTAATACTTGTGATCGGTGACAGCACTGTTTGTGTTTGTTAGCGAGGGGTATTTGCTCCATTATACAGCAAACACTTGGTAAGTTTGAAGAGAGCCCGTGAGCCTTCTTCATACTTCCCTTATCGCATCCGGACATTCATGAACCTCCAAATGCATTAAGGGGTTAAACAGCCTTACCTAAAGTTAAGAAATTTTTTGACTTGGTACCTGTGCTGACAGAATAGTGTGTAATATGTGATAGTCGGATTTTGAATGAAGGAGTCTAATATATCGTAATACAGGTGTTTGGTTCATGCGGTGTACTAACCTCAATTCGGCGGTGTTTTCCAATTGTTGGAATCTTTGTTCGAAGTTTGCTTCTTGTTGTATTCCTATTGTGGCCACCTTCTATGCATGGACCGATGACATTAACGATGTGGGTGCTGGTTTTTCACTGTTGCACGCTCTTACTCCTCTAAAAATCCACGAAATGACAGATCAGTATGCAGAGCCCCGGCCGGCGGCTCCACTGAATCTGTTTGAACGGAGGTACTGGTGACGTCACCTTCAGTACGGATAGTCGAGTTGGACAAACTTGAAAATCCACCGACGCGTTGTCGAGAGCTGCGGCTCTCTTCCTCAGGGCTGGATTCCTAGTTGCGTTCACTGAAGATATATATAGACTCCGTACGTATAGTATAATTCCGTTACTTTTGAAGCCAATATTGCTTCCATATTTGTGGTTGCTTGGAGTATTTCTATTTTGTTCAAAATTGAGCGTAATATTGCTTGTCCATTGATAGATACATGACTGAATGTTGTTGAAAAGTTTTTTTATATAAAAGTGTATTCTTTATTTCATATATATAAATGATAAAAAATGTTAAAAATATATATAAGTATATAAATCTGTAGGTGTTCTTTTTGCTATTATGACGATATATGTGTAGTGCATGAATTTTGCTCCATCAGTATATTGCTTCTTTATTAAGTAGGTCCTGTGTTAATATAAAAATTAGTAGTGTAATCTACTGAGTTGATAAAAAATAAATAAAAAATCTTTTTTTGTGTTAAAAAGCAAATAGTTCAATTTCACTATTCAATCCCTTGGGAATTAGAGTATCCAGCTCAAAAATCCATCGGCTTTCGGCTCTTGACATATATTTTATATAGTTTCCCCTTCTCCAATTGGGTTTCACCTGTTCTATTCCAAATATGCTAGTTCCTTTTACTTGTCCACCATGTTTTTCTTTATAGTGTCTAGATAGAGGGTGACCCTCATAACCCTTTTCTATATTCCTTAAATGTTCTTTAATTCTCACTATCAATTTCCTTTTTGTGCGACCGATGTATTTTTTTGTACATGGACATTGTATACAATAAATAACTCCTTTCGTATGACAACTAATGTGTTGTTTAATAGTATATAGGGTACTTTCCCCGAATGTATATTTAGCTGTCCGCGCTTCAGTTTCTTTGCACATTTTACAGTTTCGACAAGGATGAAAGCCTGATTTTTTTAAAAAATTTTGTTTGTTATTGTTGTGACTTTCTCCTTTTTCAATGATTTTTTTCTCCCTGTTTTGTATTGTCGGTGCTATTAGGTTTCCGAGATTTTGCGCTTTTTTAAATACAAATTTGGGATTTTTTGGGAGAGTTTCTCCAATGATTTTATCCTGTGTTAAGATGTTCCAATGTTTTTGAACGATACGCTTGAATATGAAGTGATCTTTCGAATATTGGGTAATTATTGGGATTTTTGAAATAGTATTCATTATGTCCGAAGAGGCTTCCGTTGTTTCTTTTCGGTTGATTATTAATGATTCTCTAGAAGTACTGGCTATTTCTAATTTTGTTATCCTTATGGGATCCTTTTGGTACCCCTTTTGAATAAATTTGTCTTCCAGTTTGTCGGCTTCTTTAAAATAATCATCCATATCTGTACAGTTTCTGCGATGACGGAGGAACTGACTTTTAGGGATGTTATTTAACCACATAGGTAAGTGGCAACTGTTTCTTAAAATGAGACTATTACTATCTGTTGGTTTGTTATATGATTTTGTTTTAATTTTTCCTTCATCGATGAAGATAGTCAGATCCAAAAAATGGATCTCCTCTCGACTATAGGACGAAGTAAATTCCAAAAAAAAGGAATTATTGTTAATTTGTCCAAGAAATTCTTTGAGAAGTTCTTCTCCTCCGGACCAGATGAAGATGACGTCATCTATAAATCTGCGCCATAGGACCAAGTTTGCGACAAGCTCACCTGTGGGGTGAATGTTTTCCGCCTCCCATTTCCCCACATAAAGGTTGGCGTAACTCGGCGCAAACTTGGTCCCCATGGCCGTTCCCCACTTTTGTCTATAGAAAGTCTCGTCATACAGGAAATAATTATGGTGTAAAATGAATGATATAGATTCAACAATAAAGTCTATTTGTGCTTCTGGTAATTCTCTCGTACTATTCATAAAGTGTTTGACTGCTTCGCAGCCTTTTTGATGTTCAATGACCGTGTACAGAGAGGTTATGTCTAGTGTCCCTATTATATAATGCGGTTGCCATATAACATCTTGTAGTTGTTCTAAAATGTGTTTGGTATCACGCAAATAAGTTGGGAGTCTACACACATATTTTTGAAGTTGGTGATCTACATACTCTGATAAGTTTGCAGTTAGGCAATCATTACCAGAGATGATTGGTCGTCCAGGGGGCTGAGTGCAAGATTTGTGAATCTTTGGTATATGATACAATACCGCTAATCGAGGATTTTGATTGTTTATAAAATGAAATTCTTGTTTAGTTAGAATGCCCAATGATTTCCCCTTTTTTGCCAGAGTTTCTAATTTTTTTCTATATTGGGTTGTTGGATCTGATTTTAACTTTTCATATGTGCGAAGATCCCCTAGTATACGTAGTGATTCTTGGTTATAATCTTTTTGATTTAATACAACTATACTCCCCCCTTTGTCAGCTGGGCGTATAACTATTTTATTATTTTCTTTTAGGGATCGAATTGCTTCAATTTCATTTTTTGTTAGGTTAAATCCGTATGTGTATGGTTTCTTGGTGGGTCTCACTTTTTTTAAGTCGCGGATGACCAAATGCTGAAATGTGTTCATGGCCTCCGAATACTCATTGAGAGGATTGAATGTAGATTTATTTTTAAGTGAAGTGTGGACGTAACAGTCATGATTATTATGAATGTGAGGGTATGGAGTCCTTTTTAAAAAATATTTTTTCAATGCTAAATTGCGCATATATTTCTTAATCCCAATGAACGCGTTAAATTTATTCAATTTAGTAGTCGGTGCAAATTTTAAACCCTTATTAAGTAAAGAGGTTTCATGTGGAGTTAGTATGTGTTCACTCAAATTATAAATTTTTTGCCCTGTGTTAGTTAGATCCTCTGTTGTTGTTTTTTTCTTTTTGGAGAATTTCCCTCCCCTGCATCCTCTTTTCCTTTTCTGGTGTGGTCCACTTGAAAAAAATCCTGTATATTTTTCTCTCTGTTTTTATTCTTACTGGTGTTTTGATGTTGTTTAATAGAATTTCTAGTGTCCATTTTTACTGACTGATTTTTCTGTTTATTTTGACATTTTCTAGGGGGAATATTGGGTGCGGAGAATTTGTTTATATTTGTAGTGTTATCTCGATAGTCACTGTTATCTGTATGTGTTGTTACTTCTTCCTCATTAAAGTCTTGTATATCTAGAGTTTGATATCTGTTTTGTATAGGAATGGTGGAAGGTATATGGTTATGTTCACAATTAGGTGTTTCCAGTTGGTGAGGCTGCACAGGGTCCTCTTCATTATCATTTTGTATACTTGTATATGTACTTATGTTATCTATATCTAGATTTGTGTTATCCATAATTGTATTTTCCACTAGTAGTTGGTCTAAAGTTTGGTAACTTACTTGTGACGTATTAGAATATGTTTCGTGTCTTTCAGTACTATTTATCTTTATGTTGTCATGAGGTACCCAATCTCTGGAAAATTTGTGTCGCTTTTTTTCCATAATTTCTTCTTCTTTTTGTTTCATCCGCTTTTTTATTTGGTTGGCAAACAGGATAATTTCTGGATGTTCTTTGTATGGTTTGATCTGTTCAAATAACGCTAATATTTTCTCATTAACTTTTAAAAGTTGGCTTCGTCTTTTTTCAATAATGAATAAAACAGTCCGTTTTGAGAATTGGTGGAACATTTCGTTCCATTCCTGTAAAATGTCATTGTCTCCCATGTCTGCCGCTAAGTACTTGTATACAGTTAAGCCTTTAGGGACGGCGTCATACTCCAAATATTTTTCAAGGGATGCAATCTCCCATAAGCTTTTCATCTCAGTTAGTAGATGTTTTTCTAATGATTTAAGTGCTAATTTGGTGTTATTGATAGTTTCGTCCCGGGTTAATGTTGCTTTTGAAGGTTTGGGGTGATTGAAAAATGACTGAATGTTACTAATGCGTTCTTTTCTATCAAACCATAACTCACTCATCTTCCTGATACTGTTGGTTTTGCTGCCTTGTGTATTTGAGGACACAAACGTAAGTTTGGGAAAAGTGTTTAAAACAGAATACTATTAATACACTGGCGCTGCTGTAGTATCGTGTGAGTTTTAAATGGTTACTAGTTTTTGTTTGTTTTGGGTCTTCGCTGGTACAAGTAGTGTGCCTCTCCACTACTACTAAAATAAACACTTTGTAAAATTTTTTGACTTGGTACCTGCGCTGACAGAATAGTGTGTAATATGTGATAGTCGGATTTTGAATGAAGGAGTCTAATATATCGTAATACAGGTGTTTGGTTCATGCGGTGTACTAACCTCAATTCGGCGGTGTTTTCCAATTGTTGGAATCTTTGTTCGAAGTTTGCTTCTTGTTGTATTCCTATTGTGGCCACCTTCTATGCATGGACCGATGACATTAACGATGTGGGTGCTGGTTTTTCACTGTTGCACGCTCTTACTCCTCTAAAAATCCACGAAATGACAGATCAGTATGCAGAGCCCCGGCCGGCGGCTCCACTGAATCTGTTTGAACGGAGGTACTGGTGACGTCACCTTCAGTACGGATAGTCGAGTTGGACAAACTTGAAAATCCACCGACGCGTTGTCGAGAGCTGCGGCTCTCTTCCTCAGGGCTGGATTCCTAGTTGCGTTCACTGAAGATATATATAGACTCCGTACGTATAGTATAATTCCGTTACTTTTGAAGCCAATATTGCTTCCATATTTGTGGTTGCTTGGAGTATTTCTATTTTGTTCAAAATTGAGCGTAATATTGCTTGTCCATTGATAGATACATGACTGAATGTTGTTGAAAAGTTTTTTTATATAAAAGTGTATTCTTTATTTCATATATATAAATGATAAAAAATGTTAAAAATATATATAAGTATATAAATCTGTAGGTGTTCTTTTTGCTATTATGACGATATATGTGTAGTGCATGAATTT
Organism: Engystomops pustulosus; assembly: GCF_040894005.1. Classification (NCBI taxonomy): domain Eukaryota; kingdom Metazoa; phylum Chordata; class Amphibia; order Anura; family Leptodactylidae; genus Engystomops; species Engystomops pustulosus. The sequence continues at coordinate 230,044,971 of NC_092411.1, forward strand.
TGCTCCATCAGTATATTGCTTCTTTATTAAGTAGGTCCTGTGTTAATATAAAAATTAGTAGTGTAATCTACTGAGTTGATAAAAAATAAATAAAAAATCTTTTTTTGTGTTAAAAAGCAAATAGTTCAATTTCACTATTCAATCCCTTGGGAATTAGAGTATCCAGCTCAAAAATCCATCGGCTTTCGGCTCTTGACATATATTTTATATAGTTTCCCCTTCTCCAATTGGGTTTCACCTGTTCTATTCCAAATATGCTAGTTCCTTTTACTTGTCCACCATGTTTTTCTTTATAGTGTCTAGATAGAGGGTGACCCTCATAACCCTTTTCTATATTCCTTAAATGTTCTTTAATTCTCACTATCAATTTCCTTTTTGTGCGACCGATGTATTTTTTTGTACATGGACATTGTATACAATAAATAACTCCTTTCGTATGACAACTAATGTGTTGTTTAATAGTATATAGGGTACTTTCCCCGAATGTATATTTAGCTGTCCGCGCTTCAGTTTCTTTGCACATTTTACAGTTTCGACAAGGATGAAAGCCTGATTTTTTTAAAAAATTTTGTTTGTTATTGTTGTGACTTTCTCCTTTTTCAATGATTTTTTTCTCCCTGTTTTGTATTGTCGGTGCTATTAGGTTTCCGAGATTTTGCGCTTTTTTAAATACAAATTTGGGATTTTTTGGGAGAGTTTCTCCAATGATTTTATCCTGTGTTAAGATGTTCCAATGTTTTTGAACGATACGCTTGAATATGAAGTGATCTTTCGAATATTGGGTAATTATTGGGATTTTTGAAATAGTATTCATTATGTCCGAAGAGGCTTCCGTTGTTTCTTTTCGGTTGATTATTAATGATTCTCTAGAAGTACTGGCTATTTCTAATTTTGTTATCCTTATGGGATCCTTTTGGTACCCCTTTTGAATAAATTTGTCTTCCAGTTTGTCGGCTTCTTTAAAATAATCATCCATATCTGTACAGTTTCTGCGATGACGGAGGAACTGACTTTTAGGGATGTTATTTAACCACATAGGTAAGTGGCAACTGTTTCTTAAAATGAGACTATTACTATCTGTTGGTTTGTTATATGATTTTGTTTTAATTTTTCCTTCATCGATGAAGATAGTCAGATCCAAAAAATGGATCTCCTCTTGACTATAGGACGAAGTAAAGTTATTTATTGTATACAATGTCCATGTACAAAAAAATACATCGGTCGCACAAAAAGGAAATTGATAGTGAGAATTAAAGAACATTTAAGGAATATAGAAAAGGGTTATGAGGGTCACCCTCTATCTAGACACTATAAAGAAAAACATGGTGGACAAGTAAAAGGAACTAGCATATTTGGAATAGAACAGGTGAAACCCAATTGGAGAAGGGGAAACTATATAAAATATATGTCAAGAGCCGAAAGCCGATGGATTTTTGAGCTGGATACTCTAATTCCCAAGGGATTGAATAGTGAAATTGAACTATTTGCTTTTTAACACAAAAAAAGATTTTTTATTTATTTTTTATCAACTCAGTAGATTACACTACTAATTTTTATATTAACACAGGACCTACTTAATAAAGAAGCAATATACTGATGGAGCAAAATTCATGCACTACACATATATCGTCATAATAGCAAAAAGAACACCTACAGATTTATATACTTATATATATTTTTAACATTTTTTATCATTTATATATATGAAATAAAGAATACACTTTTATATAAAAAAACTTTTCAACAACATTCAGTCATGTATCTATCAATGGACAAGCAATATTACGCTCAATTTTGAACAAAATAGAAATACTCCAAGCAACCACAAATATGGAAGCAATATTGGCTTCAAAAGTAACGGAATTATACTATACGTACGGAGTCTATATATATCTTCAGTGAACGCAACTAGGAATCCAGCCCTGAGGAAGAGAGCCGCAGCTCTCGACAACGCGTCGGTGGATTTTCAAGTTTGTCCAACTCGACTATCCGTACTGAAGGTGACGTCACCAGTACCTCCGTTGAAACAGATTCAGTGGAGCCGCCGGCCGGGGCTCTGCATACTGATCTGTCATTTCGTGGATTTTTAGAGGAGTAAGAGCGTGCAACAGTGAAAAACCAGCACCCACATCGTTAATGTCATCGGTCCATGCATAGAAGGTGGCCACAATAGGAATACAACAAGAAGCAAACTTCGAACAAAGATTCCAACAATTGGAAAACACCGCCGAATTGAGGTTAGTACACCGCATGAACCAAACACCTGTATTACGATATATTAGACTCCTTCATTCAAAATCCGACTATCACATATTACACACTATTCTGTCAGCGCAGGTACCAAGTCAAAAAATTTTACAAAGTGTTTATTTTAGTAGTAGTGGAGAGGCACACTACTTGTACCAGCGAAGACCCAAAACAAACAAAAACTAGTAACCATTTAAAACTCACACGATACTACAGCAGCGCCAGTGTATTAATAGTATTCTGTTTTAAAGTTAAGAAATATTTGAAATCCACCATTAACTGTCTCTATTTTACAGTATAAAACTGGTGAAGGCAGGTTTAGGTGGTTCATTCAAGGTTCCACAACAAACCTTCTTATCTAGTAGAAAAAACAGCACATAATAATAATAATAATAATAATAATAATAATTCTTTATTTATATAGCGCACACAGATTACGCAGCGCTGCACAAAGCATGTCAAATCAGTCCCTGTCCCCATGGGGCTCACAATCTAAACAACCTAACAGTATGTTTTGAAGTGTGGGAGGAAACCGGAGTACGCATACTTATACAACACCCCTGCCAATGCAAGGCAGAGGAGTTGTTGTGAATAAGCCCCTAATATGTGTGTTCCCCTAGTAGAGAGTCTGATCAGCTCCTCTGCAGGACACTATACATATGCTTAGGTAATATTGATACTGCCTGGATAGGCAAGGGTTAATGTTATTTAATGTTATCATCCAATGATGTTCCACTATTGTAACTGGAGTGTGATTGGAGAGTGAGATCACCTGACCAGGGATTAACTAGACCCTTAGTCAGGGGAGGAGTTAAGACAGTGAGTGAGGAGAGAGTTCCAGAAACTCCAGACAGGAAGAGGCCAGCTCTCTGAGTGACCAGGTCTGATCCTAGCACAGACCTGAGGAGATCATCTACAGAGCACATAGTGAGAGATACTGGGGCAGATTTATCAAGTGTCTGAAAGTCAGAATATTTCTAGTTGCCCATGGCAACCAATCATAGCTCAGCTTTCATTTTACCAGTGCTCATGAATATTTTAAAGGGGAGCCGTGATTGGTTGCCATGGGCAACTAGAAATATTCTGACTTTCAGACACTTGATAAATCTGCCCCACTGTGTCACTCCACCATCAGGGCTGATACTGGACCATACCCAGGATTAAAGCTGCAGCTTCCAGCATTGGACACAGCTACATCCCACCTGCATCCAGGCTGGTGACCCAAATCCTGAGGTTCCCTCTCCAAGATCACTCCAGTAACCTGTATTTGTACAGAATCGTTTGGCCTGTTGCTGCTGTTGGTTTGAATAAAGAACTGTAAGTTACTTTTATGCACAACATTGCCTCCGTCTGGTCCCTGCTACGGCTGTATCACCATCAAGGGCTCCCTCATCCACCATCCAGGGACACATACTACAGACAATAAGGGTTGCCCCAGGGAGAACCAGTACCACAGCCTCTCCCTCTGGTCCCCATACCAAGCACTGTGACACTAGCGTGCCTAGGCCGCAACAGCCAGCCACTCTGGTATTCCTGGTTCCAACTGCCTCCAGGCGCCAAGAAAAGGCTACCCAGTCTGATTGTCCACACAAGGTTAAAGGCTTTTTCATATGTGAATCTAATAAAAATCCCTGTGGGGCTACTTGTATATTAGTGAAACGATTCAACATGCAAAAGATAGGTTTGGAAAACATAAGTCCACCATTTGATGTAAGGATCTATTCCAACCTATTCTCTACCACTATCACAATAAAGGTCATACCATAGCCGAAGTGAAATACATGATAATTGAACAAGTGGAACAACTGAGACGCGGTGAGAGTATCAAATTTCTTTAATACCGTGAGACTTTTTGGATTCATACACTGAACACCCTTTAGGGTTAGATTGTGATTTTAATGTTACTAACTGAAAGTTTCATCAGCATGCTGTAAGTGTTTCATACTATACCTCTTAACTCCATCCCATCTGCTGTCTGATGAAAGACATCAGCAAGAATGGGTCTTGAGTTGTAAGACATCATTGCAATTTCTTCTGCTCCCACACTAATCGCAGGAGTAGGACCAGATCTTCAGCTTTCAGACATAAAACCTTGCAAAAATGAAAGAAAATGCCAAGCCAAAAATTAGATACATGTGCCCCATTGTTTTGTTTCAATGCAGGTACAGTAGTTATATGATATTCTCATGTCTATATAAAACATCTATGTGTTCTACTATTAATTTCTTATTCCTAACTGCTGATAACATTGATTAAAAACTCCCTAGGTCCTGTATTGTACATTTTGTGGATTAGTGGGAGTATTTTGAGTCCCTCCTTAACTCTTCTGTGGCTGCAAAGACATTGAAGTTTTGTTAGTTAAACTGGATTTCAGCCGCAGCCATTTTTATTTCAGGCTCCAACTAACTATGTGCATCTCTTTTTTCTTTCTGTTTTAGTTTGCTGTGTTCTAGTTAGTGACATCTTATAGTGTAAAAGTAAAACTTTTCATGGTGATCTACAAATAGGGTTTTAATGACCTTTAGAGGTAAAAAAAAAATAAATTCCATCATTTGCTCATCTACTTTTTCGAGTGTTGAAATGATAAAATATGAAAATGCTGACTTTCTGTTGTTCAGCTCGGGTATCACATTTACAGGTGGCATAAAATGTGCTATATTTGTGAACATGTTGCAGATTTATTGCATATTTCTCATATATTTGTCAACCTGTAACCTTTTAGAATCCAGTAATGCTGCAGAAAAATGCCCAGATAGACCAAGCCAGACATGAATAAGGAAATATATATTTACAACTGTACATATGGCATATTCTGTTTGTATGGTACAGCTGAGAATGCTCAGGTTTGTTAACTTAATTCATGCCGTTTTGTTTGCGTGAACATTGGTGTATTCCTTTACCTGACAACCTTGATTTAATTGCACCATAGTTTTAATACGTAGTAAAATTTCTGTGGATCCTGCTATTTTGTATTATGGCATCTTGATCCTTTGTTTCAAACTATCTAGTCTTTGTCTATATGTTTTGCAAGTCAGTGCAGAAAGGAAATGCCATCTAGCTATCTCCAACTGCTTAGGGTAGGTGGGACAATCAGGCAGGGGAAATGGGAAATTTAGTGTCAGAGCCCACTGTCTGGTTTTGTCACCTGTACATTTTTCGATCCTGCATTACAATATTATTGCGTATGTTATTCCAAAAAGCTGTTATTTATTATTACATTTTATTTTACATTTTCAAAGCTTTATCAAAACATGGCCAATAAATATATCAATTTTAAAAATCTGTTCAAACTTGTTGTTGCTCCGGAGAATTTATTTTTGAATCCCAGTGGAACTCATTAGGATCCAGAATGTGTTAAAACAATGGGAATTATAATTTGCTTTCTTACGCTAAGGGATCTGTGTAAATAAAGAGATGCAATGAAATATTTCTGTACTATTGAAATCTCTGTAATCCGCTATACAGACCAAAGAGAAATAACACCAGATTTACAGAAAGAAATGAAGTTACTGAAATTAAAGATTTATTATCTGTCAAGAAAATAAGAGCACATAGCTCCTGACAGATTAGAGTCAGATGAAGTTTGATGCACACAAATCTCACAAGTAAGACATTTCATTTTACAAGAATGCCATCTGTGCAATAACCTTTGAAGGTTTGTCAGGTCACTGCTAAAGAAGGATGTTTTAAGCTTCCACCCTGTCATCCCTGGTTGCAATATCTATAGGTGTGTCGAGGAAAACCTATGCTTTTTCATTACAGGGAAGAAAATCATTTTAGGAATTCAATATTTATACATTTGTATTAATTTAATTTTAAATTTTTTCCTTTAAATGTGATTAGAGATGAGCAAGTATACTCGTCTGAGTATACTGCTTGGTCGAGTATTAGCATACTCGGACCGGCTCGTTACTCGGACGAGTATCTCGCCGGCTCGAGATCGAGCAGTAAATTAATAAAATAAATTGAATAAAAGTATTTTTATTGTAAAAAAAAAATATTACACATGTTTGCAGATGTTTTACTTGTAAGAACACATTGAAATAACACTATTCTTCACTTTGCAGGTGTTCGCGCGTGTCTCCCGCTAGGTTCGGAGATGTTCGGAACATCTGGAATGTGAAGAATATTGTTCTTTCAATGTGTTCTGCACTTAAATGGTCCTGTATTCACAGTTTTTAATGTTTTAATTCTATTCTTCACTTTGCAGCTGTGCTTTCGTATCTCCGAACCTATCGGGAGACACGCGCGCACACCTGCAAAGTGAAGAATGGAATTAAAACATTAAAAACAGTGAACACAGGAGCATTTAAGTGCAGAACACATTGAAAGAACACTATTCTTCACATTCCAGATGTTCGTGCACATCTCCTAACTTAGCGGGAGACACGCGCGAACACCTGCAAAGTGAAGAATAGTGTTATTTCAATGTGTTCTTACAAGTAAAACATCTGCAAACATCTGGAATTTTTTTTTTTGCACTGTTCTTTTACTGTTCAGTTTTATTAAAAAAATGCTCGGGTCTCCCATTGACTTCAATGGGGCTCGTTATTCGAGACGAGCACTCGAGCATCTGGAAAAGTTCGTCTCGAATAACGAGCACCCGAGCATTTTAGTGCTCGCTCATCTCTAAATGTGATATTAAAAAATCTAATATAATAAGATTTTTTTTTTAAAAAATCTTTGTTTTCAAACAGCCTTTTTTCAGCCTTTCATTATGTAAAAATTCTCATCTTTGAATTTCACACACCCCAGATTAATCTGATTTGATGAAAAAATAAGAACCTTGTGAATGAATTCTACCACATATTTTTATGGTTTCAGAAGTAAGAATTATATTAAATAACCATTGGTTACACACCACCTCTAATGTTGTTAACCAACAATGAATTGTTACATTTTATCAAAGAAGTATCCATTTAATAAAAACTCACATTTGATAGAAATCTGAATGTTGTATTTCATTGCATAAAAATGCAGACAAATTATAAATAAGGCCCATAAATACATAAACTGATATTCCATATATTTAAGACTTGGGGCACCACTCCACCAGGAACATGATGGATTAATATCTTACTTAGCCTATTACTCCATCACCATGCCAAGTTAGTCGGCAAGGAACTGCAGTAGATCATGGTGGGCCATGGAGTGGGAATTCGCTATGGACTGTGCCTGTTCTTGGTGCAATTCTACACTAGGCTTGACCTGGGGTTGGGGGAACATCAAGCCAGAGTTTAATAAATCTCCCCCATTGTACTTTAACAGAATAACTGTCTTTAAAGTGCAAAACTGATTGGGCTTTACGTAAACATAAGTGTATCATGCAAATTTTTCAAGAGATTCCATTTGCATCTGAAAATATTCAGTACAAAGCAATATTGATCCAATTGTCCTAGGAATTGATATGTAAACCCCCCACCCAAAACACAGATTTTTCATGTAAAGATCTTTGTGTATTAACAACATGTTAACTACTATTGTGAATTTGATATCGAGGTAAAGGTATTAACCATTTTATCAGATTTCACGTATTATATGTGCTTTGAATGGTTACTAAAGTCAACAAAGGCAACTTTAGATAATAAAGTAATTGAAACGTGTGCATAGATTTGCCATTGTTCATTGTTAGTTTCAAGGATATCATTCCCTTTACATAATTTTTTATTTCTTACACATTTGATATTGCATTGCATATCGCTACTTTTCTGTTAGTTGGAAATTTAAAATCTGTTTAAAAAAAAAAAGTTTAATGATTCATGTTCCATTATCATAGTGAAAACATCTGTGTTGTTACAGCCTTAGAACCCTACATTTAAACTTTACCTATAGGTTAAACTAGCATGATGCATATAAAGGTGGTCCAGTGCTTAAGAACACCAAACTTACAAACGACCCCTAGTTAAAATGGACCTCCGGATGTTGGTAATTCACTGTACTTTAGGCTTAGGCTACAGTAATCAGCTATAGGAGTCATAAAATGTGTCTTTAAATAAACTTCATTGGTTCCTATGACAAGGCAACATCTTTAAAATACAATTGTCACAGAGACCAAAAAAAATTTGTCTGGGGTTACAATTAATTACAAAAAATTGTATGTTTTGACTTACATACAAATTCAATTTAAGAACAAACCAACAGAACCTATCTTGTATGTAACCCAGGGACTGCCTGTACTGTATAAAACTAAAATAAGAAAAATGTTCATTTACAAAGTAATTAAGGTACAACACACTCACCCTGTGTGTTTTGAGTTTGGGAAATGTGACTTATGTTGTGAGTGTCCATGCATTTGGGAAAAACAAGCTCAGACATTACAAGTTGTTGCAGGTAAAATGTGATATTTCCATATGGGCATGTCTGATGAAGGGAACAAGTTCCCTGAAATTACTGCAGGAGAATTGATCCTTAAAGTCTGATGCTTCAGCATGTGGGAGCAGCCTTCACATATTGTAAGATAATTGAAAGCTCCAAAAGGAAAACTTTAGCAAGGAAAGGAGCAAAATGAGATCCAATCTAGCAATTACCTAGGCACCAAGAATACACAGCCTCCAAGATGGATGGAAACCCCGACGCACGTTTCGGCACGCTGCCTTCGTTATAAACACATTAGGTATCGCTGCATTTAACCCCATAACGGAAAATAGCACCCAAAGTCGAAAATGGCACTTTTTGCCAATTGAAAAATATAAAAGATTTGATAAAAAGGGATCAAAAGCATCCACCAATAAAAATTATGCAAATTCGTTTTTTCACCATTTCACTACATTTTCACTGCATTTGGAATTTATTTCCTATATCCCAGTACATGGCATAGAATATTCAATACCATCACTACGAAGTGCAATTTGTTATGCAGAAAACAAGCCATTACAGAGTGTGTAAAAATATAAAAAAGTTATAGATTTCTGAAGGTGGGGAGTGAAAAATGGAAATGAAAAAACAAAAAAGGGCCAGGTCGTTAAGGGATTATTAAGTACATTTATACTATGATTGAACTTGAAGCCTTATAGTCAGAATTAATTTATTTGGTCTCAACCTACATGAAACTCAGGATGAATAATTTCTATACTAATGTTTTCAAATGCAGGGAATCCCAAATGGAACTTAAAATATGTAAAGTTAGCACTTTCTGTTAAATGAGAAAAGAGGAAAACCTTTAAATAATGGATATAATTTTTCACTCAGTATACTGTAGATATATTTTTAAAATAAACAAAAGGATATTGTTTAATTATTTGTGCTCAATAGTATTCAAAATACATTTCTAAATTTTATCCCAAAGCCATATCATTTTATAATTTTAGGAAATCAATGTGGAAAAGCCTCTAATGGCCAAAGTTAAATCTGAATTTTAAAAAAATTGTTTTATTATTTATTGTTTCATACTTCTGGCATTTGAGAAGTTAAGCTTATTTAGCAAAATTGTGACTTTTTGTTAAGTACTGTATGTACTCGAGTATAAGCCGAGTTTTTCAGCACAATTTTTGTGCTGAAAATTCCCCACTCGGCTTATACTCGGGTATATAAAAAATAAACTCACCATTCCAATGGCCCGAGCAGCTCCTGTTCTATCTCTTTGTTCCGGGCGGGTTCTCGACAGCTCCGTGTTTACGGCCCGGCCAGCACACTCTGTGATGTTGCAGCGGCTGGCAGGTTATATACTACAGGGGGCTGGCTGGCTATATACTACAGGGGGCTGGCAGGCTATATACTGGAGCTGTGACCAATGCATTTCCCACCCTTGGCTTATACTTGAGTCAATAGGTTTTTCCAGTTTTTGTGTTAAAATTAGGGGTCTTGGCTAATACTCGGGTCGGCTTATACTCGAGTATATACGGTAGTTGTAGAAAACTCACTAATCTATTTTCTATGGCTAGTGTGGACTGGAATATTTTTGTGCAAAATTATGAGGTGGTAACTCAGGAAAAACTGCAGAAAAAGTGACCATGGCAAACTTTGAAAGGAGGTTGTCTTAGGTGCAAATACAGGTGCAAATTCCCCTCTGACCCAAAACAGTTGCAAAAAAGCAAAACAAAAAGAAGCAAAAAAAAATTAGGTACAGGTGCCCCTGTAACTATATAAGTTGCCCACTAAAGTCCATAATGGATGCAACAATAATGATTCAGAAAGTGTCAGGGTGTCAATGGGTGTCGGAAACAGAGGGATCAATGTTTTCAGTTTTGAACTTTAACCCCTTACCAACATGTGATGTAAATGTACATCGCATGTTGCCTACGGGTGTATGGAGAGGGTTCACGGGATGCATATTTCAGGAAACACCCACCAGTAACAACCGCGATCAGTGCTGGCACCAATCGCAGGTGTTAACCATGCAAATACCTCGGACAAAGCTGCCAGCGGCATTTAAATCCAGGAGCCGTCTTGGATTCCATCGCCACCCCTTGTTAGGTAATAGGGGGGAGGCGATTGGATGCCATGACAGCCTCGGGTCTTACAATGACGCAAGGCTGTCTGGTTTTAACCCATTCATTACAATGAGCAATTTTCACATTTAAAAAAAAAATGTATTAAGGAATCCTAAAAATTTAAATCACCCCTCTTTCCCTAGAAAAATCCTAAAGGTATCGCAATGTCCCAAAATGTCTGATCTATCTAAATATGACAACGATTATTCATGGCTTTTACCTGTCCTTAAAATGGGAACATTGATAACATCATCAAAAGTCGCACAAAATCACACTGCACACAGCTCCATATACCAAAGAATGAAAAAGTTATTAGTGCCAGAAGATGGCAAAAAGAAGAATTTATTTTTGTACAGGAGGTTTTAATTTGTGTAAATGTATGAAAACATTATAAAACCTATTAAAATTTGGTATCCTATGATCACACACACCAAATCAAAGAATAAAGTAGACATGTTATTTGGGGCACACAGTGAAAGCCTTAAAATCCACGCTCACAAGTAAATGGTGCAAATGCATTTTTTCAACATTTTCACAGCATTTAGATTTTAGATTTTTTTTAGACTTTCCATGGAATGGAATTTTAAATAACGTCACTATGAAGTGAAATTTATTATGCATAAAACAAGCCCTTTAAAATAGTTTTTTAAATGGAAAAAAAAAGTTATAAATTTTTAAAGGTGGGGCGAAAAAACGAAAAAGGACCCCAGTGTTAACATTTTTATACACAATCTTCCATCACATTTTATGTATGTGTCTAATAGCTGTTTGCTAATCACTTGATCACTTAATCACTCTCTTTTAATCACTCTTGATCTACAATACGCATGTCTTATACAGGCAGTCCCCGGGTTACGTACAAGATAGGGACTGGAGGGTTGTACTTAAGTTGAATTTGTATGTAAGTCGGAACTGGTATATTTTGTAATGTACAGTAACTCCTGACAATTTTTTTTGTTTTGTATGGCATAGGATACTATGAAGAACCCTGTCAAGTTGGTTTTGATGCCCTTGATGATTTTATTTCACTTTCTGTCACTGTAACAATAGGATTTTTCAAATTTTGATAACCTTTGACAACTTTCTCTTACCCTAGGGGTATGGAGACTGACTTTTTGTTGTGTCAGAAAGTGAGATGAAACCTCAGTGGCTATAAGATTGCAAAATACAAACCAAAACCAAGACAAAATTTGCATGGTAGAAATTAAATGCAACTTGGACAAGTTTGTCTTAACAATGTTTTTTTTTATTTTTTTTTTAACACTGGGTATGCAAACGCTTAAACATTTTCAAATACATATGAACCATAAAGTACAACCTTAAACAACCATGATAGAAGATGTTGGACTTGGAGAGGATGGGATTGGTATCTGGGAGTCAGAGTCCGATTCTGCTGCTGGAGTCGGTTTCTTGAAGTAGGCATCAAGGGAAGTTTGCACTGAGCTTTTCTTTTTCTCATCATAAATAGCCTTGTAACATCTCAGGCCTTCGGTAACTGTACGGTAAACTTTATTGAACCTCTCTGTATCAGGATCTTGTTCCTCTAACTTTGCCATGCCTGCTTCAATGAGACTAAAAGCATTGGCTAGTTCTTTTTTAGAAAACTTTTTGGGGTTTGGAGTTTCCATTTCCTGGTTTTCCTCAGTAAATGCCAAGCTCTGTTGCTCTAGTTCCATAAGATCTTCGTTTGATAGTTCTTTGCCATGGGAGGCAAGTAACTCTACAACATCATTTTCACTGATGTTCAACTGGAGATTATTTCCAATAGCAACCACAGCTTTCATAGTTTCAGCGATTTCATCATCTGTGAAACCCAGAAATTCCTGTGTGAATTGGGGGCACAACTTGTTCCAAACTCCTCTCATATTTGTCTCTTTCACTTCATCCCAAGAATCCGCAATATTTTTAATGGCATCTGAAATGTTATAATTCTTCCAGAACTCCTTTAAGGTTATCTCGTTGTTTTGGGTAACCCTGACAGCTTGAGAGAATGTCCTTCTCAAATAGTAGGCCTTAAAGGAGGCTATGACTCCTTGGTCCATTGGTTGAATTATTGATGTGGTGTTGGGGGGTAGAAATACCACCTTTACATTTGGGTGCATGTCATCTAAAGTATTTGGATGTCCAGGGGCATTGTCAAGGAGAAGGAGAATCTTGAATGGAATGTTTTTACCCAAGCAATAGTGTTTAACAGCAGGAGCAAAATGGTTCAAAAACCAATCTTCAAAAATTGCTCCTGTAACCCAGGCCTTTGAATTTGCTCTCCAAATAACTGGAAGAGATGCTTTAGTGACATTACGCAGTGCCCTGGGATTTAGGGAGTGATACACTAGCAAAGGCTTGAGCTTTAAATCCCCAGATGCATTACCCCCAAGTAATAAAGTCAGCCTGTCCTTTGATGCCTTATGTCCTGGAGCACTTTTTTCCTCTTTAGAAATGTAGGTTCTGTCGGGCATTTTTTTCCAAAACAATCCAGTTTCATCTACATTAAAAACTTGGTCTGGTAAATAACCTCCTTCATCAATAATATCTTCCAATATCTTGGGAAAATCACTTGCAGCACTTATATTGGCACTTGCTGCTCCACCTTGAACTTTAATATTATGCAAATGAGCTCTTTCTTTAAAGCGATTGAACCAGCCCTTACTTGCAACAAAATCTTCACTGCAATCTTCACCTTCCGTACGAGTCTCTTTTAAATCATTGTACAGGCTTCGTGCTTTTTCTTGCACTAAGGAAAGACTAATAGGCATATTACGCTGATTTTGGTCTTCTATCCAAATTATCAACAGCCGTTCCATTTCTATAATTATGCCACTTCGTTGCTTGGTAATGATCGTAGCATTCATTGGAGAATGGCCTTTCACATGCTCCATTATTCTGGCTTTAGATTTTAAAATAGTTCCAATTGTAGACCGGCTGTAACCAAGCTCTCTGCCAATGGATGATGGAGTTTCACCTCTCTCTGATCTCTTTATTATTTCTACTTTATTTTCCATTGTGATGGCTTTTCTTTTTTTCGATGTATCACCATCATTTCCATCAGATTTTTGTTTAGGAGGCATTGTTGCAGGGTAAAAAATATGCAGTACTGTACTGTAACCCTTAATGTGGAAGAAGCTGTCACCTCCAGGCTCCCTGGAGTGATTGTTCTGTAACCACTTAGCAAAGCTTTATTCTACCGAGGAAGAAACACTAGCCACTGAGGTAGTATTCAATGAAGTACTGTATGCCTGGGCACTGTAGAAGGACTGTAGAATACTGTGCTGTAAGTCTGGGCGCTCTAAGAAGAGATGGCAGGCTACTTGATGCAGAGGCTAGTCAAGAATGATGCAGCTGTAACTGTTATTCAAAACCAAGGACAAGTGATTTTGAGATCTCACGAGATCTCACTAGTGTATGTGTCATTAATTACCTGTCATCATGAACAGCAGGGGCTAAAATAGTCACCAAATAAATGTCCTCTGCAAGTGTGCATATGAAGAAGTACAATCTGCTGGTATTGGAGGTTGTGAGTAAAAGGAGGGGTTAAATCGTGAGTTCACATCCATAACCACACCTCTGATACTAGCGGATTGTACTTCTTCATGCACTTCTGTACAGAATAGCTGTTGCTGCCCAAATATGTAAATTGCTGCATTTAGTACAGTCCACGGATGGCTGGTAACTAAGGAAGCGTTCGCTGGTGCGATCTCACGCTTCCTTAGTTACCTGCAATCTCCGGCTTGCAGTTCTTTTAGTGCACTGGCTGGTAACTGAGGAAGCATGAGATCGCACCAGCGAACGCTTCCTTAGTTACCTGTACCCTGCGATACTGCCGGCAATTACTTACAGTATACATCAGCATGTCACCGTCACCCGTCACCTCCATTTTGCTCCATGGCGGCACCAGTCTTTAGCTCCGCCCACGGAACCCCGTCATCACCCGCCCGCCCAATGAGGACGCTCCATGGCGGCACCAGTCTTCAGCTCCGCCCACGGAACCCCGTCATCACCTACCCGCCCGCCCAATGAGGACGCTCCATGGCGGCACCAGTCTTCAGCTCCGCCCACGGAACCCCGTCATCACCCGCCCGCCCAATGAGGACGCGCGGCATGTCAAGCAGCGAAACCAGGAAGTGGACTGCGCATGCACGGCGTTCCGAGTGCCCCGAGTTGTCCGTAACTCGGAACGCCGTAAGTCGGGGACTGTCTGTATTCTAAAAAAAGTCATGACTGCATGTGTTTTAATTGATCAAAGGAAATTATGTGCTGCAAGACATCTCTAGTTCTGCAAAAAAATATTTAATATTTCTGGGGTTTTTATATCAGCCCTTAGAAAGGCTAAAGTTCTTTGGTATGTGTAGTGTCACATAACCCAAATATGGTGTCTTTAATAGAGATGAGCAGGTAGGTCAAAATTCAGGTTTGACAGGATCATCCAAATTTAGCAGAAAAATTCAGATTGGGACCTGGACTTTGGGATGTATTTTGACCCGAGAAACAACCCCTTTAAAAAGGATTTGAATAACAGGGTGGTTTCCCTGTACACAATAGGCCAGGGAAAATACTTAAAATTATAACATAGAATAAATAGATAATAGTGATAATAATAATAGAATGTCGCTCTGCTACAGGACTTTATGGGTAGTGATGTGTGGACCCAACCAACACCATTATTGGGAAAGGAGGCGGCTAGAATGACAGTGAAAGGCAGTGAAAAGTTTTAAATAAATGCCCTTTTACTGTACTGTGTCTGTATTACCATAGTGGGCATTGTCAAGTTAATTTAAGGAATTGTTCATCACAAAGAGTGCCTCAAGTTGCCATAAGCCTTCTACCTTACCACCATTCAAAACAGCAATGATGTCTCAGCCACAGGTAAATGAGCAGTCACTAAGGCTCTATGATAACTCTGCTAGCTGGGATTCCAGAGACCATCCACCTGCCCTGTTGCAGACATAGAGTTTCAAGATGCCCAACAAATTGTGTTGGAGGAAAAGGGTATGAACAACAGACCTTCGCAGGACATCTACCATAATGATGATGAAACCAAAGTCCATGCTTTCTGAAATGTGAAGACAGCCACAAGAGGGTAGCAATGAGGGTTTTTTGGAAGAATATATGAGGGATGATATTATAGACCCAATATGGCTCAAAGGCAATAAGAGTTCGGCAAAAGAAGCGATGGCCACAAAGCCCTAGGTAGCCAGTTGCAGAAAGTTACAGAGGCACATCGGGCAGCCTATAGCCATGACCAGTGATGAGCACACAAAGGTCAGCCCAGAGAATTTCCCTGGCTTGGCATTTTTTCAGGCGGTGTACTGAAGACAAAACATGTGTCATTTACACATTGTGCCACCAGTCCCTGAATTGAGCAATGATCTAAGCACCACGTGTATGACTAGGCCCCGGCAAACAAAACATGTGCTGCAGTGGATGATACGCCACGCAAAAGACATGGAAACAATTGTTGCTCCCTTTGCTGCTTCGGTTGTTTAAGCCTCTACCACTGCCTTCGAAGGTACAAGGCTGCCTGTCTTCCCTTCGGATACTGCAACCAAGACATTAATGCTTGTCCTCATTGTCATCACATTAACCCCTCTCTTGACCTTCATAGTGGAGTACCCAACTTACCCGAGAGGAATAAATACATATATCCCTTCTCCCTCTCTTTATTGTGGATACAGCTCGATTGTTTGGCTGTGTAGTAAGCAAAAAATGATCCCTATGATAAACATACTGCAGAACTTAATGAACATTATCAGTTACCGATTAATAAAATTATGACACATAAAACAGCATATAAACATTTGATCTAGGTATTACTGTATGGTATTCATTGACAGGAACAACTTAATAATTAAGGTATTACTGGATGCTATTCACTGACAGGAGCACCTTTACAATCTAGGTATAATTGATGGGGATTTATGATTTTTCTGGAGCTGGAAACTATAAAGAGACAGGACCTTAAAGATCTCCCTGGATGATGCAGTAAATGATTATACTCCTGTCTGGTCTTCCCAAGTATTGCTGTATAATTCTAAAAAGGCCAATTATTTCAAATTTGCACCTGTTCTTAACTACAGCATTCTCCTCTATACACCTTAGTGCTCTTAAAAGGGTAATTGCTGGTTTTTGAGAAGTCCCCGCCTATCTGACTGACCCTATGATGAGCAGCAAGCTCTCCATAGCTCTGTTTCCTATGTGTAATGATGTCTAGACACGTGACTCTGCTCCTGTGCTGCAGAGTCATGTGTCCAGCAAGAGCCTATCACTGGCATACCTACAGAGAACATGTCTGTGGTTGCTAAGCAGCTGAAAGCTGCTTGATTGGCTGCTGAAGGATCAGTCATAGAGAGATGACAATGAAAATTTACAGGTTTCTGATGTTATCATAGTATCATAGTATATAAGGCTGGAAGGAGACGCAAGTCCATCAAGTCCAACCTTCAAGAATTAAATAAATGTTTTATCCCCATAACCCGTGATATTTTTTCTCTCCAGAAAGTCATCCAGGCCTCTCTTGAACATGTACATAGAGTCGGCCATAACAACCTCCTGCGGCAGAGAGTTCCATAGTCTCACTGCTCTTACAGTAAAGAACCTTTGTCTATGGTGATGGTAGAATCGCCTCTCCTCTAGGCGTAGAGGATGTCCCCTTGTCCTGGTCACAGGCCTAGGTATAAAAAGATCTTTGGAGAGATCCTTGTACTGTCCGTTCAGGTATTTGTACATTGTAATGAGGTCTCCCCTCAGTCGTCTTTTTTCTAAACTGAATAATCCCAAATTTTGTAATCTGTCAGTGTATTCTAATCCCCCCATTCCCCTAATAATCCTGGTTGCTCTCCTTTGCACCCGTTCCAGCTCTATTATATCCTTTTTATACACTGGTGCCCAAAACTGTACACAATATTCCATGTGTGGTCTGACCAGGGATTTGTATAAGGGCAAAACTATGTCTTTATCATGAGAATCTATTCCTCTCTTGATACATCCCATTATTTTATTTGCTTTAGCAGCAGCCGCCTGGCTCTGGTCACTAAAATTAAGTTTACCATCCACCAATACGCCCAAGTCCTTTTCAGCTTCAGTTTTACTAAGTAATTGACCGTTTAGAACATAATTATACTTTTTGTTTCCATGGCCCAAGTGCATAACTTTACATTTATCTACATTAAACCTCATCAACCATTTCTCTGCCCATCCCTCAAGCTTCCACAAATCCCTCTGTAATGCTAAACTATCGACCTCAGTATTTATTACTTTACACAGCTTAGTATCATCTGCAAATATTGAAACTTGACTGTGTAAACCCACTACAAGGTCATTAATAAAAATATTAAAAAGAAGTGGCCCCAATACTGACCCCTGTGGCACTCCACTGGTAACATCAACCCAATCTGAGAATGTGCCATTAATGACCACCCTCTGTTTTCTATCACTAAGCCAATTACTTACCCAGATACACAGATTTTCTCCTATTCCCAGCAGTCTCATTTTGTATACCAACCTTTTATGTGGCACGGTGTCAAATGCCTTTGAGAAGTCCAGATATACAACATCCACAGCGTCCCCCAGATCCAGTCTTGAACTTACCTCCTCGTAGAAACCAATCAGATTAGTCTGACAGGACCGATCTCTCATAAACCCATGCTGACGGGTCTGTAGTTTCCAGGATCGCTATTTGATCCTTTTTTGTATATTGGTACCACATTTGCTATGCGCCATTCCTGTGGAACATAACCAGTCCTCAGTGAATCTTCAAATATTAAAAATAACGGTCTGTCTATCACGGTACATAATTCATGCAGAACCCGGGGGTGTATGCCATCTGGCCCCGGTGATTTATCTATCTTAGTGGTTGCGAGGCGGCGCCGTACCTCTTCCTGGGTTAAACTGTTGACATTATAAAAAGAATTAACATTATTCCTCATTGTGTCTTCCACCAGGGGATTTTCCTGGGTAAAGACAGTTGAGAAGGCGACATTCAGTAGATTGGCCCTTTCCTCATCTCCTTCCACCATGACCCCCATGTTATTTCTAAGGGGACCCACACTCTCTGTTTTTAGTTTCTTATCATTTATATACTTGAAAAATAATTTGGGATTATTTTTGCTCTCCCTGGCAATATTTCGCTCAGTCTCTATTTTTGCGGCCTTTATCTGCTTTTTACAGGATTTATTTTTCTCTCTATAATCCTGTAATACCTCATCACTACCTTCACGTTTTAGCACCTTAAATGCTTTATCTTTCTCGCTTATTGCTTTCCTTACAAGACTAGTTAGCCACATAGGGTTTTTCTTGTTCCTTTTATGCTTTTTCCCATAAGGTATGTGTTTCTCACAGGACTTTTTCAGAATATATGAGAAAAAGTCCCATTTTTGGGGGGGGCTTTTGTCCTTGAGAGCATTATCCCAGTCTATGCCTTTAAGGTCTTCCCTTAGTTGCTGAAAATTTGCTCTCCTGAAGTTTAGAGTGTTGGTTGCCCCTTCACTAACGCTCTTAGTAAAGCGTAATACAAAATCAATGATATTATGATCACTATTCCCCAGGTTCCCCCTAACCTGTAGTTTTGATATCCTATCAGGTCTGTTGGTAAGGATAAGGTCCAGCAGTGCCCCCCCTCTTGTTGGCTCCAGGACTAGTTGCGACAGGTAATTGTCTTTTGTTGTTGACAAGAACCTGCTACCTTTGAAGGACCTGCAGGTTTCTGCCCCCCAGTCAATATCTGGGTAATTGAAGTCCCCCATGATAAGTACTTCACCATGCTTTGAAGCCGCATCCATTTCACTTATCAGCATTTCCTCTGCTGCCTCCATTATATTTGGAGCCTTATAACAAACCCCTAGTAATATTTTATTATTCTTTTTCCCTCCTCTTATCTCCACCCATAGGGACTCCACATTTGCGTTACTGATGTCATCTCGCAGGACGGGCTTGAGGCAAGAATTCACATATAAACAAACCCCTCCCCCTTTTTTATTTATACGATCCTTTCTAAAAAGACTATAACCATCTATAGTAACAGCCCAGTCATAGCTACTGTCCAGCCATGTCTCGCTGATACCCACTATATCATATTTCCGTTCCAACATCAAGAGTTCCAGTTCCTCCATTTTGTTTGTGAGGCTTCTGGCATTTGTGTACATACACTTTATATGGTTTTCCCTGTCCCTATTCCTTTTGTCCTTATTCCCCAATCTCATTCCAGCCCCCCTTCCTCCCCCATGGACTATGACCCTTCCCAGCTCTCTATGTACACCGTCTATTTGCCCTGCACAAGTGTAATTGCCCTCCCCCCAGGTCTCTAGTTTAAACACTCCTCCAACCTTCTAGCCATTTTTTCCCCTAAAACAGCGGCCCCCTCCCCATTGAGGTGCAGCCCATCCCTACTGTAGAGCCTGTAGCCCACAGAAAAGTCATCCCAGTTCTCCATGAACCCAAACCCCTCCTTCCTGCACCAACTTTTGAGCCACTTATTTACCTCCTTGATCTCCCGCTGCCTTTCTGGTGTGGCACGTGGTACAGGCAGTATTTCGGAGAAAATTACCTTTGAGGTCCTTGCCCTGAGCTTATGGCCTAAATCTCTGAAATCATTTTTAAGGACCTTCCACCTACCTGTTACTTTGTCATTAGTGCCAATGTGGACCATGACCGCTGGTTCCTCACCAGCCCCTCCCAGTAATCCGTCAACCCGATCCGCAACATGCCGAACCCGAGCACCCGGCAAACAACACACTGTTCGGTATGCACGGTCTTTGTGACAGATTGCCCTGTGTGTTCCCCTAATAATGGAATCTCCCACTACCAGCACCTGTCTGACTTTGCCTTTGCTCCCATTACCCTTCTTACTGGAGCAGACATTCCCCTGGTTGCTAGCGGCCATGTCTTTCTGCAGCATTGCTACCCCAGAGCTGATATCCCCCTCATCCACCAGCCTGGCAAACTTATTGGGGTGCACCAGATCAGGACTAGACTCTCTACAACTCTTCCCTCTACCCCGCCTTCTACATGTTACCCAACTAGCTGCCCCCTCATTCTGCACCTCCATACTTCCCTCCCCACAACCATCTTCCCCAGAGAGTTTGTGCTCCAGGAGCAGCAAACTTCGTTCCATATTATCAATTGCTCGCAGCCTTGAAACTTGCTCATTTAGATCCAGAATCTGGGCTTCCAGATGAGCAATTTTCACACACCCCACACAGCAGTATTCCCCCTCGAACGGCTGTTCAAGGAAAGCATACAGGTGACAATGTAAAGAATTAAGAACATGTATGGTCGAAAAGGTCAAGAAAAAGCTGGTTGTGAAAGAAGATAAAGAGAACATGCCTGGGTGATTTGGGCCTTGTGGTCCTATTGTTTAGTGTACAAAATCAACCTCACTGTAGCTAATATAAATAATATAAACTTTTATACTTTCCTGGAGATGAGTCAGATAAAGTTCATTGGACTCATCTCTGATGACAATTGGACATGTGCAGTCATGGAAAAAAACAGAGGGGAAAACTAATGTACAAATTGGGACACTAAAACACTGGTCAATAAGGACCTGTGGGTGGTAGAGTATCCCAAATCTCTATAAAAGGTTTTTTTTTACATGCAATTAGTCTTATGACTGTAGATAGATAACTCTGTTTATACAGTAGATGAATTTTGCCACATTATTTAATGTGGATTTCTTTTATTGACTTTTAGTTGACTTTTAAACATATGCGGAGAAGTGCTGCTATTTCGATTACCATAAATAAACACTTTCAAGCTGTATATTTTCTGAAGGTCCTCTCCAGATTGCAAATAATTTTCTAAGGGGATGATTCATCAAACACTTTTAAGTGTCAAGGCAGTTTTGCAAAAATTAACTCACAGTGACTAAAAGAGTTTGATAAATTACCAACAGAATGCTGGCACATCTATACTCTTCTTTTCTCAAGAAAGAAGTGCCAATGAATGGAATATTCTAATGTAACAGTGAAACTGTGGTTCTGGGAAAGATTTATATAAATCCATTTGACCATCTCTCTTATTGAGCAAGAGAAAACAAAGACAGCTGTATAGATGCTAATATGCTTATATCTATTACTTTGAATACTCTTTGGATAAATATAATTTTTATTGCATCCATGTAAACTTTGCTAGATTAGTGCACATTCTGAGCAATTTTACCAATGCTATGGTTCAAAACGACTGTATATATAGTGCAAGCAATAATACATCTGACAAAAGATTTACATTAGCTTTACTAAATTACTGTTAACTCATTATAAAGTGTATCACTAAACAATGTGATAATGTGATGAAAAGGCTACAAATAAAAAAATGACATTTTCAGTATAAAGGAGATGACCATATGCTTATGAAATAATCATAATAATAATAATAATAATAATTGCAACAATAATGAATAGATCTGTCTGAATATAGCTATCCATGAAAGAGAATACAGATTCTTTTGCACTTAAAACTTCTAGCAATCTGTATGACTTAAGATAAACAAGTGGAGAATCCTGAACCAGCTGATCAACCCCTCCCCAGTTTTGGCAGAGATAAAAAGTCTACCCCAATTAATCGAATAAATAGGACTGCGTCTGTGGTAATAGATTGCATCCAAAAATCTTTACCATTTACTAAAAGTGTTTACTAACCATATAACATACGTATTTAGCAAGTCCTTTCCCATTAGTTTGTTTTCTTGTCTGTAATTAAGATTTATTGTTAATTCTGGTTCTTATGACAACCCAACATTTTTAAAATCTAATTGTTACAGAGACCCAAAAAATGTTCCCTGGAGCTACAATTATAAAGTATACAGTTCCGACTTACATACAAACTCAGCTTAAGAACAGACCTGCAGAACCTATCTTGTATGTAACCCAGGAACTGCCTGTACTTTAAGGGGTTTTCTGAATCTCTTTTTAAAACCCAGGAGGTATAAAAATAAATAACAAGCTAAACTCGCTATTCTCCCGTGATCTGGTGCAGCCAGCCTCCTGTCACTACTGACCTCTGTGTATATGCACAGTGAGGTCACCTGAACAGCTGGCAACAGCTACAGCCAAATACAGGCTGCAGGCAGAGGCTGAAGCAGATGTGTGCTGACATTGACTTGTCAGTACTGAACCTTTAAACCTCTATATAACAAGACCAATAGTAATTGGAGAACCTCTAAATGCCCCCTCTGCAATGATTGCTATAATATAATAATATAATAATAATATATATAATATAATAATGATTGCTCTTCAGGAGAGCCAGTTTGTAATGTCCCTGGACACATGGCTGTCAAATACAACAGAGAGGACATTCTTAGACCTCAGTACTAAACACTCCACCTCTATACTTTATACAACTAATTTATATGCAAATGTATTAGTTTAATTTACTGCAAATGTATTAATTTAACTTACAGCAAAGTTGATTTTCTGGAAGATGACACCACATTGGGCCAAAAGAAACATGAAACATGAACTTATAAGTGCTAAAGTGCTTGAAAACATACTTGTATTGGTGTAACCAGTAAAGTTCTGCTGATCGGTTCCTTTTTAATCAGTCATAGCTGCTACCTCCATTCTCTAAGAGCTGGTCTATTACAAAGTCTACTATTAACACCTGCTCTAATTATCTCTGAAATTAAAAACAATAGCTTAGAAGGATTAGTTATGCATTAAGTTAATTGCAGAATTGTGTGTATCATGTAACCCTTCACTGAAGGATTCTTTTATGCCTCTAAAGTGGAGGAAGTCCTGGAATATGAGGGAACTTTCATGTCACTATGTAAGGCTCAATAATAATTAAAATAAAAACTTAACCAATTATTAAAATTATTAACCCCTTAACGCTGAAGCCACTTTTCACCTTCCTGACACGGCCCATTTTTTCAAATCTGCCCTGTGTCACTATAAATGGTTATAACTTTGGAACGTTTTAACATATACAAGTGATTTTGAAATTGTTTTCTCGTGACACTTTGTACTTCATGTTAGTTAAAAAATTTTGGTGGTATGTTTTGCATTTATTTATGAGAAAATCAGATATTTGGTGAAAATTTGGAAAAATTAGCAATTTTCGAAATTCTAAATTTTCTACTTTTTCCACACATGAGTCATAACACCAAAAAACATAATAACTAAATATTCACCGAATGTCTACTTTATACCTCCGTGGTTTTTTATGCATACTCTTATTTTTGTAAGATGTTATGGGGCTTTGAACGTTAGGTGCAATTTTTCACATTTTCATAAAAAAAGCAAAATCCTGCTACTGAGGGACCTGATCAGGTTTCAAGTCACTTTGAGATGCCTAAATAAATTAAAACCCCATAAATTACCCCATTATAGAAACTAAACCCCTCAACGTACGTAAAACAACTTTTATGAAGTTTGTTAACCCTTTAATTGGTTTACAGGGGTTAAAACAAAATCGGATGCAATTTCGAAATTACATTTTATTTGGCTAAATGAATGTGTTTTTCATAAAATGTACAAATTCTCAGTGGATAAAATTCCAAAACGCTCCTCAAAATTTGATCCCCAATCTCTCCCGCGTATAACAATACCCCATATGTGGTGGTAACCTCCTGTATGGGCACACCCCAGGGCATGGAAGGGAAGCTGCGCCATTCAGAGCAGATTATGCATTGTCACTTTTTATTGGCTATACAATCTTTATTTTTTTGGCAATTTGGACATATAAGGGCTTATTTTTTGCGACATGAGATGCACTTTACAAATACTTCATTTAAGTGGATCTGTAGCTTTTCGATGAGATTTCATTAACTCTTTAATGTATGGAGGAAAAGAAAATTGTCAATTTGGGGTTTCTTTTTTTTTGTATATTTTGTGGGTCGTACACCATACACTAAAAATACTATAATATTTTCGTTCTATAGATCACTACGATTACGGTGATACCTCATTTATATAGTTTTTCATTTATTTTTACAATTTTACTGGAGAAAAACTAATATAGAGGAAATCTCATTTGTTTCTGCATCGCCATCTTTTCGGGAACTTAACCTTAATATTTTTTGGTTGACAGAGCTAGTTTAGGGCTTATTTTTTACGTGTTGAGTTGTTCTTTCAATTGGTACCATTTTGGGGCACATAACTTTTTTTGATCACTTTTTAGAACATTTTTGTGAAGGGATTTTATGAAAATTTATATTTTTGGCGAGTTTTTCGGGTTTTGTTTTTACGGTGTTCACCGTATGGGTCCAATAATGTTTCTGACTTATTGTACAGATTGTTACGGACGCGGCGATACCAAATATGTGGGGGGTTTTGGTGATTTTCAGGTATTTTTACTTTATTAGATGTGTATAGGGAATGTTTGTGTTTAGGGGACTTTAACTCTATTCAATTAATTATTTTTATTAAAAATTGTGTTTATTCAGTGTTTTTAACTTTTTTTCTTTACTTTTACAGGTTACACTGTATTATGTGAAACACTGAGCATGCTGCGCATGCTCAGTGTGTCACAGCCGGGTCCTGCCAGGAGGCAGGACCCGGCTCCCCGGAAGGAGATCGCGCAGCCCCGGGCACCGGCAGTCCCGGGGCTGCGATCAGAGGAGCGGGACCCCCCCGGTAAGCGCCGCGGTGGGGTTCGAATCTAGTTAAATGCCCCTAGCACGCCGCGGTCAGTGCGACCGCGGCGTGTTAGGGGTTAACACCGCGATCGGAGAAGTCTCTGATCGCGGGTGTTAGAGGAGGGTGTCGGCTATAATATATAGCCGACACCCGCAGCTTCTGGCCCCGGCTCCCCGGCTCCATCCCGCCATGCAGTAATAGTACGTCAAATGTCGGGAAGGGGTTAAAATTAAAATATGTTACTTATTTCTTTTTCTCTGCTATTAGAAAGATTTAGATATTATAATGCTGTAATCATTTCTCAAATTTTGACCATGAATAGGTCTCTAATTCAGAGATTATTTTGCTAAAATCCTTTGGCTTTTTCAGTGAAAAAGTAATGTTGCCTTCTGAAATAGGGGTGAATAGTTATACATTCCATTAGCTTTTTTCGACACACTTCGAAAAGGACCTTTAGTTTCAGAAGTAACCTAAAGTAACTGTAGCCGCAATATATATAATTTTTCGTGTTTTTATAATATTCTACCTAAAATGAGAAACATGAATTGGGCTCCCATTAGCACTACTTCTAATGAATAAATGTGATATAATTTAGGACAACTGTAGGAATATCTCACAAAAAAAACTGCATTATGTCTTGTAATGTGAACAAAATGCAAAAAAAAAATAAAAAAAAATCCACCTCAGTTTATATTCTGGAAGATATGGGAAGACATTCATCAAATTTATTTACTTTTTCAAAAAGTATATGGGATAACAATGATATCAAGTGTCCACTAAACATTTTGACAACTTTCCTCATCAGTCTTTACTACAAGGATCAATCAAGTTACCATAGTCACTTTATGGGTTCAGGGAATTTCCAGCTTTCCCAATTAAACTATTTTCTTTACCAAATATTTATATTCCTCAAGAGATAACAATGATCTGTGTTGTCCTTATTCTCAATTTCTACATTGTTTTTTCTAGAAATCTTTTAATACATTTACAACTGGTTGGTAATAACCAATACTGGATTCACACTGTAAAGTGTCAAAATGTACAGGGCCAAATCCCCAATACAGGCGGTCCCCTACTTAAGAACACTCGACTTATATACGACCCCTAGTTACAAACGGACCTCTGGATATTGGTAATTTATTGTACTTTAGTCCTCGGCTACAATGATCAGCTGTACCAGTTATAAAATGTGTCTGTAATGAAGCTTTAGGGTTAATATTGATTCTTATGACAACCCAACATTTTTAAAATCCAATTGTCACAGAGACCAAAAAAGTTCTGGCTGGGATTACAATGATAAAATATACAATTCCGACTTACATACAAATTCAAATTAAGAACAAACCTACAGACCCTATCTTGTATGTAACCCGGGGACTGCCTGTAATAACTGCCCATTGGGAATCTACTTGTAAATCTGTAGGAGGAAAAACACAGCAAAAGTCATAAAAGGTGATGTTCTAGAAAACAATACCTACTTGTACATAATAGATAACAGAAGGGTCTTCTTTAAACTTAAACCTCTTAAACCTTTTTTGCCCTTTCATTGATCCTCTGCAAAATTCTGTAAGTGGTATTTATAGAGTTATCATCTGTGATTGGTGCCAGTACTGGATGTTACTGGTGGTTGTTCAGGTTTGGTACCAGAAACAAATTTTGAGCTTTAGGTCTTGCCAAATTAGGCCGAATGTGAACCAATATGCTCATCCCAAGTCACAATGGGGCAGATTTACCTACCCGGTCCAATCGTGATCCGTGGTAGATTGGGGTCCGGCTGGGATTCACTAAGGCAGTTCCTCCAATGTCCACCAGGTGTCACTGCTGCGCTGAAGAGCATCGGAACGCCCTGGAGTTCACCGAGCCATCCTGGTTGAAGGTAAGCACGTGTCAAGTGACACTTTTTTTTAAATGCGGCGGTTTCTCCGAATCCGTCGGGTTTTTTCACGGCCACGCCCCCGATTTCCATCACGTGCATGCCGGCGCTGATGCGCCACAATCCGATCGCGTGCAATGAAATCCCGGGGCAATACAGGGAAAATTGGCGCAAAACAGAAAAATTCGGTTAACTCGTCACAAAAACGCGAATCGGGCCCTTAGTTAATGACCCCCACTGTGTCCAGTGGAGTTCAAATTTCTGTTTTGGATTTCCCTTTACCGACTCTTAGTAACTGTATCTCGCTTTTTGGAGCACCTATTGTTTCCCCTTGAAGAAAAAAACATTAATAAAAGGATTTTCTAGCTCATATTTTTAGAAATAAAATTGACGTACAAAAAACAAAAAATTGAGTTTAGATTGTTAGTAGGACGGACTGTAAAAGACTTGTTTCAATATTAATTTTATGGTTTAACAAGTGTATATTCTTTCAAGAATCGCTGGGTGTAAGACATGCTCAAAAATAGATTCTTGTCCACTTTCACTCCTTTAGAAACTTCGCTGCTAGGTCAAATGCTGCCATAGCAACTGATTTTATATGACCTACAGAATGGGTAAGGTCATTAAATTGAGATGTGGATTTTCTAAATGTCTAGGTTCATTATGTGTCTACGGAAGTGTGATTTTTGCTGCATCACTTAAATGCTACTGATCTTATCAAGGACACATTATATCCTTGTTAAAGATGAAACAAGAGTGTTAACGTCAGATGTTTTCATATTTTCAATTGGGATTTATTACTTTACAGGAGTCTCCAACTATTCAATGTTTGCATTTGTTTTTGGACCTTTAACCTCTGCAATTCTGCTGTACTTTTATTTCCTTTATCTAATTTTAATTTTATTGTTGACATTGACATATCAGGTCTCATTCTTTTTTGTGTGTTTTGGTATTTAGACTGAATAGTTTATTTTTCATTTTTGGAGTTTTGTTCATATGATCATCACTAGTTTCATGCAACACATATGGTTACACAGTTATGGCCTCTAAACCCAGTTGTGAATTTAATCTATGTCTTAACCTGCTTGCTTCAACTGCAGTACCTTTTCAAATAGCACTAAACAGGTTAGTTACTGCAATAACTGCCATCAGCCATCACGGCAGTTATAGGGAACCTGTCACCAGGCGAATCGATATGACACCACAATAAGTACCGTGTATGGCCTGTTGCATGTGTGCAGGACATGTCTTTATACATTGAGACTTCTGCCTGCAGCCAGAAAAATTGGGGGGCATGGTTATGGGCACAGCTGTCAAGGAGGTGCCGTCCCTCACAGCCGCATATTTACATAACTGCGTCTCTAGATCTCCCTGCAATCTTCATCTTGTCTCAATTCTAGCACATGCACTGGTCATCCCTGCTTCGACCAGCATGTACGTGGAGGGAAAAAAGTGCACTGCACATATGCAAGCATTAATACAAGACCGCAGCAGACCAATGAGAGGTTAAGATCCCAGGAGGCAGGGCCTACTGCAGGTATGAGGAGATATGGAGGCACGTTTATGTAAATATGCAGCCGTGAGGGCTAGTGCCTCCTTGACTGCTGTGCCCGGAACCCCACCCACCCTGACTGAAAGTGGACCATGAATATTAGTTAATTTTTCTGGCTGCAGGCAGCAGTCTCAATTTATAAAGACATTTCCAGCACACATGCAACCAGCCATACAAGGTACTTATTGTGGTTTCATATGTATTTGCCTGGAGACAGGTTCTCTTTTAAAGGCAGCTCTGTTATACAGCTGACACCCACTGTGTATGGAGAGTGCTCCGGTTGTAGTCTCTCTTCATACATCCCTTGCAGCACCACAACGTAAGGCCCCTTCCACACTTGCGTTGCAGATCACGTCAGAGTTTGATCAGGGTGCGATCAGGGTTTGGTCAGTGAAAAACGCACATTTTGCATCAGAGTGCAATCAGTTTTCAGTCAGAGTTTGTTCAGTGTCTCAGTTTTTCACGCGCGTTTTCAATGTAATTTCAATGCTTTCTTCACGCGCAAAAAATGCTCAGAACTGAGCTCTATCTTTTGTATGGCAATTGATGCGTGAAAAACGCATCGCACTTGCAAGTGTCTCAGAGTGCAATGCGTTTTTGATGCATCTCCATAGACTTGTATGGTGCGTTTTTCACGCGCGTGACTTGCAAAAGTAGAGCATGCCGAGATTTAAACGTGCGTTAAAAAAAACGTGCGTGTGTGCGTGAAAAAAATGCAAGTCTGAAAAGATCCATTGGTTACAATGGGTCAGAGTGCAATGCAAGTTCTGCGCGTCAAAAGCACTTGCAGAAAACGCGCATGTGAAAAACGCAAGTGTATAGTATGTTGTGGTGTTAAATGGGCTTAAGGGCAGGGAGAGGCTCCTAACATTCTCTTCAACTAGCATCTTATAGGCTGCAAAGGGGCTTATTCAAACATCTGTTTTTTTTCAGCAAGCCATCCCTGATTTTCATTGATGCCGTACAGAATCAATCTTTTCTGTTTTTTTTGCATGAAAGACTAAAGCAGTCTGGAAACTGATGACATTTGTGTGCATTCTGTTGTTTTTTTTTACTGATGATGCTGGGGGAGCAGGTATTTTGCATTCTGATGAATGTAAACCATCAATTTTTGTTTTTGTGGATTTGAAAAAAGAAAGAACAAATGGACATTAAAAAAACACAGCCAAAAGAAAAGGAAACAAAATCAATTCAATTTCAAAGCACACACAACAGCCACACCACAGGCATGTCTTTGTAAATATGCCCTTATACTGACATTTTAAAATACACAGTACTACATCAGTAGTAGGGGTGTATAATAAAAATGATGCAATGTGACTAGTGAAAACTTTAAAAAGGATAGATAAAAAATAAGAAAAAAATTGTTTTAAAAAAATGTTCTTCAAAAATGATTTAAAAAAAAAACCAAAGTGGTACCAATAAAAACAGATTGTAGGCAAAAAATATTCCAAGTTATAAAATATGATTACAGGCGGTCCCCTACTTAAGAACACTCGACTTACATACGACCCCTAGTTACAAACGGACCTCTGGATATTGGTAATTTATTGTGCTTTAGTCCTAGGCTACAATAATCAGCTATAACAGTTATCAGAGGTGTCTGCAATGAAGCTTTATTGTTAATCCTGGTTCTTATCACAACCCAACATTTTTAAAATCCAATTGTCACAGAGACCAAAAAAGTTCTGGCTGGGATTACAATGATAAAATATACAGTTCCAACTTACATACAAATTCAACTTAAGACCAAACCTACAGACCCTATCTTGTACGTAACCCGGGGACTGCCTGTATATAGAAACTTAAAATGTCAATAAACTGAAAATAAAATTTACAAATTTAGTCTCCATAGACTCAGAGAACATTTGTCATATTATTTATACTATATGGTGAACACTATAAATTAAAATTTTCTGAGAATAGTGTGGTGTTTTCACAATGGGAAAATCCAATACAATTTGTTTATAATTTATATAATAATCCCATGTTATATATTATATAAAAATTGCACCAATGAAAACTATAGCTCCCGCAGCAAAGAACAAGCCTTAAAAGAAATCTTCCACAAGGATGAAGGATTGTTAACCTAGTATTGTTAACTTTACAAAAAAAAGGCTTTTAAAATTATGCAAATGAGCCTGAGGGGTTCCAGGCTCCATAGGTGTTAATGGAGCCTGGAGCCTCGGAGGCTCATTTGCATAATTTGTAAAGCCTTTAAAAAAAAAGGGCATAGGAAGCTTAAATAAGAGCAGATGCTACCAGAGGGGGCACACACCAGTATGTCAGTGTGCTTGATTATCAATCCTTCATCCTGGTGGTTGATGTCCTTTAAACAGCAACTCTTGTGGGATGTTTGTGCTTAGATCTTATGGACCAAAAGGCTAGATTTTATAGGTATCTAAACACAGGATCTGTTCATTTAACATGGCTTCTTCTGAGCTTTTTCCCTGTGGTCCGATTTTGACTAGTTTACTAAAATATAGCTTTTTTTCCCCAAAAACTTAATTGAAGCCAAAAAGCATACAAGCATCATAGTAGCACAAATCGGTTATACACAAGGCGTTACTACATATGTCATGTTTGTTTGGTGATTTTCACTTTTTTATTGAATATTCAAGTGTAATATGTAAAAGGGCTGTGCTACGGCAGTGTGAATGTAGCCTTATGCTGATTCATAGGCTGACACAGTGCCTGTAAGTTCCCATATATAACAGTTGCCCAGTATGCAACAGTTGTCCCATATGTAACAGTAGATTACCGCTGATACCCCCCCACAATGCTCCGATGTAGAGCCGAATTGTCATTGGTTCAGCGCCATTCTAGTGACTGAACACTAAAGTGTTAAAGAAACAAAATAATCTGTCAGGCATGATGAAAGTCCGCAAGCTAGTAATATTGCTAAGGTGGAATCTCAACTAACCGTATTTTTCGGACTATAAGGTGCACAAAAAATCCTTTTCTCAGAAATCAAAGGTGCGCCTTATAGTCCAGTGCACCTTATATATGAACCGTACTTACAGACAACAACTGCCTTGAACTGTGCACAGGTTTGCCACCTGCTGGTCATTCATCCTTATAATCAGGTGCGCCTTATAATCCGGTGTGCTTTATATATGAATCTTGACGTTTTAGCAGGCATTTATTGATGGTGCGCCTTATAATCTGGTGCGCCTTAAAGTCCAAAAATACTGTACTCCTCAAGAGGTGTTAGTGATAAAGGGGGATATTTATCAGGACCTCTGCGCACCGCCAGTGGCACAGAGGCCCTGAAATAATCGCAAATGCTAGCTTATTGCTAGCTTTTGCGATTATTTTCCCCAATCCGCCACCTTCACGCCAGTGGGGCGTGAAGGGGCATGGCCCGCCGAGCGGGGGGCGCGGCCGGACGGGAGTGGCCCGGCGCGGGGCGTTACTGTCCCCGCGCCTGCGCACTCGATGCTGCCGGCGACTTTTCATACGTGAAAAGTCACTGGTTGCGTTTTTTTCTATGCCAGGCCCTGCCTGGCGTAGGATAAATGCTGCGCAGCTGGCAGCCCGATACATGAAGAGGCAGAAGCCTCTTCATGTATCGGGCTGCGAATTTGCAGCGGCGGGGCTATCATACACTGGCGCACGAGCACCAGTGTATGATAAATATCCCCCAAAGTATCTATTTCAAAAATTGCACTGATGCCTTATAGTAATAAAGTTTGGCTTTTTAATGTTATTTAGATGCAAAGATGTTTTATTTTTATTGCTTCTAGTTTTTCACTATTTACAATACATATCTTATTTAAAAGTGTATTCTTATTATTTCTCTGTAAGTTTGGTGACTTTGACATCACTGTTACTATCACTATGCAATATAAAAGAAGTTTATCCAGCTCCTGCTATTTCATTGTTCCAGTACCATACTTTGATGTCTTTGGGTGGAAAGAATTTAATGTGTGAAACGTGTCAAAACAAACATTTTTACTAAATTTTACTTACCTTATATACTCGAGTATAAGCCTAGTTTTTCAGCACAAAATTTGTGCTCAAAAACCCTAACTCGGCTTATACTCGAGTCAACTAAAAACATAAAGACAAAACTCGCCTTTCTGACGTCACCCATAGGTCCTCTTCTGTCTGAGACAGTCTGAGACAGAAGAGGACCTATGGGGGATGTCGGAAAGATGAGTACAGTGTTATTTTTTTTCCTACTACAGGGGCTGGGCAGGCTGTATGCTACAGGGGTTGGGCAGGCTGTATGCTACAGGGGCTGGCAGACTATATACTGGGAGGCTGTAACCAATGCATTTCCCACCCTCGGCTTATACTCGAGTCAATAGGTTTTCCCAGTTTTTGTGTTGAAATTAGGGGTCTCGGCTTATACTCGGGTCGGCTTATACTCGAGTATATACGGTATTTTTAACTATTCAGTGGTATCATGATACAAAAATAGGAAAATTGCTAGAGACATTTTTCCAGCGGAAGTAATTAGTAGGAAATATAAATGGCTTGCCATTAACATATATCAGTATATCTCATATGTGAATCTTTCCGATAATTAAATGGTGACTATGATCATTTCTAAAGGAACACACAGTAGTTATCTGTTGCCTGATGTATTAGCAACTAGCACATATCTTGGAAAGAATAATCTGAACATACCCAGCTGCTGCTTGGCACAACTCAGGCTGGAGGATTCTCTAATAAACAACTGATTTGGCAAGCTCTGTGCAGCGCTGCGTAATCTGTGTGCACTATATACCGTAAATAAAGGAATTATTATTATTATCCATAATAATATTTAACAATTTAAATAGAAAATAAAAAATGCATTAAATGTATTATTTAATCATTTTATCAATGTATTATAAAATATAAAATATATACAGTACCTACAAGTAGTATTCAACCCCCTGCAGATTTAGCAGGTTTGATAAGGAGCAAATAAGTTAGAGCCTTCAAACTTCAAACAAGAGCAGGATTTATTAACAGATGCATAAATCTTACAAACCAAAAAGTTATGTTGCTTAGTTATATTTTAGTAAATTTTAAAAATAAAAGTGTGGGTCAATTATTATTCAACCCCTAGGTTTAATATTTTGTGGAATAACCCTTGTTTGCAATTACAGCTAATAATCGTCTTTTATAAGACCTGATCAGGCCGGCACAGGTCTCTGGAGTTATCTTGGCCCACTCCTCCATGCAGATCTTCTCCAAGTTATCTAGGTTCTTTGGGTGTCTCATGTGGACTTTAATCTTGAGCTCCTTCCACAAGTTTTCAATTGGGTTAAGGTCAGGAGACTGACTAGGCCACTGCAACACCTTGATTTTTTCCCTCTTGAACCAGGCCTTGGTTTTCTTGGCTGTGTGCTTTGGGTCATTGTCTTGTCGGAAGATGAAATGATGATGCATCTTAAGATCCTTGATGGAGGAGCGGAGGTTCTTGGCCAAAATCTCCAAGTAGGCCGTGCTATCCATCTTCCCATGGATGCCGACCAGATGGCCAGGCCCCTTGGCTGGGAAGCAGCCCCACAGCATGATGCAGCCACCACCATGCTTGACTGTAGGGATGGTATTCTAGGGGTCGTATGCAGTGCCATCCAGCCTCCAAACATCACGTGTGTGGTTGGCACCAAAGATCTCGATCTTTGTCTCATCAGACCAGAGAACCTGGAACCAGTCTGTCTCAGAGTCCTCCAAGTGATCATGAGAAAACTGGAAATGAGCCTTGACATGACGTTTTGAAAGTAAAGGTACCTTATGTACTCGTCTGGAACGGAGACCATTGCGGTGGAGTACGTTACTTATGGTATTGACTGAAACCAATGTCCCCACTGCCATGAGATCTTCTCGGAGCTCCTTCCTTGTTGTCCTTGGGTTAGCCTTGACTCTTCGGACAAGCCTGGCCTCGGCACAGGAGGAAACTTTCAAAGGCTGTCCAAGCTGTGGAAGGCTAACAGTAGTTCCATAAGCCTTCCACTTCCGGATGATGCTCCCAACAGTGGAGACAGGTAGGCCCAACTCCTTGGAAAGGGTTTTGTACCCCTTGCCAGCCTTGTGACCCTCCACGATCTTGTCTCTAATGGCCTTGGAATGCTCCTTTGTCTTTCCCATGTTTACCATGTATGAGAGTGCTATTCACAAGTTTGGGGAGGGTCTTAAATAGTCAGAAAAGGCTGGAAAAACAGATAATTAATCCAAACATATTCTTTGTGCCTGAACTACTTCTTAATACTTTAGGGGAACCAAACAGAATTCTGGTGGTTTGAGGGGTTGAATAATAATTGACCCATACTTTTATGTTTAAAATTTATTAAAATTTAACTGAGCAACAGAACCTTTTGGTTTTTTAAGATTTATCTGTTAATAAATCCTGCTCTTGTTTGAAGTTTGAAGGCTCTAACTTATTTGCTTCTTATCAAACCTGCAAAATCTGCAGGGGGTTGAATACTACTTGTAGGCACTGTATCAGTTGTGATATTTTTTTAATTACACAGGTAGGCATTTGTGCATGTATATATGCATATTGCATGTGTATATTTCTATATAAGCCTTTAGAAAAATAAAAGTACACCCTCTTTTAATTCTTTGATTTTACACATTAGGACATGAAAAAACTATTTCCATATTAATAGTATAATAGTAGAACCAATTGCTTCTAACTAGTCCTAGTCAACAACTGCAAAGAGTTTGTATGTTCTCTCAGTGTTTGCTTGGGTTTCCTCTGGGTCCTCCGGTTTCCTCCCACACTCCAAAACGTACTGGTAGGTTGATTACATTGTGAGCCCCATTGGGGACAGGGACCGATTTGGCAAGCTCTGTGCAACGCTGCGTAATCTATGTGCACTATTTAGATAAAGGAATTATTATTAACTAGAATTGCATAAGTTTCTCAAAAACTCAATTATACAGCTTCACCAAGTTGAAAAAAATATTTGATCACCAAGTGTGTTAAAACTGCTATTTTACATCACTTCAGAGCATATCTGTGTTTCCATGGCTGTGTGTTGCTAAGACATAAAAAGCCAGTAGTGCAACAGTTGCCGCGCATCAGTACATCATCACTACCAGGATGTGCGATCAACCACCCACTGTTGTATCTAATCCTCACTTTGACGAAGCACAAAGTATACATCAGTAAAGACCCTACCACAAACCCACCCACCCCCCTCCCCCAAAACATAGAGAGGATAGTACCCATTAGCTCATTGTAAAAGGACTATTTTGGATCAAGTACCCAACTATCTCTTTATCTTATATAATGGTATGGATTTGACTGTGTGTATGGGGTGGTGCTTCACAAGAACTAAAAGGAACAGAAGAATGCCATAAATGATTTTGGAGTTTTATATTATATCTAGATTATGCACTCCTCATTTTATTTTCATGTTCTAGGTTTCTAGACATCCAGTAACATTTAGCTCCTGTCTGTTGAAGTATTGGGATCTGTATGCCCTGTGGGTTTTATATAGTAGGTGTGCTCAAAAGAAATTACTTTGCGCTTCGGGGGTGGCATTTACTGTGTCATTTTACTGGACATCTGTTGAGCAGGTGTTCTGACACCATTGTAAATAGTGGGTGTATACAGCGATGGATACCAAAATCTATTCTGAAATTAGGTTTCAGACTAAGTTGGCTTCCTACATATTCACATATGTCTTATAGTGGCCTCAAGATATAAAAGATGATTTTAACTTACTATCAAAGAAAAAAAGAAGACTCCAGAGCAACTTAATTTCACATAAAATAAAATATAAGATTGATATGGTCAGAACTAATAAGAATGCACTACTTACTGAAGATCAAGAGGCCCAGAATGTACCTAAGGGCTTTTATATTGATCAGACAAGCAGTGTATGGAGAGAAAGTACAAAATGCCTGAAAACTACTAATGATTGAATGCTTTAAGATCCTCTTTTCTATAGAGAGTGTTATAGAGGAGCTAAGAGTGTGAATCCCTTTCAAGTGTAGAACATGGGAACACCTCTAATATTAGTAGACATAGTCATTTGTAGGTGTTAGTGGTGGGTGTCAAAAACTTTTCCTGGTGCTCCACAATGCTGACCCCAGGTTTGGGTTTAGGGACCCAAACTCAAATTTTCAGCATGGACCCCAACATTGGTAAGAGTCCGCTCATCACTAGATGCCAAATGTTTTGCTATCAGAAAGTTTTAATAACTATCTAATATACCATATTCCTATCATCAGTAATGAATATATACCTGCACTTTCACTTAATAACAAACCGGAATTTTATAAGTACTGGGAAATATGTCTAGCCTCCAGTGATGACACATCTACAGTTCTACCTCATAGTTTAGTAAAGTCTTGCCTACTACTGATGTTAATGTACTTCACTTCTTCTACCATTTAAAATCAGTTATCTATACTGTAATGCATTGTTTTGTATTATTCTTTTTCAAGACTAAGAAAATAAAATGTTTTCTTTAAAAAAAAACACACCATATCAAGGGATATTGTGGGTTTGACATTCTAGGAGAAGTCATGCTTTGTCACACTGGAGTGAAAACCAGATAATCAAAACAAGTATCCACATACAGAGAATATTCAAAATCAGGGCCAGAGACAACAATGAGTCCCAGATCAAATTTTAGTCAAAAAGGTATGATACTGTTGAGGCAGCAGACAATGACACAGATTTACTTACCCGGTCCATTCGCGATCCAGTGGCGCGTTCTCTGCGGTGGATTCGGGTATTCCGGCGATTCACTAAAGCAGTTCCTCCGACGTCCACCAGGTGTTGCTGCTGCGCTGAAGTCCGCCGAGGTCCGACGGAGTTCATGATCCGTTGCTGGGTGCAGGTAAGTGCGTGTCCAGCATCACTTGTTTTTAAAATTCTGTGGTTTTTCCGAATCCGTCGGGTCTTCGTTCGGCCATGGCCCTCGATTTCCGTCGCGTGCACGCCGGCGCCGATGTACCACAATCCGATCGCGTGCGCCAAAAACCTGGGGCAATTCAGGGAAAATCGGCGCAAAACAG
Organism: Engystomops pustulosus; assembly: GCF_040894005.1. Taxonomy (NCBI): domain Eukaryota; kingdom Metazoa; phylum Chordata; class Amphibia; order Anura; family Leptodactylidae; genus Engystomops; species Engystomops pustulosus. Next base: position 230,082,612 of record NC_092411.1, read on the forward strand.
AAAAATTCGGGTAACCCGCCGTAAAAACGAGATTCGGGCCCTTAGTAAATGACCCCAATGTATCCAGACATAAGGTCACAGACAATTAGCAGAACAACAAAAAGATAGCACGTGGGGATGTACTGTATAGATCAATACTAGAACACGGATAATACAACAGGAAGATTAAATGTGGTGACAGGTTCTTTGGGTGGCCTACCGGTATTCTAAGCTTATATTGGATGATTTCTCTAATGGGGGTATTATAAAGTGTATTATACTAAGCTATGGTAGTATACTGTTGGACAGTATTGGTTACATTAACTGCATTTTAAACTTATCTCTGATTTCATACTGTCAAGGTATGGGGTGTAGGCCCTAAACTTACACACAGCCCCTGTTACCTACCAAGCAAACCCTGCATACCCTATTGGTTGGGGACTTCTGGTAGACAATCCTTACACTAAGTGCACAGACACAACACAAAAGGGAAATAAAATGTATAATAGACAGACAAGCAAAGTCAGAACCGGATGTCAAATACAAGATGGCAGTGAAGCACAGAATCAAATAACAAGGGAAATGGTCAAATAATGGAGCAGTATAGCAAAGCAACAGCAAGCAGAAATAGGGAACGGTTACAGGAAACAAGTAAAACTAGCAAGGTGTAACGGAACTGGGGTGACTGGGTCAGCCGCCTATCATTCAAGTTTTCCGTTTGCTGGACAGAGCTGAGCTGCAGAGGAACTGGATGTGGTTCAATCAGCTCCAATACAGCAGCAAACATATCCAAAGTTGACACACACAAAACAGAGGAAAATCTACCTTATAAGTCACAATCTGTGGACAAAAGATGATGATGGCAAGGATGCCACACATGTACTAAATAATTAAATTAACAATGGACAAATTTTTAATTTTATCATTAAAGAGAACCTACATCTTTTAATGTATGCTGGCTAACTCTATCACCTTAACATTTGATATATCTATATATAACAGAGTCATTAAGTATGTATGAATAAGGCTCACGGGCTGAGTCCTCTTTATACACGGTGGGTGATTGCCAAGGTCATTCAATCCCCAAAATGCTAGCAATATTTGTTTACAAAGCTCTGTACACTAATGTATGAAAAAGTTGTAGTTACAATACGGTGAATAATAACTGAATAATTCTGTTTCCCAGTACATACCCTGGGATAGTTAATACTGACACTAGGAATTACATAGAAAATAAGCCATCTTAAGGCTCTATAAATGGGAAAAAAAAAAATTTTGGCTCAGGAAAAAAGAGGATCAAAGAGCTGAAATGCAAAATGTAAAAAAAGACATAAGCAGCAAGGGGTTATTGGCTATTTATTCAGCAATCAAAAAAATTTTCTCAAGTTCCTCCCAATTGATGATGTCAGGGAAAACATCTTAAAAGAAACATTAGAGGTACCGTTCGCTTCTATGTTCTAATTAAATATTAATTAATAAGCTCCCCATCAGCAGAACTATATGTAGTATTTTCATTTTTATGTTTACATTGCTTTGAATCATGAAGCTATTTATAGTTATTTCTTTAAAGATCTGAAGCATAATTAAGAAGTATTGACGACCCTGCAGACAGGCTCGCTTGGTGGGATCCCTGCTCCACCATGACCTTCAAGAGAAGCAAGTCACAACATCTTAAAACATTCTGCTTCATCATGCAAATAACTCCTCTTCACCGATGCTCCCCCTCTTTCAGAAAAAGAGTTTGGCGGGTCTGGGACCCGCTATTTTGGCTAGTATTCGGGCTGTATGATTCCCCATATGGCTAGGTCTGTATTAATGGTGCTGTATCTCCCACTTTCATCAACAGTTATGGTACAGGTCAAGGCTACCCTTTATCCCCTATACTACTGTATATGCCTTGATTGAGCACTTATTGGTAGCCATTCGATCTATGATCTTTTATTGAACAATTGGGCTAAATAAGACCTACCTTATTTTAAAGCATGGGAACTAATACTTTAGCGGTCATTCTCTGAGGAAAAGTGGTCCTAATCCTATGAACTTTGTCATAGAGTTTACATATCCGGTAAAGCCCAGGTGACCAACTTCAAAGTTCTCACTGGACTCTGGCCAAGCTTCACAGGATACATCATGGGATATATATGTTGATGATGTGGGCAACCGCCAGGAACAATGACGCACCTTAGGTGGGAATGCCCTGTGCTGTGACCATTCTGGGCTTGTGTCCTAGATCTAATCAACACCTTGACAGGTCTTAAATTAAATGACAACCTGCCACTCTCCTGCTTATCATGCTCACAATAAATAAAGCCAAAGGTTTGCTAGTGGGGTTTCTAGTAGCGTTAGTGGAAATCTACTAGGGTACCCTCTAGCTCTGACCTGTTTGCAGAAATTACATAATTACATAGGATGGAAGAGCCTATAGCAGACTCCCACTTAGCAGATGTATGGAAACATCTGCAATGTGTTCTTCACACATATTGTTCTTCACATACTATTGTGAAGAACACCGTTCTGCACTAATGTCTTCTGATAAGTTAGCAGATGTACCGAAACATCTGCAATGTGTTCTTCACTGTGTTCACTGTGTTCTTCACTGTGTTCTTCACTTAAATGATCTTTAATGATTCTTAAATGATCCTGTGTTCACTGTGTTCTTCACTGTGTTTCCTTAAGTGAAAGCTCATTCGCGAGCAGGCGAAATACTCGCTCGGACGAGTATGCTCGCTCATCTCTACTACTTAGGCATCTTTATCATTGTAAAAAAAAGCTATCAACTGAAGCTCTTGTAACCAGCTCCTAAGGCAGGCAATTCCACAGATTCATAGTTCTTATTGTATTGGAGCCATGTTGCTTCTGGAGATTTGACTTTTAAAAAATACATTTGCGATTTAACTTAAAAACCACATTTGAATCACCTCCTTGTGGGCTCAGATTTTGTCTTTCAATATATGTGACAAATTATACCTCTGCTTTATTATTTGGTTTATTATGATCATGGTGATACCAAATTTATATAAGTTTTATTGTGTTTTAATAAATTTTCTGTAATAATACATAATAAAACATAATTCCTGTTGAATAAACTGAATGATAAAAAAGGATTGATGACATTATTGCTATTCAATGTTCTCATTACTTAGTGTAACTCAGGGAATAGAGCCCAATCTATTTTAGAGAGCAAGAAATTAAATATCAATTCATAATTGATTGTTTTAAATTAATTGATTTGAAAGTTTTGACACTAACCACGCACACGCTGAATAAAACCATGGTGAATATACATACATATAATTAAAATGTGACTGCTTAAAATAATTGCTGCCAGGTGTTTTCTTTCTTTACAGATAAATAGATATCGTAGACCAATAATGGTTACAATTTGATCTACATGCAAAATTACATAAAATAAACTTTAGAAATAGAAACAATTCTATTGTCATGGTTTGTGAATTACATCCCCTCCAGCCACCTCTGAATATTTATTGATTAGTGCTAAGTATAGTGTGTCTGGTTCACATAATCGATTTGAACTATGTGTTTGTCAGAGATATAAAATTCAAGTGTCGATTGTTGTAAAAACAATAGTAAGTTGTTGCATTTAAAGGTTGTTCCAGGATAAGAATATTGATTATGTATCTATAAGACTAGGGAAAGAAAACTGACCGGAGGGAAGGGTAGTGGGAATCAGGAGTACACAACTACTTAGGCATCTTTATCATTGTAAGAAAGTATCAAGCACCTTGAGGCAGGCTATTCCACAGATTCTTTGTTCTTATCGTAATGGAGCGATGTTACTTCTGGAGATTGAACTTTTTGGGGGTCATTTACTAAGGACCCAAATCGCGTTTTACCGGTGGGTTATGCGAATTTTTCTGTTTTGCGCCGATTTTCCCTGTATTGCCCCGTGATTTTGGCGCACGCGATCGGATTGTGGCGCATTGGCGCCGGTATGCACATGACGTAAATCGGGGGCGTGGCCGAACAAAAACCCGACGGATTCGGAGAAACCACCGCATTTAAAAAATAAGTTTTGCGGGACACGCGCTTACCTTCACCAAGTATAGAATCATGCACTCCGGCGGGCCTCAGCGGACTTCAGCGCAGCAGCAACACCTGATGGACGTCAGAGGAACTGCCTTAGTGAATCGCCGGAAGACCCGAATCCACCGCAGAGAACGCGTCACTGGATCGTGAATGGACTGGGTAAGTAAATGTGCCCCTTTGTCTTAAGACCCCTTGTTTTTCAAGAGTAGTAGAGAGCGGGCCCAGTAAATTTTTTTAATCTTTGTGGGTCCGATTACTGAACCTGGACCTGAACCCCCAACAGTAACACCTGGGTTCAGGTCTGAGTTGGAGTCTGGCTTAACATACCGCCAGTAGTACAAGCTGTAAGGAGCACGCACATTCCTATAAGTTTCTTTACATATTTTGAAGAAAGAAAGCTTTGTTGTTACACCTTGGAAGGGCAGAACACCATCCATAGCTACTCAGACTTCCCTGCTCTAAGTTAATTGATGTTCTATTACCTAGTTAACATTGCTGTGATTCTAAATAGCAGTAGTGCAGTCTTTATCCTTTGAACTGTTGCTACACCTTCAGTAACAACCGCAATCGTTGCTGGCACCGATAACAAGTACGCTTACCCAGACCTGAACAAAATTTCAACTTTTATGTACTATGTGTTCTACAGGTTCACTCATCATTATTTAAAATATATTTTGTAATTGAAACTAGTTTCTTTCTACTGTTTTTACTCACCTTCCTTATACTTTTGGCAGTAAAATTAGGATGAAAAAAAGTGGTATGGCCAAAAGACTTTTTCTTGAGATTTTGGATATTTTTTTTTTTTTTTTTTTTTAATAGAATCTTTATTGAATTTTTACATAATAAAACAATTACACCAAACCACAGACCAATCGACAATTTCCAATTACAGTAGATGTACCGTTTCAGAGTATCACCTATACAATAGCATATAAAGTTTACTCATTAAGCTATCTTAAATATTAATCGTTTTTGGTCCTGTGAGGAATGTACCTTAAACCAAATGTCCCTCCCTCACCCACCCCCAGAGAGTCTGCTGGGTACCCTATCAAAAACAAAAAGAGAGAGAAAAAAAAAAAAAAAAAAAAAAAGAAGAGGAGAAAACAAGTAAAAAGGAAAGGGAAAAGAAGGAAAAAAAAAAAAAAAAAAGGAAAGCCTCCATCCTTCCGTCCCTCCATCAACTCCCCCACCTCCCCCTCCCCCCCCATCCCCGCCCCCTAGAGGTAAATTTCTCAGCACCACTTATCCCAATATTTATTTCTTCTGGACTCTCGCGGCAAGTTCTTAACGCGGATATCTTCATATTTTTTAATTTGACAAGAGAGATGGTACCAGTTTTCCATTTTGGGATTTTCATGAGAGCCCCATTTTCGGGCAATAAAAATTAGTGCAATATTTATTAGTTTAATGATCAGATTTCCATGTTGTCTTTTTACTAACCCCTGATCCAGGAGACCGAAGATGGCAGTGGTAAGGGCTGGTTCAAGGGATATCTTAAGGATTGTCGAGATCTTCTTGAAGATCTCTTCCCAGTAAGTTCTGATGCCTGGACATAACCAGGCCAGATGAGTGAAGTCTGCCTCTGCGGCTTGACATTTCCAACAGTTCGAGTTCTCCCTAATCCCCATTTTGTGTAAATCCAGTGGTGTGTAATATAGTTGATGCAAAAAAAAAAATTGTATAAGCTTATGGTTCCAATTACTGGAGCCTCTCTTAGTGTTCCTATGTGTTTCTCTCCATTCATTTTCATTCATCTTCCCTATTACTTTTTCCCATTTATTACGTGAATTGTGTTTCATATGTGCTGAATAATCATTTCTTAGATGTTGATATATTTTAGAGATAATATTATTACGGTTGTTTGTGTTACGAATAAGCTCTAAACATTTGTGTGTTACTAAAGAGAGTTTACTATTTTGTGGTGAACTTTTTATTATATGTGATAATTGGTTGTAACGCAACCAGTCCCCTTCTTTTAAACCATATCTCGAACATAGTGCAGAGAAGGACTTCATTTGGCCGTCCATCATTATTTGAGAGAGGTATCTAATCCCTGATCTCCACCAAAAGATGTTATCTGGGAGTATCATTGGTTCTCTGAAAAACGAATTGGGCCACAATGGGGTTTCCTTTATGTATCCCTGGAGGCCAAGTATTTCCTTAAAGCCCTTCCAAGCCTTCACTAATGTCTTCACTACTGTCCAATTATTATAGGGTTCTTTTTTTAGAAGGGAACTTTCTAGTAGTTCAAGAATATTATCCACCTTCCCATCTGATAGTTGGATCATTTTTGTGAGTAAGGGGTTCTCTTTCCATCCCACTAGTCTGCCCGTCTGTGCCGCCAGAAAATACCCATAAAAGAAAGGAAGTCCTAATCCTCCTTCTCCAACTGGTCTATATAAATATCCCATCTTCATTCTAACTCTTTTCCTCCCCCAGATTAATTTGTTCACTATTGACTCTAGCATTTTAAAAAAGGAGGCGTCAAACCAAATAGGAGATGCAGAGAGAACATATAAAATCTGGGGGAGCAAAATCATCTTGGTTAGCCCGATTTTGTCTGCTTTGGACAGGGACAATCCATTCCACCCATGTATTCTCTTCCTCAAGTTTGTAATTAAGGGGACTACATTAAGTTGGTAAAAATCTCCTATGTTATGGGATATCTCAATGCCCAAATATCTCAGATTATTAACACATGAAAAGAGTCCTTCCCTTCTAGCCCATTCTTTAACTTCATTGTCAAGGGGGATTATGTTGGACTTATTCCAATTTACCCTGAGACCCGAAATGGTCCCAAATTCTTCAACCAGATGGATTGTTTTAGGGATAGTAATAGGGGAGTTACGAAGGTATAGCACCACATCATCTGCGTAGAGGCAGATTTTATCCCCTAGGCCACCACATCCTCCGCCCTCTACTTGTACCGAGTTTCTTTTCAAGACTTTTTCTTGAGATTTTGGATATTATAATCATTTCCCATGGCAACCCTGTGTGCAGTCTCAGTGTGCAGGGCGCTTAGCTTTGCATTGTCTACACATCACCAAGTCAACAAGGCTCTAGCCGAGCTGTATACACACATGCACACTTCCACATCTGCTTTGAGCAGTGATGTGTAGGTGTTTACATGACATCCAGGTATGCTCTGAAAGAATGACAAAATGTCAAAAATAAATTTTTCCTGGGAGTTCCACACTACAGCTACATAAAATATTATCTATATTGCAGGAGTCCTGGATCATGGAATTTCTAAGCAATGGCAGTAGAGGCAGTGACATAGAAAATAAAGCAATTCATTTCTCTTTTACTCTCTTTCAGTGCACAGCACTTGGTTTGTCAGCAGCAGCTGCAGGGGTGACATTATGGAAGGGCATTATTGTTGGAGAAGCTATAAGAATTAGCCCTCGATTCCTGGACTTTGGTTATGTGTCAACCCTCAAAAGCAATGTATCAATTATCATAATTTTTATCATTTTTTTGCTCCCCACCTTCAAAAATGAATAACTTTTTCATTTTTCTGTGTACATAGCTTTGTGAGGTCTTATTTTCTGCATAACAATTTGTACTTCTTAGTGATGCTATTTATTATTCCATGCAATGTACTGGGAAGTTGTAAAAAAAATCCAAATACTGTGAAATTGGTGAAATAACTCATTTGTATCATATTCTTATGGGCTCAGATTTTACGACTTTCACTGTGCACTCCAAATGCTATGTCTACTTTATTCTTTGGTTTGTTACATGCACAATGATGCCAAATTTATATTGGTTTTATTGTGTATTAATACATGTAAATACGTGTCAACAATTCAGCAAATTTACTAACGACAGTGCAAACTGCACTAAATGCACATGGTGCAACACATTTATGATTTCTGGCGCCTGTTCTTCATGAATCTGGCGCTCCCTGCATTGCTCCGACAGAGTGCACCACTTTTTTTGGTGCACCTTTAACATAGGGCTTGCGACACAATTCTGACTTTGTGTGTTAAATCTAGAGCATGGTTCGACTGAACACTGAAACGTGCCTGTAATCATGCCAGGTACTGGCCGCAAATTCAACGCATTCTTTAATAAACAGAGCATATAAGTAAGGTGTGTATGTGGTGAGGTATAATTATGACACACTATAACCATAATCCTATAAGACGCATTTAGAACGCAATCAAAATGCAACGTGTGACCCTTAGAAGTAACAGACCCTTAGAGACAATTTGAATAGCAGAAAAAAAGATACATTGTGTTCTTATTACTTATGTGTTGTGACATTCTGATCAATTATTATGTGAAATTTCCCTAATCAAATAGTTTTCATGCACTGTATCTATAATGACCTTTAATGTATAAAGTCATTTAAAGTGTCTTTAATTTATTAAAATGTCCTTTTTTTTCAACAGAGGCTGAAATACTCGAACTCAGCTTATACTTAAGTCTATAAAAAACAAAAAGTGTACTCACCTTCGGACACCCCCCTGGGAGGACCTCTACTGTCCAATGATGTTCCGGCTCCCTCTCTCCTTTCGGTGGCGTTGCTCGAGGTGTGACATCACGGTGTGTTCCGAAGGCGGCGCACACACTAGAACCTCAGTGAGCCGCTGACGTCACAGCTTGAGCAACACCACCGCAAGGAGCAAGGGAGCTAAAACCTAAATAAGATTGATGGTTATGTTATATAGAATTGTTTCCCCTAAATCCCTCCCTCATCCAATCCCTTCCCTTCCTTGGTTGAACTTGATGGACAAGTGTCTTTTTTCAACCGTATAAACTATGAAACTATGGAGCTGGAGCCGGAACATTGTTGGACAGAACAGGACCTCCTGGGGGGGGGGGCGTCGGAAGGTGAGTACACTTCTTTTTTTTAATAGGCTGGGCAGGGGCTGTATACAGGGGGCTGCAGGCTGTATACTAGGGGCAGGGGGCTGAAGGCTGTATATTGGGGGACCGGAGGCTGCAGGCTATATACTAGGGACAGGGGGCTGCAGGCTGTATACTAGGGACATACTGGGGGAAGAATGGGACCAATGCATTTCCTACCCTCGGCTTATACTTGAGTCAATAGTTTTTTGTGTTAAAATTAGGTACCTCAGCTTATACTTGGGTCGGTTTATACTCGAGTATATACAGTACCTTAGCTGTGTTTTTAATGTACATTTATGTCCCAGATTTTTATTGTGCATATTACAATGTGCAAGGAGAAAATCTGCAAAAAAAACCTACAGCAGTTCCAGAATGATAATGGAAACAAAATTACCATTTGATGGGGTTTTCTGTGCAGTTTTCATGTTTGTCTCATTCATATGTGAAGATACTCTAAATTATTAAAGGTGTAGTGTGATTCTGTAATAATAAAGAATGTTTTATATTTTAAATCCACATGGCAAGTTAAGTTATCTGTATTTTCTGAAGTAGAAACATTTTGCAATATATAAATAAGAAATGTGAAAAAATAACCTACTATGGTGCTTCAGCTTTATACTGTGTCCACAAGGGATTTACTTATTCAGTATAATGTACAATAGCAATAAGTGGAAAAGATTAAAACAAAGTAGCAACATGTAAAATTATGTTACAGGTTTGTACTGTGGCTTCCTCTCTATGCAAATGTTTTATAGGAAATCAACCAATAAAATCCATCATGATAAACCAGGGACACTTACTAGATCCAGGCACTGTGACTGTGGTAATCTTCTTATATTTATTATCTATGGCCTCCTTCCTTCTAAAATCATTATATTCCCTGCTTAAATTTGAATAACAATCTTTTTCAACAATACTACTGTGTGTAGTTCAAACAACAGCAGATATTATCCCTAGCATTTTTTTTTTATTTTAGCCATGCTTGTAACAAGAAAAAAAATTGTAATCACTTGCAAAGTTCTGAATTTAGGATATGCAACTACATACCTTAGGAACCATATATCTTAAACTGTTCTGAAATTCCATACAATGGCCCACATTTATTAAAGAGAACCTGTCAGGCAAATTGACAACCCCAAAATTAAATATATTTTCATAAACTGCCATTATAAAGCATTGCCCCACCCCTACATTGTCCCTCTACATGTCTGTAAGCTCAAACAATCAGGTCCTAAAGCTATATGCAAATTACCTGAGATGGGTCCAATGAGTCATTATCTTATTCAGCTGCCTCTATGTACTTCCTGGTTCTAGAAGCCATGCCCCCTGCAGGCTGTGTGTATGAGATACTCCTATACACATGCCTGACAACCTGTATAATGATGTGACACTCCTGGTGCTGGCTCCTCTATTTACTTCCTGGTTCTGGAGGCCACCCCCCTGCCGGCTGTGTGTGTATGAGATACTCCTATACACATGACTGACAGCCTGTATAATGATGTGACACTCCTGGTGCTAGCTCCTCTATGTACCTCCCGATGCTGGTGCCTCCTGAAGATTGTGTGTGTGTATTAGATACTCCTATACACATGACTGACAGCCTGTATAATGATGTGACACTCCTGGTGCTAGCTCCTCTATGTACCTCCCGATGCTGGTGCCCCCTGAAGATTGTGTGTGTGTATTAGATACTCCTATACACATGACTGACAGCCTGTATAATGATGTGACACTCCTGGTGCTGCCTTCTCTATGTGGGTGACATCACTGGGCTCTCCATGTGCCCAGCCTCATTTACATAATAAAAATCTAATTTTAGAATGATTAATGTATGAATTGACAAGATAAAGGCTGGAATCCTTGTGACTATGCACATTATTTTTAGTAAAAACTGTTTGCACGTGTATTTAAGAATTTGTTGCGGCTCCACTATTCCTGATGCAATACAAATTTCTGTTTTGGTGCACATTTGGAACATTTACCACATTTATCATGCAGAGTCTGACAGAATTGTGTTGCACACTTTATGTTAAAGGTGCACCAAAAAAAGTTAGTGCACTCTGTCGGAGCAGTGCAGGGTGTGCCAAAATCATGAAAACTATGCACCACAAATCATGAATCTGGCGCTCTCTACACACTTCAGAGACAAAATACACAAAGTGCAGCTAGCACTGTTTTTGATAAATGTGGGCCAATGTATATACCTCTGGACAAGACATAGCAACATTTTACGCATTAGTAGCTAATCAAAAGCCTCATCCACTATTTATTAGGAAAACCACACAAGTACATTGGATCTTTCACTGCCGCTAAGTCCAAGGTCGAATAAACGCAGGGTTTTATCATGAATTGTTGCTGTATTTTGGCAGCCAGATGTTATCTGTCAGCGAATGAGAATTTCTGAATTCACAACATGCTGTCCCCAGGCGTTTTTGTAATGTTTTTTTCTGCTGACTTCAATAAGCAAAAAACACAACAGGGAAGAATTTAGTAAAACAAAGTTATTTGTCTTGAAGGAAATGGTGGTAACTTCAGATGAAATCTTTTACTAAATACCTTTGTGTGAAAGGCCATCTTGTTAAGTTAGCTACAATAGTAAATTCTTTTTTTAAAAACTACATTGGGGTCACATATATCCAGTGTTTATCTTCTAATAACAATCAAACCACTTTTAGGAATACTTTTTAGTGAACCTCATCGATCATATGACAAAAATTGGCTTCATTTGTTGCATAGATAATAATCCTACCGTTATTACAGTAGTTTCCCTTTCCATCAACACTAAATAAATACATAATAAACTCAAGATACCTACATAAGTGGTCATGCAAATGAAAATATCACAAGTTCATTAAAAACATTATTGCCACATATACACAGTTTGCCCCTATATACATATAATTCTCTGGATGCCACATTACAAAAAAGTAGAACAATTAAAACATGTCTAAAGATTATCCAAAATAAGGGGATACAGATTTTAGCAATTTAGCTGGTAGTAAGTTATAGTAAGAATTCTAGAAAATTTCCCTAAGGAACTAATCACATGACAGCTTTGTTTTCACCAGAGGAATTTAAGAATTGAAAGCAGGGCTATAATTGGATAATCATTCTTTAGACAATATTTATTTGAAATGGCTTCTTCTTTTGAGGAGAACTGGTTTGTGTCTTAGCGTACACAAAACAAAGGAAATGGTGATTAATAGTAGTAGGATATCAAATGAACTGTCACCGATATGGAACGGAGACTCCTGTGTGACTCCAGTCTTACAATATAAATACCTGGCAGTTTTTCCAGGTATGAGCATCTGGATTGGAAGATAAATATTGATAGATTATATGTAGAGATGAGCGAACATGCTCGTCCGAGCTTGATGCTCGGTCGAGCATTAGGGTACTCGAAACTGCTCGTTACTCGGACGAATACTTCGCCCGCTCGAGAAAATGGCAGCTCCCGCCGTTTTGCTTTTTGGCGGCCAGAAACAGAGCCAATCACAAGCCAGGAGACTCTGCACTCCACCCAGCATGACGTGGTACCCTTACACGTCGATAGCAGTGGTTGGCTGGCCAGATCAGGTGACCCTGGGATAGACTAGCCGCTGGCCGCGCTGCTCGGATCATTCTGTCTCTGGATGCCGCTAGGGAGAGAGCTGCTGCTGGTCAGGGAAAGCGTTAGGGTGTTCTATTAGCTTACTGTTAGGCAGGAGTGATTCTCAAAGAACCCAACAGCCCTTCTTAGGGCTACAATAACATTCTACTTTTTTTATTTTAATTTGCATCTTTTACCATTTTGTGAGGAATTAGCAGGGGGACTTGCTACCGTTGTGTTTAGCTCTTAGTGGCACACATATCCATAGCAAAGACCGAAGTGGGAAAATTCAGTAGGGGTTGGATTTCTATTAGGCAATAACTCAGTGTCATCTCATCTGGCATAGTAGTGTGCTTCCTTTGATACTTGGCTAGAAAATAGCCATAGGAGAATACAAACAGCTTCTTGAAGCCTACAGTAGCGTTCTATATATTTGATTTCTGGTTGATCTGCTGGTGGCTGTAGTTTCTGCAGTGCATGTACTTGCCAATTCTGAGCAATTTGTAGTGAGACTTGCGACCGCTGTGTTCTGCGCTTAGTGGCGCACATATCCATAGCAAAGGCCGAAGTGGCAAAATTCAGTAGGGGTTGGATTTCTATTAGGCAATAACTCAGTGTCATCTCATCTGGCATAGTAGTGTGCTTCCTTTGATACTTGGCTAGAAAATAGCCATAGGAGAATACAAACAGCTTCTTGAAGCCTACAGTAGCGTTCTATATATTTGATTTCTGGTTGATCTGCTGGTGGCTGTAGTTTCTGCAGTGCATGTACTTGCCAATTCTGAGCAATTTGTAGTGAGACTTGCGACCGCTGTGTTCTGCGCTTAGTGGCGCACATATCCATAGCAAAGGCCGAAGTGGCAAAATTCAGTAGGGGTTGGATTTCTATTAGGCAATAACTCAGTGTCATCTCATCTGGCATAGTAGTGTGCTTCCTTTGATACTTGGCTAGAAAATAGCCATAGGAGAATACAAACAGCTTCTTGAAGCCTACAGTAGCGTTCTATATATTTGATTTCTGGTTGATCTGCTGGTGGCTGTAGTTTCTGCAGTGCATGTACTTGCCAATTCTGAGCAATTTGTAGTGAGACTTGCGACCGCTGTGTTCTGCGCTTAGTGGCGCACATATCCATAGCAAAGGCCGAAGTGGCAAAATTCAGTAGGGGTTGGATTTCTATTAGGCAATAACTCAGTGTCATCTCATCTGGCATAGTAGTGTGCTTCCTTTGATACTTGGCTAGAAAATAGCCATAGGAGAATACAAACAGCTTCTTGAAGCCTACAGTAGCGTTCTATATATTTGATTTCTGGTTGATCTGCTGGTGGCTGTAGTTTCTGCAGTGCATGTACTTGCCAATTCTGAGCAATTTGTAGTGAGACTTGCGACCGCTGTGTTCTGCGCTTAGTGGCGCACATATCCATAGCAAAGGCCGAAGTGGCAAAATTCAGTAGGGGTTGGATTTCTATTAGGCAATAACTCAGTGTCATCTCATCTGGCATAGTAGTGTGCTTCCTTTGATACTTGGCTAGAAAATAGCCATAGGAGAATACAAACAGCTTCTTGAAGCCTACAGTAGCGTTCTATATATTTGATTTCTGGTTGATCTGCTGGTGGCTGTAGTTTCTGCAGTGCATGTACTTGCCAATTCTGAGCAATTTGTAGTGAGACTTGCGACCGCTGTGTTCTGCGCTTAGTGGCGCACATATCCATAGCAAAGGCCGAAGTGGCAAAATTCAGTAGGGGTTGGATTTCTATTAGGCAATAACTCAGTGTCATCTCATCTGGCATAGTAGTGTGCTTCCTTTGATACTTGGCTAGAAAATAGCCATAGGAGAATACAAACAGCTTCTTGAAGCCTACAGTAGCGTTCTATATATTTGATTTCTGGTTGATCTGCTGGTGGCTGTAGTTTCTGCAGTGCATGTACTTGCCAATTCTGAGCAATTTGTAGTGAGACTTGCGACCGCTGTGTTCTGCGCTTAGTGGCGCACATATCCATAGCAAAGGCCGAAGTGGGAAAATTCAGTAGGGGTTGGATTTCTATTAGGCAATAACTCAGTGTCATCTCATCTGGCATAGTAGTGTGCTTCCTTTGATACTTGGCTAGAAAATAGCCATAGGAGAATACAAACAGCTTCTTGAAGCCTACAGTAGCGTTCTATATATTTGATTTCTGGTTGATCTGCTGGTGGCTGTAGTTTCTGCAGTGCATGTACTTGCCAATTCTGAGCAATTTGTAGTGAGACTTGCGACCGCTGTGTTCTGCGCTTAGTGGCGCACATATCCATAGCAAAGGCCGAAGTGGCAAAATTCAGTAGGGGTTGGATTTCTATTAGGCAATAACTCAGTGTCATCTCATCTGGCATAGTAGTGTGCTTCCTTTGATACTTGGCTAGAAAATAGCCATAGGAGAATACAAACAGCTTCTTGAAGCCTACAGTAGCGTTCTATATATTTGATTTCTGGTTGATCTGCTGGTGGCTGTAGTTTCTGCAGTGCATGTACTTGCCAATTCTGAGCAATTTGTAGTGAGACTTGCGACCGCTGTGTTCTGCGCTTAGTGGCGCACATATCCATAGCAAAGGCCGAAGTGGCAAAATTCAGTAGGGGTTGGATTTCTATTAGGCAATAACTCAGTGTCATCTCATCTGGCATAGTAGTGTGCTTCCTTTGATACTTGGCTAGAAAATAGCCATAGGAGAATACAAACAGCTTCTTGAAGCCTACAGTAGCGTTCTATATATTTGATTTCTGGTTGATCTGCTGGTGGCTGTAGTTTCTGCAGTGCATGTACTTGCCAATTCTGAGCAATTTGTAGTGAGACTTGCGACCGCTGTGTTCTGCGCTTAGTGGCGCACATATCCATAGCAAAGGCCGAAGTGGCAAAATTCAGTAGGGGTTGGATTTCTATTAGGCAATAACTCAGTGTCATCTCATCTGGCATAGTAGTGTGCTTCCTTTGATACTTGGCTAGAAAATAGCCATAGGAGAATACAAACAGCTTCTTGAAGCCTACAGTAGCGTTCTATATATTTGATTTCTGGTTGATCTGCTGGTGGCTGTAGTTTCTGCAGTGCATGTACTTGCCAATTCTGAGCAATTTGTAGTGAGACTTGCGACCGCTGTGTTCTGCGCTTAGTGGCGCACATATCCATAGCAAAGGCCGAAGTGGCAAAATTCAGTAGGGGTTGGATTTCTATTAGGCAATAACTCAGTGTCATCTCATCTGGCATAGTAGTGTGCTTCCTTTGATACTTGGCTAGAAAATAGCCATAGCAATAGGATAGGATTGTTTGGTTTTAAAAACTCAAAAAAAAAAAAAAAACACAAAAAAACACCAAAAAAAACAAAAAGAAGTAAAAAAAAAAAAAAAGTTATAACTCTCATTTTAAAAATGTTTAACCCGAGGGCTAGGGGTAGAGGACGAGGGCGGGGACGTGGGCGTCCAACTACTGCAGGGGTCAGAGGCCGTGGTCCTGGGCGGGGTGAGACACCACCTGCTGATGAGGGAGCAGGGGAACGCCGCAGAGCTACACTCCCTAGGTTCATGTCTGAAGTTACTGGGACTCGTGGTAGAGCACTGTTGAGGCCAGAACAGTGCGAACAGGTGATGTCGTGGATTGCTGACAATGCTTCGAGCAATTTGTCCACCACCAGTCAGTCTTCCACGCAGTCCACCCATGTCACCGATATCCCCACTCCTCCAGCTCCTGCACCTCAGCCTCCTCCCCCCCAGTCTGCCCCCTCCCAGGAAAATTTGGCATTTGAACCGGCATACTCTGAGGAACTGTTTTCTGGACCCTTCCCACAGTCACAAACCACTTGTCCGGTTGCTGCTGAGCAATTTTCCGATGCCCAGGTTTTCCACCAGTCACAGTCTGTGGGTGATGATGACCTTCTTGACGTAGTGGAAGTGTGTAAAGAGGTGTCCGACGATGAGGAGACACGGTTGTCAGACAGTGGGGAAGTTGTTGTCAGGGCAGGAAGTCCGAGGGGGGAGCAGACTGAGGGATCGGAGGATGATGAGGTGACAGACCCAAGCTGGGTTGAGAGGCCGGGTGAACACAGTGCTTCTGAGACGGAGGAGAGTCCTCGACCTGAACAGGTTGGAAGAGGCAGTGGTGGGGCCAGACGGAGAGGCAGGGCCAGAGCTGGTGCATCAGCGCCACTGTCAACTAGTGAAGCTCCCGTGGTGAGGGCTCTTGCGGCGAGGGCTAGATCTTCAGAAGTGTGGAGGTTCTTTAAGGAAACACCGGATGACCGACGGACTGTGGTGTGCAACATTTGCCAAACCAGGCTCAGCAGGGGTTCCACCACTACTAGCTTAACTACCACCAGTATGCGCAGGCATATGAATGCTAAGCACCCCACTCAGTGGCAACAAGCCCGTTCACCTCCGGCCGTGCACACCACTGCTCCTTCCCCTGTGTCAGCTGCTAGTCAGCCCCCTGCCCAGGACCCTGGCACAAAAACCCCATCGTCGCCTCCACGATCCTCCACAGCATCCACCAGCGTTCAGCTCTCCATACCCCAGACGCTGGAGCGGAAACGCAAATATAGTGCAACCCACCCGCACGCCCAAGCCCTTAATGTGCACATCTCCAGATTGCTTAGCCTGGAGATGCTGCCCTATAGGCTAGTAGAGACCGAGGCCTTTCGCAACCTCATGGCGGCGGCCGCCCCTCGGTATTCGGTCCCCAGCCGCCACTACTTTTCCCGATGTGCCGTCCCAGCCCTGCACCAGCACGTGTCAGACAACATCATCCGTGCCCTGACCAACGCCGTTTCTGACAAGGTCCACCTGACCACGGACACGTGGACGAGTGCTGCCGGGCAGGGCCACTATATATCGCTGACGGCACATTGGGTTAACTTGGTGGAGGCTGGGACCGAGTCTGACCCTGGGGCTGCTCATATACTGCCGACGCCGAGGATTGCGGGGCCTACCTCGGTCCAGGTGTTTCAGGCCTACTATGCCTCCTCCTCCTCCCACCCCTCCTCCACCTCCTCCTCCGAACTACCATCCGTGGGCACGGCGCCATCAGTCGGTAGCTCTAGGCACAGCAGCAGTGCCGTCGCTAAGCGACAGCAGGCGGTGCTCAAACTGCTGAGCCTAGGCGACAAAAGGCACACCGCCCAAGAGCTATTACAGGGCATCACGGCGCAGACTGATCTGTGGCTGGCACCGCTGAACCTCAAGCCGGGAATGGTTGTGTGTGACAACGGCCGTAACCTGGTGGCGGCTCTGCAACTCGGCAGACTGACACATGTGCCATGCCTGGCCCATGTGTTAAATCTGATAGTGCAGCGTTTCCTCAAGACATACCCCAATCTGTCTGATTTGCTCACGAAGGTGCGCCGCATCTGTGCGCATTTCAGGAAGTCCAGCCCAGATGCTGCCACTCTCAGGGCAGCGCAGCGCCGCCTCCAACTGCCCGCTCACCGACTGTTGTGCGACGTGCCCACGAGGTGGAATTCAACACTGACCATGTTATCCAGAGTTTACCAGCAGCGCAGAGCGATTGTAGACTGCCAGATGTCAACTTCCACCAGAACTGGTAGTCAGGTCAGTCAGCTTCCTCAAGTCTACAATGAGGAGTGGACGTGGATGTCTGATATCTGTCAGGTGCTGAGTAACTTTGAGGAGTCAACACAGATGGTCAGTGGCGATGCCGCCATCATCAGCCTCACCATCCCGCTGCTTGGCCTGTTGAAAAACTCTCTGGTCAGCATGAAGTCGGAAGCTTTGCGCTCGTCACAAGAGACGGGGGAAGAATATTCCCTTGTTGATAGCCAAAGCACCCTGAGGTCTGTTTCTCAGCGCATATCGGAGGAGGTGGAGGTGGAGGAGGATGAGGAGGAAGAGGAGGAGAATGTTGGCGAGACACAAGAGGGGACCATTGTTGAGTCCTTCACTGTTCAGCGTGTATGGGCAGAAGAAGAGGAGTTGGAGGAGTTGGAGGAGGAGGAAATGGACAGTCAGGCCAGTGAGGGGAGTGAATTCTTACGCGTTGGTACTCTGGCGCATATGGCAGATTTCATGCTAGGCTGCCTATCCCGTGACCCTCGCGTTCAAAGAATTTATTCCAGCACCGATTACTGGGTGTTCACTCTCCTGGACCCACGGTACAAGCAAAATCTTCCCACTC
The DNA here is from genome assembly GCF_040894005.1 of Engystomops pustulosus. NCBI lineage: Eukaryota > Metazoa > Chordata > Amphibia > Anura > Leptodactylidae > Engystomops > Engystomops pustulosus. The sequence continues at coordinate 230,101,234 of NC_092411.1, forward strand.
TCATCCCTGGAGAGGAAAGGAGTGTGAGAATGCATGAATACCAGCAGGCCCTGGTGCACAAGCTGAAACAGTATTTCCCTTCTGACAGCGCTAGCGGCAGAGTGCGTAGTTCTGCGGGACAAGTAGCGAGGGAGAGTAGGCGAGCAGGCAGCTTGTCCAGCACTGGCAAGGGTACGCTTTACAAGGCTTTTGCCAGCTTTATGTCACCCCAGCAAGACACTGTCACCTGTCCCCAGTCTCGGCAGAGTAGGGCTGATCTTTACAGAAAGATGGTGAGGGAGTACGTAGCTGACCATACCATCGTCCTAAATGATCACACAGCTCCCTACAACTACTGGGTTTCAAAGCTGGACATGTGGCACGAACTGGCGCTGTACGCCTTGGAGGTTCTTGCCTGCCCTGCCGCTAGCGTCTTGTCCGAGCGGGTTTTCAGTGCAGCTGGTGGCATCATCACCGATAAGCGTACACGCCTGTCGACTGACAGCGCTGACAGGCTGACGCTTATTAAAATGAATAAAGGCTGGATTTCTCAGAATTTCCAATCTCCACCAGGTGAAGGAAGCTCAACCTGAATAATTGATCCACTCCTCCTCCTCCTCATTTTCCTCCTTCTCCTCCTCTTTGTACAGTAAAGCAGAGGAAACTGGCTATTTTTTGACAGGGCCCACTGGCTCTAGCTATAGTACTTTATGCATTTAATTTTTCTGGAGGGCCACCGACCCGGTCCTCTGTTTTAAACAATTTTTGGGAGTGCCACATACAGGCACTCAATCTATTCCATTTTACTGCAGGGCCACCTACCTGCTCCTCTGGTTTGAAACATTTTTGGGACTGCCACATACAGGCACTCAATCTATTCCATTTTACTGGAGGGCCACCTACCTGCTCCTCTGGTTTGAAACATTTTTGGGACTGCCACATACAGGCACTCAATCTATTCCATTTTACTGGAGGGCCACCTACCTGCTCCTCTGGTTTGAAAAATGTTTGGGACTGCCACATACAGGCACTATCCAAATTAAATTGTCTCCATAGCAGCCTCCACACGTTGTCTCCATTGCTACCTCCAAAAGTCGTCCATATAGCTGCCTCCATACATCGTCCCTTTATCAAACGAGGTGTGTCAGGCAGAAATTTGGGTTGTTTTCATGGATTCCACATCAAAGTTGTTAACTTTGTCGCCACCCTGCTGTGTTATCCACAAAATATACTGGCAAACTTTTACCATTTAGGGATATTATTTCAGCGCTTCTTGCGCATCTGTTTACATTCCCCTCACCCGGCATATCCTAAACTTATAAGAACGCTACTACACTTGATCTTATACAAAAGGTTCTTAGAAGTGCTGTTTGGGGAGTAGCCTAGAGACAGGGGCTTGAATTGGCGAAAGCTCGTCTGGCAGCGGAGCGCCAGCTCCATGCGCATCACGCGCTTCTTGCGCATCTGTTTACATTCCCCTCACCCGGCATATCCTAAACTTATAAGAACGCTACTACACTTGATCTTATACAAAAGGTTCTTAGAAGTGCTGTTTGGGGAGTAGCCTAGAGACAGGGGCTTGAATTGGCGAAAGCTCGCCTGGCAGCGGAGCGCCAGCTCCATGCGCATCATGCGCTTCTTGCGCATCTGTTTACATTCCCCTCACCCGGCATATCCTAAACTTATAAGAACGCTACTACACTTGATCTTATACAAAAGGTTCTTAGAAGTGCTGTTTGGGGAGTAGCCTAGAGACAGGGGCTTGAATTGGCGAAAGCTCGCCTGGCAGCGGAGCGCCAGCTCCATGCGCATCATGCGCTTCTTGCGCATCTGTTTACATTCCCCTCACCCGCCATATCCCAAACTTATAAGAACGCTACTACACTTAACTTGGTGCAGGCTGGGACCGAGTCTGACCCTGGGGCTGGTCATATACTGCCGACGCAGAGAATTGCGGGGCCTACCTCGGTCCAGGTCTCAAAGGCCTACTATACCTCCTCCCACCCCTCCTCCACCTCCTCCTCCTCCGAATTACCATCCGTGGGCATGGCGCCATCAGTCGGTAGCTCTAGGCACAGCAGCAGTGCCGTCGCTAAGCGACAGCAGGCGGTGCTGAAACTGCTGAGCCTAGGCGATAAAAGGCACACCGCCCAAGAGCTATTACAGGGCATTCCACATCAAAGTTGTTAACTTTGTCGCCACCCTGCTGTGTAATCCACAAAATATACTTGCAAACTTTTACCATTTAGGGATATTATTTCAGCGCTTCTTGCGCATCTGTTTACATTCCCCTCACCCACCATATCCTAAACTTATAAGAACGCTACTACACTTGATCTTATACAAAAGGTTCTTAGAAGTGCTGTTTGGGGAGTAGCCTAGAGACAGGGGCTTGGATTGGCAAAAGCTCGCCTGGCTGCAGAGCGCCAGCTCCATCCCAAGATCCAACTAACATAGTTGCAGCACCTTTAATCTACTACTAGTTCACTGCCTCCATAATAATAATAATAATAATCTTTATTTATATAGCGTCATCATATTCTGTAGCGCTTTACAAATCATAGGAAACAAATACAAATGTAATGTAACAGAGCACAACATTTGTATGGAACAACAGGAGTGAGGTCCCTGCTCGCCAGAGCTTACGGTTTATGAAGATGATGGGGTAACACGAGGTAAAAGAATATTTAATGGTCAAGCCATTCTTCTTAGGGAATAGAAAAAAATATAATAAATGGAATTGCTGTCGCTTGAACCACTCAGCCGTCATCTTATATACCAGGTCCAGGGTGAATGGGACTGCAGAGAAGTCTGGTGCCTGTTGGTTGCTGGATAACAGATGGGAGGACGACACAGGACGGGTTAGTAGAAGAGTTAAAACTTCATGCAGTTAATGAGTGTTATAGGCTTGCCTAAAGAAATGGGTTTTAAGAGCACGTTTGAAACTTTGGAGGTTAGGTATTAGTCTGATAGTCCAGGGCAGAGCATTCCATAGAATTGGTGCAGCTCTAGAGAAGTCTTGGAGACGCGAGTGGGAGGTCCGCACTAGGGTAGAGGTTAATCTAAGATCACTGGCGGATCTAAGAGCACGGGTTGGGCGATAGACTGAGATAAGAGAGGAGAGGTAGGGGGGTGCAGCATTATACAGAGCTTTATGGATGAGGGTTATTATTATTTTAAACTGTATTCGAAAGGAGACTGGCAGCCAGTGCAGCGACTGGCATGAACTGTAAGCATACATGGTCCCCTTATCAAACGAGCTGTGTCAGGCAGAATTTTGGGTTGTTTTCATGGCTTCCATGTTAACTTTGTCGCCACCCTGCTGTGTAATCCACAAAATATACTGGCAAACTTTTATCATGTACCGATATTATTTGAGCGCTTCTTGCTCACCTCCTTTGGTTCCTCTCTGACACCCATTGGTTTGAAGCCTGAGTCCAATTAGGGTATGTCGCCATGCCACTCTCTAGCCTGCTGCCGCTGCCTCTGCCTCTGCATGCCGTCCCCTATAGTGTCAGGGTCAATTATTGGATGTTTTACATGCTATCTAGCTTCATTCTGTCACTCTGTCATGGCCATGCTGTTGCCCATAATTTCGGCATAATGGTGCGATTAAGCAGCCTCAGAGGCATCCATGCATGCTGCCCCTGCTGTTTCCTGTCCATTTCCGTGGTGTTTCCATCCTTTTCTGAGGTTCCCAGGTGTTTGGCCAAGCTTCCCTGTGCAGAGCCTTGGTCCCCTTGAAAAATGCTCGAGTCTCCCATTGACTTCAATGGGGTTCGTTATTCGAGACGAGCACTCGAGCATCGGGAAAAGTTCGTCTCGAATAACGAGTACCCGAGCATTTTAGTGTTCGCTCATCTCTAATTATATGCTTATATATGCTTATATGATTATAAGCTAGATAGTTTTTGTAACATAGACTTCAGTCTTTTAATGTTGGTAAAAAAATCTTAAAGATGTTTTATGACACTGCCGTGGCAGGGAGTTTGCTTTATGGGAAAACGTGCTATGGGACATAGGTAGGATTTATTGTGCAGATCGGGCAGTAATTGGTGACAAGGCAGGAGACTTTGCTGAGACAGTGAATAGGAGCGTCTAAGAAAGATTTAAAGGTATTTTAAATGCCACATCACATCCTCTATACAAGTTAATAAATGAAAGGAAGGGTGTTTTTACTGGCTGTTTTATACAACTTAGAATAGGGATGAATATGCAGTTTTTCTCACAACTGCAATAACCTTATTCAACACAGCTGGGAGTGGTCGGTAGTTTATTAGCTGCTTGCAGTTTGTATAAGAAAGAAGGAAAATTTGTGATTGGTAGTTGCATAGTTTTGTAAGTTTATAGTACTTTTAGAATTTTTTGTATTGTTAGATGTCCAGGAGACCCTGCTGCACGATGATAACAACATTAAAGTTTCATGCTATGAATAAGTCAATAACAATATTTCATAGAGGTCTCATTATGCTTGTCAGAATAAGTACCGACAGCTATCCACAACTGTCCACAATATTGTTGCTTGCAATATCCCCATTAACCATTGGTCGCAAAGCTTCTTGTTATATCTAAAGCTTTCACAATCATTAAGCTGGGGTTTACTCACAGTTAGATATTAATTCAGTGCTTTCTTCAATGCCGGATCGGTGTCCTGAGCTTGGGGTGTCTGGCATGTTAATAGTTCTGAGCATGCATTAGATCTGTCGATCATGTGACACTGCCTTGGAGTATTGTAGTCCTCCATATTAAACCATGTTCGCTGGAGACCTTGTGGTAAAAAGTCCTTATATGAGAGACCTTGTTGCAACTTAAGTTACTTGAATGCGTTGTGTCCTGCGAACATAGACCTAATTAGATAATATTCTGCTAGACATTTCGAAGTGCTTCACTTCTTCCTCAGTAGCTTAATTGTAATAAAATAACCCTCTGGACTGGCTGTCTTTTTATTTATTTGGCCGGGCCGAGTGGGCTAACTACCTCATCCTGTGACATACCATGTTGTGACTACGACGGTGTATTTTTATTTCTGGGATTACGTATCCACAATAAAGCACAAGAGTTCTTAATATTTCCAGATGCAACATGCTGGATTTCATTTCTTGTTTTCAAGTCTGTCTTTTTATTGCCTGCATAGTCAGCTATGACAAAATGTATATAAAACCTGGCCTAGATCCAATAAGTTGAATGGCACCTTAACTTATATAATTTATCAATTTATCACAATAAAATAAAATATAATAAATAAATAAAATAACATTTAACTAATATAGTATAGAATATTTAATAACTATTTGTTGAAACTTTTGACTGGAACTTTTTAAATTTTAGCTACTTACAGAGGACAAACTTTGTATTGATATATGCAAAGCCTAGTATGCAAGCTTTGGTGACAGTATTATGTCCATCTATGAAGTGTTGAAAATTCTGTCTTTAAAGATAAAGTTATATACAATATTGGTAATTTCCTATAACCTGACATTATAAAAGAATGAGTAGATTCTATTTTTAAACTGCCTCTATATGCTTTCAAAAATATAAAAAATATCTACTTTTTCACCCACATGGCCTCTATACATATTTCTATGTTGAATTCTGGAGCAAGATTAAGGGTCAAAATGTCACAGAATATCAGAACACCTTTAAAGGTCAAAGGGTTTGAGAATATTAGAGCACTATTAAAGGTCAAAGTAATATTGATTTGCTGTAATTTCTTCAAGTAGTCAATCTACTCATATGCAGAGTAGTTTATTGGGTATATAGGGTTTAAATAGGATTTGATTAAATCATAATTCTTACAAAGACAAATGTTACAAATACATCAGTTTAAGTTTAAATGCTGACAAAAATACAACAAACACCAAAACAGCAAAAAAAAAATAAAAACAGATATAGAAAAATTGAAATTTCATGCAATGTTTCACAGTGCACATTTGACACCTATTAAATAGTAGATACTTAATAGTATCTTATTGCTATTTAATAGTCGATTCTAAAGTATTGTTGGTGATCTATATTTTTGATTATAGACAGGGCAATAGGGATAATTATTGATTATTATAACCCCATCATGACCACCCAATAAAAATATATGTCGTCTAGTTGAAAAAGGGAATATGGAAAGGGCTTACAGATTGAGTCCTCTCTATGCATGGTGGGTGTCATTGTTGACACCTGCTGGGATCTGCCGTGGTCAGTATTGGAACTGATCACGGCAAGTAACCTGTTTGGTGCCATTGTCCAAACCAACTGCTGCTTTTGTGCCCCTACTTAAGAACACCCAACTTACATAGGACCCCTAGTGACAAACGGACCTCTGGATGTTAGTAATTTACTGTACTTTACCCCTAGGCTACAACAAACTGTTGTAACAGTTATCACAGGTGTTTGTAATGAAGCTTTATTGTGGACCCTGGTTCTTATGACCATGGCATTTTTAAAATCCAATTGTCACAGAGACCAAAAAAAATTTGTCTTGAGTTGCAATTGTAAAATATACAGTTCGACTTACATACAAATTCAAGTTAAGAACAAACCTACAGAACCTATCTTGTACGTAACCCGGGGACTGCCTGTATATTAAAAAATAAAAAAATCGCCATTCCCGGCGATGAAACTCATAACAGAAAATAGCGCCTAAACATCAGAATCGTCACTTTTTTGCCATTTTGCCTTCAATATAAACCTAAATAAAAAGTAATTAAAAGTTCAAACAGTTTTCAAAATAGTATCAAGGAAACATCATCACATACTGCAAACAATGACACCTTACACAGCTCTGTACACTGAAGTCTGAAAAAATTACAAGTTTCAGAATATGGTGGCACAAGAATAGTTTTATATTATATTTTATTAAGACACAACTAAACTATAAAAATGTGTTATCTCTATGATTGAACTGACCAAAAGGAATGAAGGAGAGCTGTTGTGCTGATACCACATTGAAAGCCATTGAAATAAAGTCCATGAGAATATGGTGCGTTTTGAATATGGTGCCACTAGAAAATAAAGTTTGTCTCATATATAACAAGCTCTCATATAGCTTTATAAACATTTTTTTTTATTATTATTTATCAAGTATTTGCTTGCGGAAGGAGCAGAATAAAAAACGACAATGCAAAAAAAAAATGCTCTTGAAGGGATTAATGGGGTTTTCCAATGAAAGAAAGTTCCCAAATTTTAATCCCCTTGTGATGTTTACACAATTAAGATCTTTTTTAACCCCTTACTTTACAATTTTACATGTTTTATTGCGGTTTAGCTCCTATAACTCTGTGATGGTCAGTGTAAAATTCCAGAGTGTGGACGGGGACTCTCTAAGCAGACACATTATAATCCCTGTGTGCTGACAATTTGGTTACATTATCAGGGTTCAGAGAAAGAGAAATGAGACAGATCAGAGATGAGAGATTATCAGATCCATGAGATGCTTATAACACACATTGACACTCTTCAGCTCTGCTAACTTACATAGTGAACTCTTATGCATCCCTCCCCTGCTATATAGATCTTATCTGCCTGTAGCTTGCAAATTTAGTCTGCTCACCACGCTGCTTGCTGGCATGAAATGGTCTTGCGAATGCAAAGGTGGGGGACACTGCATGGAGCAACTAGAAGAAACTATTCAAGAGAAGAATCTGCCATGCCCGACCCTAGTCAGAAGAAGATTGGGGTTGGATCCAGGGGCTACCAAAGTTGTGTACACCAAGACTGATAGAGACAGGTTTGAATTAATATACCTATTGTCCTTAGGCTGACTAATATAAAATGTATCAGTGGCTGACTGTTATGTAGAGGGTCTATATTACAGTATATTATAATTATCAGTCAAAGGTAGACTAATTCTGGTGAGTAAAAAATTTTGAAGTAGGGTATTCAATAATTTTCTGCTGCCGTGACAACCCATTCACATCCAACAATCTCATTATAGGGTTTCCAAGGGGGCGCAGTGGGTTAAACCATTTCAGTTGGTATCATCATTGTTCAAGTCCATTGTTCCAGGCTTTTATCTGTATGCGGCTGCTGACCCTGCCATCTATATGCCTATAGCATGGCCTATCACATTAATACCCACATGATGTAACATTAGTTATATATACATAACAAATTTGATAGAGAAGCGGTATCACCCACAAGGGCTTCCACTACTACTGATCAAGTCGGCCCACAGCAAACACCAAAAATGTACTACTATTATGAAAATTAAGTAACTGATAAACTTCTCAAATAAATTAGGAAAGAAGAGTGTAAAAAAAAGTAACTAATCTCAGATTAGGCCTTTTATTGAAGTAAAAACTGCTCTACAATGGATTTCAGCATTTTAATTGCAGAATATGATAAGGTTTGTAGCTGATTATGCAGTTTGCAGTGGCGGGGTGATAATAAATTTTAAGTGTAGTGTGTTCCATCTACTTCATATTAGCTTACAAATGTGCTTTTTTGACCATATTTGATGTGCTCTAATAAACTTTAGAAATGCAAGCAGAAGAAAATGACAAGGATTGTCGAGGATTGCTTCATACACAGTACAGTAAAGCATGGGAAGATAAGCCATAAAATATTAAACAGCTGTATTTTCTGCTCAGTGGTAGCAATTGCTCTTTTCAACTATGCTGACTTTGAAATAACATTGGAGGAAGGGTGGTAATAAAAAATTAAGAGTTAGTGATAGACCTTGAAGAAGCTGCCTTTATTAAATTCAATTCCAAACACAATCCTACTATACCTACAGAAAAAAAGTTTATAATAAAGCAAGGTCACACATAAACTGGTGTTAATATGGACAAATTGCCATTTAGTATATTCTACTGGGTTCAGCATGTCAATTAAAAGCTGTAAATTATAGGTCAAACATTCTTTCTATTAAATTTAAACAGCCTACTAATACTGCAAAAGGGGAAAGCAATGTATGGCAGAGTTTCCATTATTCCAATTACGGCTTCCAGGGAAAGTACACAAATTAAAGAGTGATTTACACATTTGCAGTACTGTAAACGATACAGTAATAACTTTAAGAGTTGGAGTACAAGAGATATTTTGTCACCATATAAAAGCATATTTTTTTTGAAAAAACAATGCAGTTTCTCAAAGCCAGAAGTGATTTAACAAGAAATGGGAAATACAAACCTATAAATCTAAATCTATTTTTGGATTTGGAAAAGAAAAATGTGCTTCAAAATATGTGTGTGTATGACTATCCTTACACAAGTTACTCAACTCTGCTGGGACTTTTAATATTGGCTTCTGCTGACTCCTATAGGCTCAAGGATTTAGGAGTTGGCTTTATCAAGGCTTTTCCTATAGCTACACTTCAGCTGAAGGTGACTAAACACGTCTCTGCTACAGAGATTAAGGGAAACAACAGAAGTACATTAAACAATCTAAAGCAAACAGGTGCACAGATATTGTAGTATACACACCGATTTCTTATTTTTACAATGGTAACATATCTAATAAATTTCCCAGTATTTTTTTTAGTGTTGGTAATGATCATATGTTGTATAAAAGCATGGTATCTTTCCTAGACAATACATAGTACAAACTACCTCCCGAATTTCAGCTATTTTCAACAGTGAGTGCGCCCTGCAGTGAACTGTTATAGACATAGAGTACTCTGGAATTCATAGAATTGAATACATTCCCTTAGGTTAGAAGGAACCCTTTTTACCTCAGATTCCTCTAAGACATTGTAAGTTCATGCTGACTGAGTATATCTGCAATGGATTGAAAGTTTACTCCATACTTGAAAATACTTTTAAAACAACAACAAAAAGCATACCGTATATACCCGAGTATAAGCTGATCCCACTATAAGCCAAGGTACCTAATTTTGCCACAAAAAAACTGTGAAAAAATCTTATTGACCCAAGTATTAGCCAAGGGTGGAAAAGGCAGAGAGTACTCTTTAGAAAAATGTCCAGCAGGGTCTCCCTTTAAAGTTAAATGTCCAGAAGAGCCCCCATAAAAATAAAATGACAGGACTCCATGGGTGAGTACCTGAGGTAAGTACTAAGATTTTTATATATATATATATACACTTGAGTATAAGCTGAGTGGGGCTTTTTCAGCCCAAAAATTGAGCTGAAAAACTTGGCTTATCCTTGCGCATATCCAGTAATTGTTTCTAGTGTATAGGAATTTTTATCAAAGATTTTCAGATTGATTGCTAATGAAAAAATAGTTTTTGACAGTTGAAAAATGTACAGTGTAGATGAGATCTTCATTTTCAGGCGATACTGGTGATGAGAAGGTAAGGTAACGGTGCATTAAAGATAAGCTTGAAATAGCTATAAAAGAAAGAATGTCTGTGAGCATAATGGTATCTCCTATCATGTTTGTGACTTCACTGTACCCTGTGTTATTGAAAGTTTTATTTCTCAACACAAAAGAGACTCAAAGAAATTTAAAATTCTACTGTATTCATCTATGAATAAATCAGCATAGATGTGATCCGGCCCTTAACCCCTTACAAACAGGTCCTTTTTCGTTTTTTATCTTTCCATTTTTCACTCCACACCTTCAAAAACTCTTTTATTTTTTCAATGTAAAGAGCTGTGTGAGGGCTTGTTTTTTCTGCATAACAAATTGCTATTCATAGTGAAAGTATTTAATATTCCATGTCGTGTACCTGGAGGCAGGAAAAAAATCTAAATGTAGGGAAGTTGGTGAAAAAATGCATTTGTGCCATTTCTTGGGGGCTTGGATTTTTACCGCTTTCACTGTACTCCCCAAATGACAAGTCTACTTTATTCTTTGGGTCGATATGCTCCAGAAGATATCAAACTTATACAGGTTTTATTGTGTTTTCACACATTTACAAATTTTTGTATCTTGCAATCTTGCAAAAAACTGTTGAAAAAGTGCCATATTTATGGAGCCACCTCAGACCATGACTAAGACTATTTGAAGTCAAAACATGTGGGTGTTTAACCCCTTACCAAAGCGTGATGTATTTGTCCTCTCTGAGTCCTCTCTATACAAGGTGGGTGTTTGCTGCATATTGCTCTGCTCTCCCACAGAAATCTATGGGACTGTGAAAAATATGTATGTGTTGTCCATATTTGCAATGGGTTACATGTAACACAATTATGTAACACTCTAAGGAGTTTGGACAACATAATGACATCATTTGCCAGCCTCCTGTTTTGGTTTTTTTTTGGATCTGAAAAATAGGTTGTCATATGGGCTGCATACTACCAATAGAGCAGTGTTTTGCGGCCATAGGAAAAAGAAAGTTTGTGTGCAGGAGGCCTTATGCCGAAGCTATGTATATGAGCCCATAGTAAAATATGGAACTGTGAGTCTGTGAGCTGTGAAACCACCACCATATCACCAGGAAACAATGATCGTGTGGAGGAGCTCAAAGGTCTCATTCATGTATCATTGACTGGATTCTGGTGCAGTACATGGCACATTATCCCCCCTTTGTTATCTGTCAAACAATTAATCGTGTTAATGGGGCTTAAGGCTGAATTCCCATGTTCATATTTTATGATGCAGTTTTGTAAGCAGATGTAGATCCTAATGTTTGAGAGCATATAATGGAGAGATACTACTCCTCCTCCTGGTTTTTACTCCACTCCTGGCTTGGACATCAAAAACTGCATCTGGAAACCCGAACGTGTGAAGGCAGCCTTGAGCCCCATTAATACAACCAATTTGCAGCCAGATAAAACTTACAGCGGTATTCCCATGTGGGCATACAAATATAATGTAATGTATCGCCATGACCATTTATGTAATTGACCATTTATGTAATACAATGAGGCTATTAAATAATGTGTCTCAGGTTCAGCCAGTTTCTAGCTGGAAAACGAAAACACTAGTCTTTTTGCTGGTTATGATAAATTCTGGTGCAGGATAAGACTGTCGGTTCCTACTTTAGACCTCCTGTTTTTATTTGGTCTAAATTGTGCACCAGAATATTGGACGCACAGACTATTTTCCATAAGCCACACCCCTTATTCGGACAATTCGGAAAGCTGCAAAAAATGGTTTAAAAGTCTTGATAACTGTGGTGCAAGGCAAAACCACCAGAATTGTGGCGCAAGAGCGTTAATACATCCTATGTGTGAAACCCATCTTAAATTGCACACACATTGCTTTAACGTATATATTGTGCAAATGTTATGTACATAGAATGTTAGCCGAATGTTTTTATAGCATTTAGGTAAATTTGGTGTAAACAATTTGTTCACATTACATTTACATAAATATGGTTTAAATGAATGCAATGTTAAATTTGAGTAAAATGTGTGAACACAGGATAAAATTGCAGTCAAATAGCATTTATGTAAATGTTCTTGAAATCAACATAATGTGAAAGCGATGTAAAGACAATGTAAATGCAATGCGTGAAACAACCTAAGGCCTCATGCACACAACCATTTTTATATGCAAAAACAGCCTAATTTACTGGCATAGAAGCAGTTATAAATTTCCATATTTACCATATACACTCGAGTTTAAGCCGACCTGAGTATTAGCCGTGACCCCTAATTTTACCACCAAAAACTGGGAAAACCTATTGACTCGAGTAATAGCCGAGGGTGGGAAATGCATTGGTCACAGCCTCCAAGTATATAGCCAGCAAGCCCCCAGTAGTATATAGTCAGCCTGCCTCCTGTAGTATACAGCCAGCCCTCCCCATATAGTATACAGCCAGCCCCCAGTAGTATACAGCAAGTCTGCCCCCTGCAGTATACAGCCAGCCTGCCCCCTGTAGTATACAGACATCCTGCCCCCTGTAGTATACAGCCATACAGCACTTAATTATACTTATATACTCACCCTCCGGCTGCCCTGATGCTCAGCGCGGTTCCTCTTCGGTCTTCGGTAACAGCTGGCAGAGAAACGGCCATGTGCTGACGCTGATGACTTCATAGTATGTACCTGCCGGCAAATAATGGTGGTCAGTGTGGTGCAGAAATGTGATGATCATATCAAATAACCGCATTTTACACCACACAGTGAACTTGCTCTCAGATCGCAACATTAAAAATAGAACTTTAAAAAAAAAAAAAAATTTACAGTATGGTCTCTCCATGGAATTCTATGGCCTCCATGCTCCATCCATGACAACATGGCATTAAAGTGATGTTGCCACGTAACAATTGCAAATTCTTGCAGTTCAGAATAATTTTACACAATGATAAAACAATGATATAATTGTTAATTCTTGTGAACTTATTATAATGTGACTACTCCACCACCACCTGTTGGCATGCAGGGGTGTAGAGGGGCATGACCACCATCAGATTGGGCAGGTACGGGGTGTTACTAAGAATGGTCAAATGTTTTTGTGCAAAACTACATCAGGTCAAACTTGATGGAATTTTGTGGGGGGCGGTGTGGCCTAAGCCTCCTGATGTATCCAGGACTCATGATAAATTCCCCCCATATGTCTCCATAGAAGTATACTTTTTTTTGCTGATACAGCTCACTGACGGTGACCTACAGGTAATTTATGGGAGAAATACAGAAGTTTGAGCCAAACTAGACCAAATATTGCATGCAGTTGTGTGCATGAGGCCGTACATTGCTTTCACATTATTACTTAAAGGGGTTGGCCCCTTTACCTCTTGTCTTTTGTAATATGAGTGTGGGGGTCAGGATATTAGGTAATTTACTAATATACATCTATTAAAAGTTCCACTTTCTTGATATGTAACGTGTAACCTCTTTTCTTTTACCTTATCAGCCAGACATTCCTGTCCATAAAATGACTGCAGATGGAGGGTCATGTGGTCATAACGGTCCATGAACAATCACCCTGACAGTACCTTATGATAGTATTCTTGAATATAAGATAAAGGTCCTAGCAGGATGTTTGTTCATGGACAGTTAGAGATCACATGGCCCTCCATCTGTGGACATTTTATGGACAGGAATCTCCAACTGATGAGGTAAAAGACAGGAGACCTCACTTAACATATCAAGAAAGTGATGCAGAAATTTTAATAGAGTTATATTGCTAAATTAGCTAGCATCCTGCGCCAACACTTACATACACATTACAAAAAAGATAAGTTATGGTGACCACCCCATTTAAATCCCGTGTAAACATGATGTTAACACCTGCATGGTATAAACATGCAGTTAATATGATGTAAACACAATGTAAATGCAGCATGTGAATGCAATCTAATATCGTATTCAGCTTGTGTTTATGTAAATGTGGTGTAAACATTACATTCCTGTTGAGTTCATATAAACATTGTTTAAAGTGGTATTCTCGTCTCGGTGTTCACATTCAGTTTAATTCCTCCTATATATACATTTCTTCAATTAGATGTTATTAAATAAAATAAACGTAAAATAATTTCCCATAAATGAAGTCATATGGTCCCTTAGAATCAAGACTGTATCCTTAGATACAACCACCTCTGCTGGAGAGATTGTACAAAGAAACAAAAATATTTTGTATATGAAATGTCAAAGAGTTACTGCTGTCCTGTAGTAATGATTGATGAAGCCAGTTGGTCAGGCTGGGCTCAATAGCGCATGTCTGGCCACCTCTGCCAGAATGTGAGGTGGTCGTATCTGAGGAAGCCCTCTCAATTCTAAGGGACAACATGGCAACATTTATTAGAAAGTATTTTCCCACAGGAACTTTTTTTATAACATCCAATTGAAAAAATGTTTACATATGGCAAATGAATTAAATTAAATGTGAATGCTCAAATGGGAATGACCCAAATCAATGTAAGGTCAATGCAATGTAAACGCAGTGTGTGAACTCATGGAACTTATGGAACACTTAATTAGGTGTTGTGAAGGAAACCGCGACGTTCCGGACCCCTGAAGGGTACGCAAGGCCACTCAGTTATCCTTTTACAGACAATCCCAGAACGCACAGGTTCTGAGAGGCGCAGGAAGTGATTTAAAGTTGTCCACACAACTTCCGGATATGGCACAACCCTAAATCAAATCCCTGAATGGCTATAAGATCCCTCTCACTAGCCGCAGTGAGACAGAATATTATCAGCCTTATGCTGCCAGCCTGCCACCATTTCTCCTTTAATATAAGCCTGGTCCGTAACGGGATTATGAAGGGTGAGGAACCAACCCGGTAGCATGTATATAAGCGAGAAACCCGGACGTAAGATTCATGATCGAGATAAAAGAGCAACACAGATTAGATTTTATATTTAATTGCCTTAAGGGCACACTAGACAATACACTACACACAATAGATATATACAGTAGTCAGAGTACAAATTACACGGGTAGCACTACAAGTCTAAGCAGTTCAGTTAGTTAGTTACCTTTGTGTGTGTGGCCTAATGGGGATGGATAGTCCACACTTTTAGATCCTCCCTGCGCTTGGTTGATGTTAGTTTCCCCCAGGTCAAAGACAAAGACCCCTTCAGTGGTGCCTGATTATAGCAGGTGTGGACACACCTCTGTCCACCCTAAGGAGGGGTCAATGGTCAGTCCTGCCTAGTATTACACCCTGAGCCCTGGAGAAGCCACAGCTACCCCAGGGGAAGTCCTGGGGTCATGGTTCTGGTATCATTGGATCCGAGTGGATCCCAGGATCGCATTGATACCAAACCTGACCCATTTGCTATGGTCCTATCCAGAGATATCGATATCTCTGAAACAGAGTATCCCACAGCCCCGCAGATCACATCTTCTTTATCAGCAACAAATACTCAATCCAGAAATGTATTTGGTGTTCTGGCGAGACGGACCATAACTTGGTGATTTGAGAGTTTTAATGGCTCTTTGTTTGAGACTTGGGAGGCGAGGGGGGATGATGCCTGGAGTCGGTTTGTCTGTATAGGTCTTTGAAGCCCAGCCACATGCTGGTTTTGTCAACAAACTGGCTCAATTAGGTCAATTTACTGGGTTCCTCACAGGTGTACTAGGTTAATTATCTTCTAAATGACACACTAAATCTAGCCTAAATCTAGCCAAAGAGATAGCCTGCAACTACCTTAAAGGGGTATTCTCGTCTGGGCACTCACATTCAGTTTCATTAATATGCAATATATAAACATTTCTTCAATTAGATGTTATTAAAAAATATGTTCCTGTGTGAAGATAATTTCTCATAAATGTAGCCATGTTGTCCCTTAGAAACGAGATTGCTTCCTCGGATACGGCCACCTCTGCTGGAGAGATTGCACAAAGAAACAAAAGGTTATTGTATATAAAATGTCCGGGAGTTACTACAGGTCGCACAGCCGTCTTGTAGTAATGATTGCTGAATCCTGGTGGTCCGGCAGGACTCAATAGCGCATATCTGGCCACCGCTGCCAGAGTGTGACGTGGCCATATCCGAGGAAGCTATCTGGTTTCTAAGGGACAACATGGCTACATTTATGAGAAATTATCTTCACACAGGAACATTTTTTTTTATTAACATCCAATTCAAGAAATGTTTACATAAGGCAAATGAATTTAAATAAATGTAAATGCCCAGATGTTTGTTTTTTTTCACATGGAACTCAGTGAAGACACATTATTACAATGGTTAAACCTTACTTTTGATGCTTTCTGATTAAATGTATGTTGTTTCTTTTAGCACTTAAGGGTAACATTGCAGGCTCCATAAAAGTGAAATAAACACTAAAAAGAATAATAAAATTTGAACTTCAAATTCTTCTTGAAACTGTTATAATAAAAATGATTTGTGTTAATAATCTAAGACATCATGATAAGTTTTATGTGAACAATATTTTAGAACGGCATTGAGAAAATGTTTTATTAAATGTTAACCCTGGAAAGTGGTAACATCATACTTACAAAGTAAACTATACATTGTTTTACAGTATCACAGTAATACTAGAGCAAATAACAATAATAATAAAATGGCTATTCAAAAGATATTTCTGGGCTTCAAAGAATGGAATAGTCTACAGTTGTGATAAGTGTGTCTGAACCACCAAATTGGGTTACATACCGATTTTGGCAAATTCAAACCCCAAGATCCTAAAACCTGAACAGTTGAACGGCCAATCAAGGAGCTTACAGCACATTATAACAGACGAAGCACTATTAAGATTCCCAATATCACACAGCAATAAAATCCACAGTCTCAGTATAGTTTGCAGTTCCAGCATCACTAAGTAATATATCAAAGCCGCAGTTTCAATACAGTTTGTAGTTCTAGTACCATTCAACAATAATTTAAATGTGCAGTCTCTTTACAGTCAGCAGTTCCAACACCATCCAGAAATATCTTAAAGACATAGGGGGATATTTATCAGGACCTCTGCGCACCGCCAGTGGCGCAGAGGCCCTGAAATGATCGCAAATGCTAGCTTATTGCTAGCTTTTGCGATTATTTTCCCCAATCCGCCACCTTCACGCCAGTGGGGCGTGAAGGGGCGTGAAGGGGGGGCCTGTGAAAAGTCGCCGGTTGCGTTTTTTTCTACGCCAGGCAGGATAAACGCTCCGCAACTGGCAGCCCGATACATGAAGAGGCGGAAGCCTCTTCATGTATCGGGCTGCAAATTTGCAGCGGCGGGGCACGAGCGCCAGCGTATGATAAATATCCTCCATAGTCTCAGTATAGGTTGCAGGTTGCAGTTCCAATATCATCCAGCAATATCTTAAAGCATTGGCTGCTCCCATTAGAGTAAAAGTGGAAAGATAAAGTACAGTTTACACATGGCAGCTGGGTCAGTTGTTTGCTTTGGTTAAGACTAGAATTCAAGCTCAAGAAGGTGAAAGTTTTTGGAAAGGATAGTTCTTATTTCTTTATATAAAACCTGCCTTGGATTGTACAAATCATTTTATGTACTGCACATTTATAGAATTATGCCTGCAATACTGCCATAAACTACTGTACACTCCTTTCCATAAGCAGAAAATGGGAATAAAATATCTGCTACTTGTAAAAGTAAACTACAGTCTTCATTGACAATCATGACACATCAGTTTAGCTGCAGTTAAGAAGCAGAGACCCTGTGTTTTGCCCTATATCCTACAGCATTGATTTCTCAATAAATTAAAATACAACAGGAGTTTTCTATGAACACACAATCAATATACATGTTGGTTGTTTATTGTAATTTCAATACTCATAAAGAAATCTGGAAACATATTAGTGTTCTCTCTGTGGTGATTGGGCTCCCAGCATGCATTGAAAATCTATTTATTAAAGTTTCTAATATTTGAATACTTTGTATGAATAAAATGGATATAAATGTATCAAGATATATAATGGAAAAGTATTTTGATAGCAAAGAGCCCATCTTCACAATTATTTGGTGACATCTCTGCATGTCTCTTCATAAAATAAATAAATTCATTAAAGTTCATTTTATTTAATTAAACTAAGTGAAAATGAAAACCTTTTAGAAGCTCAGATACATTCACTTCCAATGTTATCATTATGTGGAAATCCTGGTTCTGCATAAATTGCATGGTTTTCTGCATATGAAAGGGAAATACTTTACCTCTAATTAATGTGTGGTTGATAAGTTGACTAAATTAGTTATTTTTTTAATTAATTAATTAAAATGACTTCAAAAATTAATTAATCTATTTTTGAAGACATAGTAATCTCACTATGTCTCTAAGTTTTTATTTTTTAAAGTTTTATAATGTATTAATTATATTGTCTTTAGGTATAATGGGGGGATTCATAAAGGCTTATAAGTAAAGTCGCAATTTCTGGCACAAGGATAGGAATTGCGACTATTTCCCCCTTATGACACCTTCAATTGCCGGGATGTGTAGTGGGGCACAACCCCCAATGGCACACTAGATATAGCCTGCACCAGTTTCTAGTTCAGGTTACAGCCTTCTGCTGGTTATATCATGAGGCCTAAACCTCTTGATATATCTGGTGAAAGCATAGGGGGAGGGGGGACATCAATTGCTGATGCACAATGCATCATAGTTTTATAATCCCCCCCCCCCCCAATATATCTTGTGGATAAAACAACAGAAACATTTTCAGTATAGATTTGACATTTAGTCATTTCCATTCTGCACATTGAACTCACAAAGGCTAAAATCTGGTACATTTACTACCAGTTCAATGTAAAAGTACAAATAACATTTTGAAGCAAGATTTGCTAGAGAATGGATTGACTTAAAGAAGAGCCAGATTTAAGATCTTTTGAAATATCTTTAAGTCAGATGTTACTCTACTTTCTATGCCTTGACTGAAGCAGGGACTTGTAACAAGAGAATGCAAAATTCGGCAAAATCTAGTGCAAGTGAGATGAAAATATTCCCTATTTTGAAATTCTTTTGCATCTTTTTGAAGTCAATAACTAGTTTTATTGTTGGTTTACAGAAGTTCCACCATATTTTCACAAAGAAAAGCATAAAAGATGGTACAGTGGCAGAACAAATGTCAAAAACACAACTAATTCACAAACAATCACGAAGAAACAAGATTATTTTCCTCGGATATGACCACCCCTGCACCCTTGAATCGATGACCAGATACATACAATTGAATTCTACCCAACCACCTGAATTTAGAGTTCAGTACCACATGACAGTTGAAGAACATGAGGTAACGCTCTGCCATTTCATATGCAAAAATTATATAAAAAATTATATACAGGCAGTCCCCGGGTTACGTACAAGATAGGGTCCGGAGGTTTGTTCTTAAGTTGAATTTGTATGGAAGTCGAAACTGTACATTTTATAATTGTAGATCCAGACAAAAAAATTTTTGGCCTCAGTGACAACTGGAGTTTAAACATTTTTTGTTGTAATGGGACCCAGGATTATCCCTAAAGCTTCATTACAGACACCTTACAGCTGATCATTGCAGTCTGGGACTATAGTAAAGCATTCAGAAAGCTTCATCAGAGGTCAGAAGGGTGTGTCTGTAACTATGGGTTGTCTGTAAGTCGGGTGTCCTTAAGTAGGGGACCGCCTGTACATTATTACTCCAGCAGTGATAGTCATATCAGAGGACAACAGTATCACCCTTAGAACAGTCTGTTCTAAGGGACACCATGGCCTCTATTTATGGGAAATTATCTTAGCACATGTGCATTTCTTTTAACGACATCCAACTGGAAAAATCTACCTGTATATGGCAGATGATTTCAAAAATATGATAATGCCCAGATGGGAAAAAACTTTTTAAAGATCTACTTTTGAGATAGGCAATAAAATGTCAACCATTCATATTCAATTTTATACACGTATGTCACATTTATGAAACTCAATGAGATTACCAAGGGAGCCCAACAGGAAGAAAAAAATTAATTCCAGTGGAGAATCAAGGGGATTTACAAAGTAGAGGGCTTTCCTTCTAACTACATTGTTGCAGGCAATTGTTACACTAATTGTGGTTGTAGTTACCCAGAGGTATTAATTAATTAGAGTAGACTTGTTCTACTCCTCGCCATGTTCCATGCCTCAGCATGACCAGAATGGTATCATCACAGGTCCTTTAGCCTCTGAACATTAGCAAACTGTGCACCATAAATATAACTAATCACAAGAAATAACAGGAGCCTCTATGGAGGCTCCCCATCTTCCATCGATTTATATTTCTTCCCATCCTCCATGGAGGCATGATGTTATACCAATTTCCAATTATATACATGCATAGGTTAGATGTTGCAGATGTAACAAGACCTTTGATGATGTCATCCTGGTCACATGACATTGAGTGCTCAATGATGTAATAGAATATAATAGCCTGTCAATCAGGAACAAGAAGTCAGGGCAAAAGAAATAACTTCTGAATATGCCGGGCTTCATTGGACTCAAGTATTGTCACAGGAATCACCTCAGTTTAGTTGCATATAAATTTACAGACAAATTTTTGTAACATTGCCAGGGGCATTTAAAGTGAATCGAACCCCCCCCCCCTTGGCGCTTACCGGGGGGGGGTGTCCGCTGTTCCAGTCGCAGTCCCAGGACTGCCAGTGCCCGGGGCTGCGCGATCCTCCTTCCGGGAGCCGGGTCTGTGCCTTCTGTATTACACTGTGTAATGTGAAGAAGAACTTGAACAAGTGATCAGTGGATCCCTTGTTCAAACTTACCTGTAAAAGTAAATTAAAAAAGTTAAAAACATTGAATAAAAACATTTTTTAATAAAAAGAATTCATTAAATAAAGTTAAAGTCCCCTAAACACAAATATTCCCTATGCACATGCAATAAAGTGAGAAAAACACAAAATACCAAAAAACCCCACATATTTGGTATCGTCGCGTCCGTAACAATCCGTACAATAACTCAGAAACATTATTGGCCCCACTCGGTGAATGCCGTAAAAACAAAACCCAAAAAACACACCAAAAATTTACATTTTTCATAAAATCTCTGCACAAAATGTGATCAAAAAAAGTTATATGCACCAAAATGGTACCACTGAAAAGAACAACTTAATACGTAAAAAATAAGCCCTAAACTAGCTCTGTTAACCAAAAAATATTAAAGTTACGTTTCCGAAAAGATGGCGATGCAAAAACAAATGAGATTTCCTCTATATTAGTTTTTATCCAGTAAAATTGTAAACATAAATGAAAAACTATATAAATGAGGTATCACCGTAATCATAGTGATCTGTAGAATAAAGATAATATCGTATTTTTAGTGTAGGGTGTACGACCCCCAAAAAATACAAAAAGAAAGTAAACCAAAATTGACAATTTTCTTCTCACCCATACATTCAAGAGTTAATAAAATCTCATCAATAAGCTAATGACCCACTAAAATGAAGTATTTGTAAAGTGCATCTCATGTCGCAAAAAATAAGCCCTTACATATCCAAATTTCCCAAAAAATAAAGATTGTATAGCCAATTAAATGTGACAATGCATAATCTGCTCTGAATGGGGCAGCTTCTCTTTGATGCCCTGGTGTGTGCCCATACAGCAGGTTACCACCACATATGGGGTATTGTTATACGCGGGAGGGATTGGGTATCAAATTTTGTGGAGTGTTTTGGTATTTTATCCACTGAAAATTTGTACATTTTTTGAAAAACACATTCATTTAGCCAAAAAAATGTCACTTTCAAAATTGCATCCGATTTTATTTTAACCCCTGTAAAACAATTAAAGGGTTAACAAACTTCATAAAAGTTGTATTACGTACGTTGAGGGGTGTAGTTACTATAATGGGGTAATTTATGGAGTTTTACTTTTATTTCGGTCTCTCAAAGTGATTTGCAACCAGAGCAGGTCCCTCAATAGCAGGATTTTGCGTTTTTCATGAAAATGTGAAAAATCGCACTGAACGTTCAAAGCCTCATAACATCCTACAAAAATAAGAATATGCATAAAAAAACATGTCCTCATAAAGTAGACATTCGGTGAATGTTAGTTATTAAGTTTTTTTTTGCGGTTATGACTATTTATGAAAAAAGTAGAACATTTTGAAGTTTGAAAATCAAGAATTTTTCCAAATTTTCACCAAATATCTGACTTTCTCATAAATAAATGCAAAACATACCACCAAAATTTTAACTTGACAGTTAAAATAACTTGCATACCCCTTGAGGGTAAGAAACAATACAATTTCATTTGTGGTTTTAAGATGTGTTTGCTAACCTTAATCTATTTGCTCATGGTGGTGTAATAGCATGGCACAGTTGAAGAACTGTCTCTTAATCTGGTTAGAAAAATGGAATACCTATTTTCCATTAGCACTCTACCCAGGAGAATTGCTATTTGTTACATATACTTACTGATATTAACTTTTGTGCTACCTTGTTTGTGATCATTCATTTTTTTGCTGGCGCTTATAAATCACCTAGGTATTCTGCAATACTGTTCCCATTGACAATACAGTTCCCAATACCGATGTAGAAAGTAAGACAAAAGTTGCGGCACTCACCCAAGATTTCTTCTTTATTTAATGTGAATCATATGACAGGGAGATATGGCATGGCATAATCGTCGACGACAGACCGTTTCGAGCACTTCTGCGCTTCGTCTAGCCATATACGGCCGATGATGTGGCTAGATACGTCTAGACGAAGCGCAGGAGTGGCAAAACGGTCCATCCACGACGATTATGCCTTGACATACCTCCCTGTCCTATGATTCACATTAAATAAAGAAGAAATCTTGAGTGAGTGCCGCAAATTTTGTCTTTCTTTCTACATCGATATGCATGTTTCAGTCAGCTGAGCACCACCCATGTACTTCATATGCACCTGGTATATGCCATAGTGCCTTTGCCATCATCTTCCATAAAATACAAGTCTGCTAGTGCCGATACTCTTTTTGTGTACACAATCCCTGAACTTTGTTCTATTTACATTAGAATCAATTGAAACTGAAATCCAATGGGGGTTATAGATCTCGGCTGGGCACCCTGTGCAACAGTCGTTATACTTACCCCGTCAATGCACAATGCACTCAAAAAGCTAAGAGACCCCAGAATAATTAAATGACAGGCCCTGCCTAGCATTGAATTCTATTGGTGAAAACTATAGCACATGTGTTAATTTGTTTCCACCCAGTCCCAGCCACAAAGTCAATCTATCAATAAAAGAAACCCTGGCAAACAGAAGTAAAAAATTCAAACACCACAAATATGATGTGGTAAAGTAGCATTGACCACTGAGTCATTTTGTGTGCTACATATTGGGACATATATACAAAAAAGGTCCGATTGACGAACCTCACTGAAACCCTTTGTCTTAAAACATAACCTTTATTCTTAATGTGATTAAAATGAAAAAAAAAACTAAACAAAAAAGCTAACAAACAATTAAAAATCTACAAAACCGGTAGTGTTTGTCATTTATTATTTCAAACAGTGGGTTGTGAGGGAAAGGGTAAAGTGTATTGGTAGAGACAAGTCCTATATGCACAACTACCAGGGGTTGCTAGTGTTCAAACCATGGGTATAGTAACACTGCCAGTGTTACCCACTCTCCTAATTTTGTCTAAAATAGGTTAATACCATAGGAATTCCATCTTTACATTATTTTATACACATGTGTTTGACATGACAAGTACCACGATTGCCAAATAAAAGCGACATATATTGGGCTGTATTGGACTTGTTCAAACTGCACTATATGTAGTTTGCCTATGGAGTGTGCATAGTGGGCCAGATTCATAAAAAGTGGCACTAATCTGGAACTTTTTTTGGTTCCCCTTTAACAAAGAGTGTGCCACACAATTCTGTAGTAAATTCTGTAATAAATCTGGCCCACAGTCCAACTCTGCACCAGAAAGCTCCTGTAGTTGCAGAATTTTGTGGAGCGTC
This sequence comes from Engystomops pustulosus, assembly GCF_040894005.1. Taxonomy (NCBI): domain Eukaryota; kingdom Metazoa; phylum Chordata; class Amphibia; order Anura; family Leptodactylidae; genus Engystomops; species Engystomops pustulosus. The sequence continues at coordinate 230,125,370 of NC_092411.1, forward strand.
GGGCATAGTGCAGCCATGACACAAAACTGGTGCAAACACTTCATAAATACACATGCAAGCATTTTACACACTTTTTTCAGTGCAAAGTCTTTTCAAAGCAAAGTCAGATAGAAAACTGGCTCAAATGCTTTAATAAATGTGGGCCATTGTACAGTCATGGCCAAAAATTTTGAGAACAATATAACTGTTAATTTTTAAAAGTCTATTGCATCAGATTTTATAATGGCAATGTGTATATACTCCAGAATGGGAGTGATTAGCTTAATAGCAATTAATTCTATTAAGTTAAGTCAATATTTGCCTAGAAAATTAATATTTTCCCCCAAAACACATTTCAATTTCATTACAGGCCTGCCTTAAACAAAGGAGCTAACATAATTTCAGTGATTGCTCCATTAACACAGGTGTGGGTGTTCGATGAGGACAGGGCTGGAGATCAACTGGCCTAACGGGGAAGAGTATCGCAGCTAGAAAGATTGCAAATCAGTCAACAATCTATTGCATCATTAAGGAATTAAAGGAGAGAGGTCCCGTTGTTGCCCAAAAGGCTCCAGGACACCCAAGAAGGACCAGCAAGCACCAGGACCGTCTCTTAAAAGTGTTTCAGCTTCGGGATCGGGCTACCAGCACAGCAAAGCATGCTCAGGAATGGGAGCAGGCAGGTGTTAGTGCATCTGCACGCATTGTGAGGCGGAGACTCTTGGAGCAAGGCCTGGTGTCAAGGAGGGCAGCAAAGAAGCCACTTCTCTCCAGAAAAAACATCAGGGACAGAATGATATTCTGCAAAAGGTACAGGGAGTGGACTGCTGAGAACTGGGGTAAAGTCATTTTCTCTGATGAATCCCCTTTGCGATTGTTTGTAACATCTGGAAAACAGCTTGTTCAGAGAAGACAAGACAAGGTGAGTGATACCACCAGTCTTGTCTCATGCCAACTGTAAAGCATCCTGAAACCATTCATGTGTGGGGTTGCTTCTCAGCCAAGGGAATCAGCTCTCTCACAGTCTTGCCTAAAAACACATCCGTGAATAAAGAATGGTACCAGAATGTCCTCCAAGAGAAACTTCTCCCATCCAAGAGCAGTTTGGTGATCAACAATGCCTTTTCCAGCATGATGGAGCACCTTGCCATAAAGTAAAGGTGATAACTAAATGGCTCAAGGAGCAAAACAGATTTTGGGTCCATGGCCTGGAAACTCTCCAGAACTTAATCCCATTGAGAACTTGTGGTCAATCATCAAGAGACGGGTGGACAAACAAAAACCAACAAATTGTGACAAAATGCAAGCATTGATTGTGCAAGAGTTGACTGCTATCAGTCAGGATTTGGTCCAGAAGTTGATTAAGAGCTGCCAGGGAGAATTGCAGGGGTCCTGAAGAAGAAGGGTCAACACTTCAAATATTGACTTGCTGCATTAACTCATTCTAACTGTCAATAAAAGCTTTTGTTACTCATAATATGATTGCACTTGTATTTCTGTATGTGATAAAAACATCTGACAAACACACATAAAAACCAGAGGGCAACAGATCATGTGAAAATATGATATTTGTGCCATTTTCAAAACTTATGGCCATGACTGTATAGTACCATTTATTTCATTTTATGTGCTGTAATAATTTTTATATGAAGTCTGAGTTTTTGTTCAGTTTTCTCTTTATGTAACATAATGGATGATCTTCGGCCCATGCAAACTACTAAGTGAATATACAGTATGAATAAATATGTTTTGAATTCTCCTTTACCCAGAAGCACTTTAAGAGGAGTTGTCGTCAAAGTGACAAATGCTGTTAAGGTAGAAAGGCTTTAATTACTTGGAAACAAACAAAAAATTGGCAAACTCAACTCTTTTATCTTTTATCATAATATTTCTACATAATTGTGTTTTAAAACTATATTTTGAGGTCATTGAGAAGTCATTAGTTTTATGCACATTTTAAAACCTTCACGAAAATCTAATGAAATGCCTTGTATATAAGGATAAATGAAGCCACTGTACTAAATAGTTATTCTAATATTACAGGTTGAGATTGCCTTTGAAATTATTATTTTTTTTCACTTTTTATGTTTAAATGTTCGAAAAGTGTCTATAAGCAAGACACTGAAAAATATGTGTCATAGTTTGAGACTAGTCTAGCTTTGCACATGCTTTTACTTAATTTATTTTTCCCCAGAAAAAGGAGCAAAAGTTTGGTGCACAGTTCTTTTCCTTCCAGACACAGTTTTTGTTACAATTTAGACTGCTAGATAATCTTACAACCAATAGTTCAAATTGTAACTGTTTTCCCACTGTAATGTATGCTAATTTGTTAGCCCCAGATACTAGGGAAATCAGCAATGAAGAATAAAATAAATCCTGCCACCCCTCCACCTAAGTTTTTATACTCGGGTATATTTAAAAAAAGAAAAAACTGTGTACTCGCCATTCCGACGGCCCGGGCAGCGGCAGTTCCGCGGCAGCTCCTCCTGCAGTGCCTCTTCATACTTCAAGCCGGCACCAAGGCCAGAACGGCTCTCTGCGCATGGCCCAACCAGCACACTAGTTGTGCGCTGGCCGGGTCACGTGCACGGAGCCATCGCGGACATGGCGCCGGCTTGAAGTATGAAGAGGCACTGCAGGAGGATCTGCCATGGACCTGCCGCTGCCAGGGCCATCGGAATGGTGAGTACAGAGGGTTTTTTTTTCACAGGCAAGAATCGACAGGGGACTGGCAGGCTGTTACAGGGGGCTGGCAGGCTGTTACAGGGGGCTGGCAGGCTGTTACAGGGGGCTGGAAGGCTGTTGCAGGGGGCTGGCAGGCTGTTACAGGGGGCTGGAAGGCTGTTGCAGGGGGCTGGAAGGCTGTTGCAGGGGGCTGGCAAGCTGTTACAGGGGGCTGGAAGGCTGTTACAGGAGGCTGGCAGGCTGCTACAGGGGGCTGGCAGGCTGTTGCAGGGGGCTGGCAGGCTGTTGCAGGGGGCAGGCAGGCTGCTATCTGGCTGCTACTGGGGGCTGGCAGGCTATATACTACAGAGGGTTAGCTATATACTGGGGCTGTGACCAATGCATTTCCCACCCTCGGCTTATACTCGAGTCAATAGGTTTTTTCATTTTTTTTGTGTTAAAATTAGGGGTCTCGACTTATATTCGGGTCGGCTTATACTCAAGTATATACGGTAATATAATTCTCCTTTTAACTTTCAGGCCCTGAGAAAAAAAAATATATGCACTGTATACAAATGATCAAATGGGGAATGAAATGGGGAAGAAAAAAACTATTTAAGACAGTATTTTAGTGGGACTTTAGTGGCACTATGCTATAAAACGATACCGTTTTCCGTGTTTTTTTCAAAAAAATTTCTAGAAATTAAGTAAAATGAAAAAAATAAAATTACTAAAAACCAAAAACTACCATGATAAAAAAAAATTCTCGTACAAAAAAGAAAATGGCTTGGTCCTGACTTTAATGACCTGCTCTTATAAAATTAAAGTGTAGACCACATGTATCATAGTTTTTTCTTTTGAAGGTCTTTTTTGTGCCTTATGTATGATCATGTCTTTTTTCTTGTGATATATATTTTGTTTTTTCCTATCCTGGCAGGCGCAAATTTTGGCTTCTTTTTGAGACTTTTTGTTGCAAATTTCTCAAATCCACATGGAGACAAGTCATGAGAGGGGGGTTATATACAGGAGTGGACACGACACTAAAAAGCAAGGCAGTGAACATTTAAAACTAATATTTTATTCAGTATACATTAAAAATATCAAAAGAATGCACTATTAATCTAGTTTAAAGGTGAAAAACACATGTATCTATACTAAATGCCACAACAATACTTTCCTGTGACAACTAGTAGGGGACAAAAACGTACCATACACCTTTACACCTCGCAGACAACTTCACATGAGAACAAGCCGAGCCAGCAATAGTATATATAGCCTTGTTCTTATTGGTTCAGTCGTGTGTTGCAGTATAGGATAGACGTGTAATCTGTCTGTCAGATGTACTGTCTTGATATCAGGTACGTGTGAGGCTGGGAGCCCATTCAATATCATAGGACATACCTGGATGTAACAGGACAAGGAGTGAACGAACGATCATCAACTAATACTGTAACTAACACCCACAGTAGATCAGAGCTCCTGCCCTCACAAGGGCAGTACCACCAGTTTTGCCCTCTTTTAAAACACCCCGTATCCCCCCTCCTTGACGCGTTTCCTCCTACAGAGGATTCATCAGAGGGACTATGGTGGAAATGCCTAATAACACGAATCGCGTTTTTCCGTCGGGTTACCCGTATTTTAACGTTTTGTGCCAATTTTCCCTGAATTGCCCCGGGTTTTTGGCGCAAGCGATCGGATTGGGGCACATCGGCCGCGACAATCGGGGGGCATGACCGTAAGAAAACCCGATAAATTAGGAAAAACTGCCATATATTTTTTTAAAAAGTGTCGCTTGACACGCACTTAACTGCACCCAGGGTAGGACGGTGAACTTCAGTGAACAACGATGGACTTCAGCGCAGCAGCAACACCTGGTGGACATCGGGCGCACTACCTTAGTGAATCGCCGGTAGCACGGAAAATCTGGAAAATAAAGATATATAAGGCCACAGCACAAGATGCAGACCAAGGTGTATTTGAAAAATGACAGCAAAAGTCGCAGTGGAAATTGGAAATTTTTTTTAGCAGAAATAAAGATACATGTCCCTAGTAACAAGCAATCCAGCTTGTATACCAGCATACAACAAAGGTATTTTGCTACTAGATCTCCTCACTCTGGTACTACACGAGAATTATTTCAAGTTCCTGGCTCTTATTGTTATCATTTCATTCAATCATCTCGTTCTCCTCCCTCTTCTGTTGCTGTGTTCTGGGTGTGATTACCCATGCCTTGCTATTTTCACTCATGTATTCCACGCTGGAAGGCATATGGATGATCCCGGAACCAGAACATCACTTCCAGTTTCCGGTCTCTGCATATTTAATCCGGGCGATCACACGAAACGCTAGCACGTTTCTAATCAGAGAGAGCTCAAACTCTTCCCTACTCCACCTGCGCTATAGCGGTCACACCACTGCATTTCATCTTCTCTACCACTGTACCTTCATATATACCTCGCAATCCGGTAAGTGATAGCCACAGAATTGCACCCATGATTGATCCCCTCGAGGCTATTCCCTATACTTGCGAGAATTATACCTGCAATTATACTGTTGCTTATGGTCAGAGGCATACTCTGGGGATCATATGTATTTTTTGTTGCCATATGAGGTTAATACTCGCCATTATTACATGTAATAATAACCCATGTTGTTATCATATGTACTGATTTATGTTATTATGTACCATTTATCAGGATTGTTCATGGATCATTATCACTGCAGGCTGCATTACTGTCCATTAGGGCTATGCAGGGACTAGAATACAATGACAGATTACAAAACTTGAGATGATTCAGTTTAGAAGAAAGACGACTGAGAGGAGATCTCATTACAATGTTCAAATACCTGAAAGGACAGTACAAGGATCTCTCCAAAGATCTTTTTATACCTAGGCCTGTGACCAGGACAAGGGGGCATCCTCTGTGCCTAGAGGAGAGGCGATTCTACCATCAACATAGACAAAAGTTCTTTACTGTAAGAGCAGTGAGACTATGGAACTCTCTGCCGCAGGAGGTTGTTATGGCGGACTCTATGTACATGTTCAAGAGAGGCCTGGATATCTTTCTGGAGAGAAAAAATATCACGGGTTATGGGGATAAAACATTTATTTAATTCTTAAAGGTTGGACTTGATGGACTTGCGTCTTTTTCCAGTCTTATATACTTTGATACTATGATACTATTTTGCCTTTCTAGTTTTCCATCTATGAACATTGTTTTCTTGACTTGTGACTCTTGTCTCTGATTTATTTTCAGTGTCATCCATATCAGCATTCTTATACCCATGATGCTTCATATATAACTCACCTCGCCTCTTGGCTATAATATGTATATACGCCACTTTCCTGGCATTTCTTAAGCTGTACTAAAAATGTCACATTTTAGATTAAACAGCATCATTTGTACATTTGTTCTTGTATATTTGTTAATTGAAATTGACACTAAGTATCAATTGTTTCTACTTTATTGCCTGATGAAGGTCTGACTTACTAAGACCGAAACGTTGCATAAATTTTTTTTTTAATTGCCATACTCTTATTTCTGGAATAAAATTAAATTTTGTGTTAATTTTGTGTTAACTGATGTGTATTTTTTTCCACTATATGCCCCATTGATTATTGTCATGGAAGCTGTCAGAAGTCATTGGGTCAGATTTATCACATTCTTTTTTTCCTTTTTCTACTTCTTTTTGCACCATTTCTGGTAATTGGTGTATTTCCTTTTCACCCATCCAGCAGTTCATCAACTCCAAGGTTTCAAATGCTTTATTACCGGAATCCAGATGTTAATGATTTACGAAGTCACAAATGTTTGCACAATGCAGCAGAAAGTCAAAAAAAGAAAATTTAGTAATTAAAAACTCCATTCCCCAGTTGGTGTAAGGAAAACATCAGAATGGGTTACTTCAAACTGTGCAACTTTTGTGTGTATTTTTTAAAAAGTTGCAAAAAACAACATACGAGATTTATCATCCTCTAAGTTAAATCAAACAAGAGCAACAACCTCCCATTCCCCCAAAAAAGACAAGCGCCAGACTACATATAAATGAACCCATTGGGGGTCATTTATCCCTTTTTTTTCTTCCTGTTTTTTCTGTCTTTTTTTAGATTTTTTTTTGAGCTTTGCAATTTTGAGCCTTTTAGGGACATTTTGAAATGGCACATTTATCTTCTATTCCAGATAAGCTAAATGTCGCAAATGACATTTATCATTCCAAATTGTCTAAAATTTGCAACATTTTTTGGCATAAAAAACTCCAAATGAAACCATACTTAAGCAAAACTTTGAAAATGGTAAAAAAGTACTTGAGACATTTGTGTGACATTTTTGCGACATTTGTAACAAATGTTTCCAAAAGAGATCTGAAAAAAAACCCACTCATTTAACACATAAAAAAAAGTAAGATTGATAAGTTCCCAGGGAAACCGATGTAAAAAGACAGGCAAAAACTAGCCAAAACAAACAGAGATCAGATAAATGACCCCCATGGACTGATACTTCTGTCACGGGTGCTCCCGCGATCCCTGTCTCAGATCGCAGGCGCATCCGTGCTCCCCCGTTTGCCCCTGCTGCAGCCCGGTCTCCTCACTCACCTCTCCTGGCTCCTGCTCTTCCCCAGACTGCCGTGCGCGCGCGTCCCCGCCTCCTGCTGAAAATTTAAAGGGCCAGCGCACCGCTAATTGGTGCACTGGCTGAACACCTCACCTTTAAGAATCCTGCCTCTTCCTGTGTCCTCTGCCGGATCTTTGTGCCTCATAGCCTTAGAGAAAGCTTCCAAGCGAGTATTCCTGCGTTCCTGTGTATTCCTGCGTATTCCTGTATTCCTGCATATTCAAGTGTTCCTGTGTATTCCTGTGTGTTCCCGCTCCTGAGTCCTGTGTTGCCGTGTTACCTGAGTTCCTTCGTGTTGCTGTGTTCTGTGTGCCTGTGTTCCCGTTCCCACCTGCCTGGACCTCCTGGACCTGACGTTGCATCTCTGCCGCCTGCCCTGACCCTGTGCCTGGACCTGTCTACGAGATTGTCATCCGCTAAGGTACCTCGACCTCGGCTGCCACCGTGGGCTAGTCACACCTGGAAACGACCTAGTGGTATCCTGCCGCAGCAAGTCCAACCCGCTTTGCGGCAGGCTCTGGTGAATACCAGGTGCCGCTAGGCTCCGGTTCCGGGTGTTGGCTAGTTACATCTCCCGCGGTGGTCCAGAGGATCCACTGATCCTAACAACTTCTTTATGTATAGAGTAGTCCATACTTCTACTAACTTCGTCCTTGCAGTAAGGGAGGATAATATGAGGGTCCTAATGGTGGAGCTCCCTTTAATCATTTATTTATCACCTATCCTGCAGGTGGTGAAAAACAATTATTATTTGAAAACCTCATAAATATATAGAATACACTATTTCTGCTCATTCAATGGCGTTTCACATTGTTGGCATTCCCCGCATCTTAGCTTTCCTCGAGCTACTGGAGATCACACAGTCTAGTTGCTATGATGTTTCCCATACATTGAACACAGAAGAGGAGAATGGGCTCTACGACATTTCAGTTATCCACCGGAGCTGTAGTAGGATCAAATGATCAGCCTTCATGAACATAAAACTTTTAGGGTAGAGAGTTTTATGTTAAGATTCCTGCAGACTAAGTTTTAAACTTAGTTTCATTTAGTTCCTGTACCACAACCACGTCTGAAGGCTGTAATTGAAGATGCCATCATATTTGCTTGAATTTAGAATGAAGAAAATCAGCACTGTACCTTTCCTTTGTGTCCTAAGCTTTAACAATTATAATCTATTATTCGCCAAATAACACTGATAATAGAAACTAAACTTACTATACACAAGAACACATCTGAAATGTAGACTGTGTATTACAATTATTTTTTAGTTATATAAAGTTATATTTCATCCTCTTCGACATTAATCCAGTGGGGAATGGACTAAGTTAAAAGTAGAGTTATTCTTGCACAAAGAATCAAGATGAATTGCCAAAAGTACAACTTTACAACCACAAAAGGCCTTGTTCATTAAACCTTGATTTGGCGAATGTAAGGTTGACATGCAGCTTGACGTGATTTAAATTTTTCATTTACATTTTATTCACTTAGCGTATGCAGTGGAATAAATTTGTCAGCCAAGATCAACCTTTTCACCAGTTTCACTTCACTACTTAAAAAAGAAAAAAATCTGAGAATTAAATCTGGGAAACATTAAATGTTTAATTCTCCTATGTATTTAACCTAGTAGTTTTCAGACCCGACATTTTAATGCAGCTGATAAAAGAACATGCTCTGCTTGTAATGGAATTGTTATACGGTATGATTACAATTATGATTTTTATTAGAGAAACAATTTTCAAAGTCAATAGACAATATAAACAATTATATTTCCAATGTACATATTATACAGAAAAGTGCATTTTTATTTTTAAGATGTCAAATATAGTTTTGGAGTTTGTAAAATTGTACTGTTTTCTTTTTTTCAATCTTAATCCAAGGGCTAATATTAACCCGTTCACGACCTGTGACGTAATAGCACATCACGGGTCGGCCGCGAGTGCATGGAGAGGGCTCACGCGCTGAGCCCTCTCCATAGCCGGTAAGTCTTTGCTGCATATTGCTGTGTTTTCCCGCTGATCGCCGCCGGCAAAGCTGCCGCCGGCTTCTAAAGGATGGGGGCGCATGGGCGCCGCCATCTTTTCGGGAATCGCCGCTCCCCATGACGTCATCGGGGAGCGGCGATCTGTCGCCATGGTAGCTACGGGTCTAACGAAGACCTGAGGCTACTTCGGGTTAACCCATGCATTACAATGTGCTATCAGCACATTGTAATGTATGACTAGTAAAATACACATATACTGCCATACTGTAGTATGGCAGTATATGATAGGATCGTACAGACAACCTAGGGTTAAAGTACCCTAGGGAGTCTGAAAATTAGTAAAAATAAAAATAAAAAAAAGTTAAAAAAAAAATTATAATAAAAAACCCTAAAAACTCAAATCACCCCCCTTGCCCTAGAACTGATATAAATATAAATAAACAGTAAAAATCATAAACACATTAGGTATCACCGCATCGGAAAATGCCCTATCTATAAAAATATGATAACGGTTTTTCACTGCGTTTAATCCCGTAACGGAAAATCGCACCCAAAGTCAAAAATGTCATTTTAAAAAAAAATAAAAATTCTATAAAAAGTGATCACAAGGTCAAACAGTCCTAAAATTGATAACATTGTAAACGTCATCAAAATCTGCAAAAAAACGACACCACCCACAGCTCTGTACACCAAAGTATAAAAAAGTTATTAGCGCCAGAAGATGGCAAAATCCCCCCAAAATTTGTACATTTGTACAGGAGGTTTTATTTTTTTTAAATGTATGAAAATATTATAAAACCTATATCAATTTGGTATCCCTGTAATCGCACCGACCCAAAGAATAAAGTAGACATGTAATTTGGGGCGCTCAGTGAAAGCCGTAAGATCCAAGCCCACAAGAAAACGGCACAAATCCATTTTTTACCAATTTCAATTGGAATTTTTTTTCCCGCTTCCCAGTACACGGCATGGAATAATAAATACCATCTCTACGAAGTGTAATTTGTTATGCAGAAAACAAGTTGTCACACAGCTCTGGACATGGAAAAATAAAAAAGTTATGGATTTTTGATCATGGGGAGTGAAAAATGAAATTGAAAAAACAAAAAAGGGCCAGGTCCTGAAAGGGTTAAAACGGCACTCCACTTTCAGGTTTCTATGAAATGTGTGCACAATAAGTAACAAATACATTTTAGGTGAGATGAAGGCATCATCTTGTGGCCTGGCAGGTCCAAAAGCAAATGTAAGGGAACCCCTGATTTTTTGGTACACCCATTTATGATACTTGGACATATTCTGTAGATAAGTCATAAATAAATAAATATATTTTGAACATAAAGATATCTTTAGGCGCCATTATGATCTCTCATGTCACATCACATTACAGAAGGGATAATATAGAAAATCTGACAACCCTAAATGCAAGAAAGTTTAATAAGCAGCCTAATGATATTGTCTATTAGCTCATAACATAGGTATGTATAAATAATATGTTATGTAATTTGGAACCCATTGGATGATTGGTTGTCTAAGCAGTGGCATATATTGGAGCCCGCCTCCATGTTAGACGTTACTTCCAATATATGCATCTAACAGAAGCCTCTAAAATGGTGTAAAGTGTTTGTGTGGGTTTCCGGTTTCCTCCCACACTTCAAAAACATACTGGTAGGTTGATTAGATTGTGAGCCCCGTTGTGGACAGAGACCGATTTGGCAAGCTCTGTGCAGCGCTGCGTAATCTGTGTGCCATATAAATAAATAAATTATTATAAAGGAATTATTAAAACACAGGAGACACATTTCTTTTTATGCTTTCTTCCAATATATTACTATAAACAGTATAAACGTATCAGAAAAGAAAAAGTGTCCAGCTCACCTTTCTCATATATCAGCAACATCCGTTGAACGAAGCTCTCCCCAGACTTCATGGGATACATGTCGCATGTAAAAAGGAAAAATAGATCCAGCACTCAGAAATTCAAAGTCTTCTCATAGTTCAGTGATGGCTAACCTATGGCACTGGTGCCAGAGGTGGCACTCAGAGCCCTTTCCCTGGGCACTCAGGCCTTCACCAGAGAGGACTCCAGGGATCTTCCTGCAGTCCCAGACAGCCCAGGACTTGCTGTGCACATAGCTATTTTAAAGTGACAGTGCTACCTGGGACTATTTTCTGCTTTATTGGTGTCCTCAGGGTGCTGAGAAGTGACAGAGAAGGGAGTATAAATCACAAATTAAATTTCTGTGTTGGCACTTTGCGATAAATAAGCAGGTCTTTGTTGTAGTTTGGGCACTCGGCCTCTAAAAGGTTTGCCATCACTGTCATAGTTTATTCTGTAAAAGTCACAATCACATGGGCAAATAATGCAAACAACTGATCGACGCGTGTCGTCAATGAGCCCTGGTCTTGATCTGAAGGTACCATTACAAGATCATAATTTAAAAATCCCTCCTTGGGTGGTAATGATTTCTGGTGGGAGGAACTCGTCACCTTATGTGTTTTCTCTCTCCATGTAAAAGTTACACTTTGTAGTTTTTATTATATTTGTCTGAATTTCTCTTTTCATCTTTTTAATATATATTGTTGATTTATTATTAAATGTATTTGTACTATTTTGAAGCTTTTTACATTGCGATCGTGTAATGGTACCAGATCAATAATAGGGCTCATTGTGAAATCAGTTGTTTGCGTTATTTGCCCATGTGAAGAATTTGTATAAACAGTATATGCATATAACATATATTTAAAAATGCACAGCAAACTCTAGGTTTTAGGACCTAGGACCTTACATTAGGATCTTATTAAGCTAATTTACCATAGGCCCCTGTGGTAAGCTGCATTGAGTTTAGTAGAACAATGCAAGATATGAGTGTTATGGCCAAGGTAAGGTACAGCTGACTTACATAGGGAAACTTTCCAACACAGACATTCACATTCTGTGTGACAAATTTCTTAAATCATGAAATCTAAAGTACTTAAAAAAAAAATCAGAATTATCAACCAACAAGGAGTTGTTATTAAAAATAAAATGAAGGATATTTTTGCCCATCTGCATTTCATAAAGATAGACAAAAAAAATGCTTGCTACCTCTGTCATTAACCATTCATTATCATTCTGCATCGCAAGCAGAGGAAGCAGAATCAATAAAAGAAAACAAGAAGTTTACTTTTAACAGCAGGAGGAAAATTCCTAAATAAAGGTCTGTGCATCCATAGAATGCTAAATAAATGTTCCCAATAAAAAAAGAATATCAGATTCACAACGTGTTGACACGTTGGATTTTTGTTTATTTAATTCACCAAAACATTTTTAATCCAAGGTTGAAATTGCAATCTAATGTTTTATTAGTTTGCCAACATCTGTGAAATTGGGTTTCGATTCAATCTGGGATTTAAACTTCAAGCGCACTCGGCTCAGGCGTATTATTTATAAGCACTCCGGTTCTTGTTTTCCTGTATTTTTAGTCTCTTGTTGTTATTTATTTATTTTTTTGTTCTCATTCCACGCATTTGGTCCCAGCTGTACCATTTTGTTCATCACGGAAATTGCAAGTTGGAAACACAATAAGGGTACGGCAGGCAAAGAGTGACAGAAGCACTTATTTGTACATGTAGTTGTAAAGAGTGAAGACATTTCAGAGTAGTAGCTTTCTACAAGCAATATGCTTAATGAGAACAAAAAAGGCTTCTAGTTCAAGTTGGTTTCCTGAGTCTTTTAGAACATTAATATGAGAACATGTAGTGTTCATTATTTAGAAGACATTTGCAGCTGGGATTAGATATATCACAAATAAAATAAAATAAATCATCTTGCTTTACATATCCTGATATATTTGTGAATAAAAAATAGACACTGTCTGGCATTTTTTGTCTTTAATAGGGTATATAGTCATCAGTATGAAGTGTCCATTTATAAGAAGTGATTGGTCAAAATTTGAGTTGGTCAAGTTTGACCAAACATTGTGGAATAATTCGGGATACTGACTTGACCCTGAACTCTGAAATGGTGTTAATAACAGGACAGTTGTCCTGAGAAAATAGGCTGGGGAAATTACTTGAAATAATAAGAGAACATCAAAATTTAAATTAACAAAAAAATTATTACAATAAAAAATTATTTAGAAAAATGCTTGCGCAATGTCATTAAGGTTAAGGGCACTCTATTTTCATAGTAGATTAAAAAAATCTGTAGAAAAACAGGAAACCCTTCCTCTCACTGCACTTTAAGGCACCCTGGGCATTCAGATACAACAAATGTGGGATTTTAACATTTTTACATTTTGAACCCAGTAAATGGGGAAACCGACTGTTTCAATTTTAAATTCATGGAATGCTAAAATAGAGAGTTTAATTTTTTTACTTAAGTAAATGCCAAACCAGTGAATGCTGATTTTTATATATTTTAAATTTGGTATTGAATAAATGCGGAATAAATGGACAGTTTAAACTTTGAATGCAGAAATGCAGAATTTTTAAAAGTTAATATTTTTAATCCATTTGACAGGTTAAGTGTTGAATTCAGCTAATGCAAAATCTTTAGAAGTTTAAATTTTTAATCCAGTGAATGCAGAATTTTTAATAGTTTCATAGTTTATATGGTTGCAAAATGACAAATGTCCATCAAGTTCAACCAAGGAAGGGATGGGATTGGATGAAGAAGGGATTTAGGGGATAATAGTTAAAATTTTTAAACAAGAAAATGCTGATTTTTTTTTCTTATCATCCATTATTTAACACAGGTTAAGAGAGTGCTGGACATGCAGGTCCACTGTCAGAACTCGCAAATTGTTCTGATGGAATCAGGTTTCAGGCTTCTTGCCGGAAAACGACAACCAGTGCTGCTTGTGATTGACAGCTCCATTTCAGATCCTGGGAAAGCTGGGTGTGTCTTGCCATTGTGTTTCTTGCTATTCTGTTCATTTACTTCTGCTTTGCCTACTGACCATTCTATTTTCTATACGGTCCTGTATCTTTGCCGCCATCTTGGTTTTGACCCGGTTTGTTTTGACTCCGCTTTTCTGTCTGTGTCTGTTGTTTGTCCCTCAGTATCGTTTATCTTCTTGTGTGACCCCCACCTTCCTGTCTCAGTCATGTGTTGGTTTCTGTGTACCAGTGTGAACACTTGTCTATACCTGTATTCCGGTTACCTGTCCGCTCCACTATCCAGCAGCTGCCAGACAAAGTAAGTTTTCCCTATCATCTTGTAGGGTCGCTCAGGGACCATCAGTTAGGTTCCTGATAGTGGATTTGCCCTTACCAAGGCAGTGTATCTGCTTTAGGCAGGGCCTTAGCCCGCAGGGACATCGCAGGGTGAGTTCGCCACCACTTACCTAGTCTGCCAGCTAGCGCCAAGCCTGGTTGGGGTTGCGCGGTTGCTGGACAGGTTCTGACATCCATCATACAAAGTTCAAAAAGGTGATATACATCAATACAAGATATATAAACTATGATTTTATGGGTGCTCAAACATAGAGGCATGATATGCGATAGCACATGGTATAGAGAAGAGCAACAGGAAAAACCAAGAGCATATATCAAGTCAAGTAATGCTAGATATCTAAATAGAAATAATGCCAGTAAGCATTGAGGACAGGGGGTGGTTAATTTAAGAGACACACTCTTCCATCATGTTTATTCAGGCTAGAGGGATGACTAATAAAAGTCATTCATCCTAAAGGGTATAAACGGAAGAACAAAAGTGAGCTAGGATTAACATAAAAATGTGGATTGTTTAAATGTCAGCCAAGGGCCCCAAACCAGGGAGTGCTAAAGTGTCAGTTCTCTAAGCCAGTTGGATATATGAGGGGCCCTCGTAGTTTTTCCCAACCTAGGGATAAGGGTGCATACTGCTATTAGCATATATCCAAATAAGCAATGCTCGGCTTTGGATACAGTTTACACCTATAATATGTATATACAGCATAATATGTATATAACAGTGCACATCCAACATTCTTAAATGTATCTGGTTGGGTGACCAGACCCATTGACACTGTGGGCCCCCATAGCAGCTGCTATGGCTGCTACCTCTTTAGTTACACCACTGACTGCCTTCCATCCCTCTAGGGTCTAGGACTCATCATCGCCACTTGCATATTTTACCACTGCACCCACAACGCTGCCTTTCTTCTCTGTCTACATAAATGAAAGCCAGTTGGGTACCTTTGGAATCTTGGAACTCTATGGGGCTTATTTACTAAGGGTCCAACGGCCGCATTTTGGTCGGTTTTCCCTACTTTCCGGGGATCGTGCTGGGAATTGTATCGCACGCAATCGTTTTGTGTAACAATCGTGCCGGCTTTCGCGCGACACAAATCCAGGGGCGGGCCGCCGGATGATCCGACGGATTCGGACTATGCGCAGGATTTGACATTTAAATTTGTGTCCCAAGCCATGCAATTACATGGAAGAAGAAGAAGGTGGACTCAGGAGCAGGAGCAGCTGGATGAACCACAGAATACCAGCTAGGAAAGTCATACAGTATGAGAGACTGCTCCATTACTTTTGTATGAGACAACTTTTCATATTGCAGCAAACACCCACCAGTAATCGTGGTGTCGCAGGTGTGCCAAAGGCATTTGAATCCCGGAATATTGGATTTGATCCCTGCCCCCTGTGAAGCCATTGGGAGGGGCCATCGATTATTGTGCCAATCTTTGTAAGACCCTAGGCTGACTCGTTTTAACTGCTTTTTGCACATTGTAATAAATGATGTGGTAAATCCCTGTATGCTGCCATACTGTAGTATTGCATGCAGCGTATGGTAGGATCAATGAGATAACCGAGAGTTAAAATACCCTAAGGGGTCTAGAAAATATTTTTAAAAATCGTAAATGTGTAATGGAAGATAGCGCCCAAAGTCGAAAATGTCACTTTTTTGCCATTTTAAAAATTATTAAAAATTCTTTAAAAGTGATCAAAAGGCCGTACAGTCCTTGAAATGGTAGCATTGAAAAGTTAATCAAAAGTTGCAAAAAATGACACCACACACAGCACCGTTCACTGAAGTATGAAAAAGTTATTAGCACCAAAAAATGAAAAAATGAAGATTTTTTTTTGAACAAGAGTTTTTAATTTTTGTAAATGTATGAAAAACATAGAAAACAAGCCCTCACACAGCTCTCTACGTGTAAAATTTAAATAAATGTAAAAACAAAAAGGGTTAATATTCTGTGCAATATACTGGAAAGCTAGAAAAGGTAATAAAACTGACAATTGTTGAATTTTCTAGCAAGCTTTGTTTTTATGGCTTTCATTGTGCAATCTAAATTGCATCTCCCCTTCATTTTTTAGGTCAGTGCTATTTGTATTTGCATTCTAGGAAAAAAGAGTGATTTTATTTTTTATGTTTTAACTTTTCTCATTTTTGTATTTTTTAATGATCCCCACTTATGCTTGTACGGTCAAAAGTAACATGTTAGTTGACGATATGATTTTTGTATGTTATTGTCAAGACAGATGCCAAGCACTTCCCACACACACCTACTTGCCAGCCCTGCACTTAACCGTAGATGACAACTGGGTACCACTTCCTAGCCCGAATAAGTGCACAGAACAGAACATAGACAAAAGAACAGATGCAGAACAGACAACAATGAAAATTCAGTAAAACCCAGTCAAAACCAAGAAGGCGACGAGGTATACAATGATAAGGCAAAAGAATTGTCAAGGTCCAGGCAAAGATCAGTGGGGCACATTTACTTACCCAGTCCTGTCGCAATCCCTGATCCGGAATGTCAGATGAGGATGAAGTCTAGCATGTTTCACCAAGATCGTGCGCCCGATATCCTGCATGTGTCGCTTCCCCACTAAGGTCCTACCGGAGTTCACCATTTTCTTCCCGGTGTATGTGAGTGCATGTCTTGCAACACAATTTGAATTTTAAATCCCGCTCTTAGTCCGAATCAGTCAGGTTGTCTAACGGCCACGCCCCCAATTTGTGTTGTATGAAAATCGTCGCAATTGCACCAAAGTCCGATCACGTGCATCAAAAACCCCTGTTAACTGCAGCGCAAATCAGAAATAGTCGGGAAACCTGACGGAAATGCGGTGTGCGGACCCTTAGTAAATGTGCCCCAGTATCAGAGAAAAAATACAATCCAATATACAGAATCACAGAGCCAGTCTTTAACAGGCACCTGCATATGGGTTAAGCAGCAATGTACAGAGTGTCTGGACATCCTGTACTCTGATTGGAAAGTGTTCACACATATTTCAAGCTGAGAAAGTCAGCTGAATGTCAACAATTCAGCTTTCTACTGAGAATTACACCCTGGTATGGCACTCAGCCAAGGAAATTTTATCTGCAAAGCATGCTCTTCTGACAGATATGCTGTTTTCTTTACCTTTTAGGTCAAGAAAAGCAAAACTCATTGGTTATTTGTTTTCCTAAAAAGCCAGTTGGTAAAATTGCTATGCTTTGGGAGTGATCTTGGTAAGAATTAAAAATTTTGTTATGAATAAGCAAAGACCTTAATGTTGAATTATAATATTGTGTTTCTCATTATTCAGTAAATACAATTCACAGAAAACATTCTAATTTTTCCATTACAGTATAAGGCAAGCGAGAATTCAAAACAGCAACTTGCGATAAAGATAGATAGTAGTAACCGTTAACCTAAATGTAGTTACTCAAACAAGTTATTTTTTCAATCAATCTTCATGTTTTTAATATTACCAACTACCGGTAAATTGCACTATTGTAACTTTATCATATTTGACGATATTTGTAAACTATTGACTCCTTGCCTATGATGATCTAAACCATTTGATTACATGCAAAACAATTTACAGAACCAAGCCATTGCATTTGTAATGGGACTAGTTTATGAAAATCCAGAGCATTTAATTTCTTAGCCTTGGAAATCTTTGCTACTAATGCTGCCAACAGCTCCTTTGGGAAAGTGTCTCAGCCCACAGATTTGTTAAAATTGAGCAAAGGGGCTTTTTGATAAGTGTATTATATAATTTTGTATAATAATCTTTTGAAAGTGTATCTTCAATTCAGTTTCTAGTGGCTTGAGAGGTATTTCACGCAGCACTTAGCGTGTACAGGTTGGCATAATAGTTTTTCAATATGTTTGCTATTTCTTTAGAGTCATACACTTTAATCTCACCTATTGGATCCCCCCAGTATTGTAATATTTTATTCACATGGCTTCATGTCTACTGTTTTGCTTGAAGAACAATCAATTAACACTTTTTGATTTTTCATCTCATACAAGACTTGCTTATTATCATTCAATGTTGGTTAGGACTCCAAATGAACAAATCCAGACTTATTGTTAGTCACAATTGATCAAAAAACAGAACCACATCCTATAGACAACAAATTGTATAAAACTAAAAAGTTCATTCCATGGTTAAAGCACAGAAGCCGGAAAAACAATGCTTGTTGTGATAGAGAGAGATTAGAGATTTGCAAAGTCTAGGTAAGAAGAAGAAAGACTATGATGGGGAAAAACTTTATGGAGTTCATTTATCATAGTGAGGTCTCTTCTGTTGTTTCTTTTTCTTTTCCAGGGTTTTTGGTGATTATTTTATCATAAACGTTTTTGCTGTGCTAAATGTGTTTGGTTTCATTTTTAATTTGTTGAAATGTATGCATTTGTATGTTTCACCATATTTGTCACCACATTTTTCACAGATAAAGCCGGAGGGGTGGAGGTTCCTATAGAGCTCTAGTAACTATCTGACACACTTCTTTTAGCTAAAAAATTATTTCCCCCAGATCCCCCAAAAAATCTGAGTTATAAACTTGCCTGGTAACTAGGGATCTATAGAGCGAGTCAAGGGATGTGGCCTTATGTCATGTGATCAGAGTGACATCATCACAGGTCCTTTAGCCTCTTAACATTAGCAAACTATACCCCTTGGACATATATGATCACATAAAAAATCACATCATGCCTGCATGGACTTCTACTCCTCTCCATGCTGGCTGCTGTGATTTCTTGTGATATGATATGCTGTGATTTCACCGGCAATTATGTCGTCCTGGTCACATGATATTACTGTTGCATGCATAGAAAGCATGGGGAGGAGATACTGGATTCAGCCTGAGACCACGCCCACTTCCACTCAGTACAGACATCCGTGGATACAATGTAGGCCACCAGCTGTATTTGTGACAAATGTGGTGACAGGTTTCCTTTAAAATCTGCAAGCCCTCTGATCAAAAAGTCACAATTTGCACTTTTTTTTCATCAAATAATATTTTTTAATTCCAAAGTTTTACTGAGTTATTTTTGTATCTGTTTTGGTGCAATTCAGCCAATTTATGTAAATTGTACCTCTACATGTTTTATTTTAACAAGCAAACTGTTATTGATGGATATTTTCTACCATTCCATTTGCTCAATAAATTTTTAAAAGCGATCCTTCCTACACCTATTTAATACCACCTTAACTCCTTCCCGCTCTGCGCCATATATGTAAGACACCAAGCACTGTTTATCAACGCTGTCCCAATGTTGGTTCATTTCATTGACAAAGCTGATTTGGCATTAAAAGACACTTTAGCTTTAACAAATAGCTGACATCAATGTGTAACACCCATGTTGGAGCGAGGTCCAATTGCAGGTGTTGACCCATTAATGGACAGGGTCAGTACCACTGGAATTTAAATGGTGAAATAGGGTTTCCCCCCAAAGCGTTCTGCCGGGTGCTGATCAGGACAAAATGCAAAAAAATATTGGAGTAGTCTAAGCAGTAATTGATGAGGGTGTGGACTAGTACTTTAGTAGACTCAGGGCTAGGTTTGGTACGGCCAGATGCAGGAGATGTTCTTTAAGCAAATTTTAGTAAGGGCCTGTTTGTGAGGCTTAAAGAATAAGGCAAAGATGACTCCGAGGCAGAAGACTTTATCCAACAATCCTAGAGACAGAAAAGAAATATGGAGTCATATTCCAGATTTTTTTAACCTATGTGTCTGACTGGCATATTTAGAGGGAAGGGTGGAACGCACTTTTTAAAATTGTAAGTGAATCAAAGGAAAGTACTCTATGAAGATTAATAAGTGCCTTTGCAGTGATTTTTTTTGTTTCTTTAATGTGAATTATTCTATAACATGTTTTTTTAATGTATTGTTCCATATATGCACTGATAATATGCTTCACGAGAAACATTCTTCATTAGATTATTAGAACCCATAACTCTATGATAAGACAATGCTACTTTAACTTATTGATAAATTATAAAAAGGTTTAAATACTAAGTATTTCTGATAATTTGCCTCTTTTTCATAAGTCTCAAACTCAGAGTTTGAGAAAAATAATAAAGAAGTCCCACACGTACACAATAGACCTTTGCACAAATATGTTCCTTTAGATGAAGAAGTACACAGCTGACTGTGAACTAAATCTACGACCCAAACAAAAAAAAACCCATAGCCTGGAACGTGTAGACAGTCCAAAACATATATAACGTGCATATAATTGGATGCCTTGACTAAGAACATGTTTGTTCAAAATGCGCAGCCTTTGTGTACCTATCTTTTATACATACGCATTTGCAATTTTAATGGATTAAGATAAAGTTTTTAGCTTTTAGCCTGGATGTGCCACAGCAAGGTTTTTTTGTTCGGATTATAAATGTTTATTAAAGATATTTTCCATTGATATTCTTTTGTCTTACATAGTTACTCATAGGTGCTTAACAAAGTGCTACAAATAGTAATAGTACTGCTACAAATATATTTATATTTTATGGCTGACTAACATCCTGACCTCTTTATATCTTAATAACACTAATACATAAAATGCATATAACTCCTTTTCTTCAGTGAAGGATTTCATAATTAGACAGTTCCAAAGCAGGTTTATAGAACATCTAGTCCCTCTGAACATTCAGTGCTCTTTTCAATAATTACACCACTATATTATGTTGAACATTACTTTGCTAAAGCAAAGCAACATTTGGCTCATTTTCAATGCTCTTTGTAGCCCTGTTAATGACAGTTGTATATGGAAGCATAAAATTCTGTCTTTTGGTTTTCATTTAATAAAATGGTAACAATTTAAATGAGCAAAATATTATTTCTAGTTTCAAAAAAGAACATTTTTTCCTGCAGTCTCATACACTTTAGTAAATTGGTTTCAGTGTCTAATTCCTTTTGTTTTATTCTACTCTACATGATAATGTATCTCTCCCCTGCACCTGCCAGCTTTCGTCTTGTGGAGGAGAGCATCTCTCTTGCTCACCTGTCATTTTCTATGCCTACCCTTCTTACCATTCTGCACTCAATCATCAGCCTGTTTTGAATTGATGACAGTTCCAATATTACAACAATTTTGTTCACTTATCATTTTGACATCAGGACAATACATGCAGGGCATAAGGAATATAGGTCATGAAAAACGAAAAACCTCTCATTATAAAACATATCACCTATTAAACCTTATGCTGTATGGTATGAAAACCACACATTACTAAAAGATAAAAATGCATAAAATCAAAACTACAATAAACATAGCCATTAACAAATTGAACACTTACATACCGAAGTTAATTTTGTTGCATTCCTTTAATTTAGAATTCTTACAAAATATCATTTTTGCCATTGAATAATGTAAGCTACAGTAACTCATATGCACCTATTGTGACTGTGACTGTGTGATTATAAGAGGATGAAAGCTATAGACAACTGAGGTCATTTCAATCTATGGAGAATAGATTGTCATGTTAATTGTGACAAGTGAAAACATTTTGCATTCAATAAAAATTCCAACACTAAAGATTGATTTCACTTTCATCTCCAACATAATTAGAATCTGAAAATGTAACTATCTGTAAATGTAAAATGTAATATCTGTGCAGGCATCATCCTCTGTCCGCAGAATAGGAGGTTATTTATCATTGGTTTTCCTGGGCTTTTTGGCGTACAAAAGTCTCAAAGTAGTCAAATTAAAGGTTTTTGAGACTGTTCACTGCTAAAAAGTCTCACAGATCTATATGCACCTCTTCCTTAATCCGGCCTAAACATAGAACTACTCTTAGTGCAACACTGTGCAAAGCCCGATTCATGACTTGAAACTTTTGCAAAAAATCTCAGAAAAGACAAATTTACTCCAGTCTGCTACTCATCTATGTGCTGAGACTTTTTATGCATTCTGAGACTTTTTGGGGAGTTTTTGAAAAAAAAATCCCAGACAGAAAATAGACCATAAGAACATTTATTTAAGGGCCAAAGCCACTTTAATGAATCTGAACTCCAAAAATAGACATAGAATAGAAATAGACATAGAACTATCCCAAGTAGGTGGTCTAATGATAAATAACCGCCAATGTCTTTTTGTGATTTCTCGGTGTGAACTGTGCTTTTCGCCTTTTTTTTCAGCCACACTTGCCTCCCTCTAGCTTGGCCCTGTCCAGCAAAGGATTACTGGTGTGATGGACAGGTCCTCCACTTTGTTGCGGGAGGTGTGTCTGGCAGTTCCTTTATATATTTGCCCAGTCCCATCAGACCTTGTGTGTTCTCCGTATCATTTATTCTGGTTATCGATCACAGCTACAGCATCCTCGGCTATCCCTTTCTGGACTCTGATTCTGTACTGTCTCAGCAATCTTATTATGATACGGACCGCTCGTGAATCTTCTATGTTATTTGTTTGCCTTGTTCTGTGTCTGCACAGTGTCTTAGGGAGGGACCATCCTCATGGTTGTCCTGTGCCACCTTTAGGGCATGTGAGCCAAGTAGAGAGGTGACAATTTTGGGGGGCACAGCTTAGAATTCACTGTCCTCCCTGTCCTCCAGCACCCCTTGCCATCCTCCTTATAGCAAATGTACTGTACTTATTTTAACATGTAAATGTAAATAGTTAATGGCCCAATATGAAAACTAAAATGGAAAGTAAAGAGCACTTGGTTGAGAGTTGTGAGGAGGCGGTTATATTCCTGTTGCAACGTTGTCATTTATGAAATATTGTGTATTTTGTCAAAATAATTAAACAGTAAAATTTTGAATTACTGTTGAATAGCAAAAAACAATCAGGCTCTTTAACATATTACTTTATTTTTCATTTTTGCCATTAATTACAAAGTAAAAGGTAAATAATATTAAAATGAGCAACACAACATTTCAAGTATAATTACATCTAGTTAATAGGTAACAGATGTAATAATAACTGAAGCTTTATTTTTTATATTGAACACAACATATATAGTAGGTACCCTGTTTCCCCTAAAATAAGACATCCCCCAAAAGTAAGACCTAGTACAATTTTGCTCCGGCTTAAAAATATAAGGCCTCCCCCGAAAATAAGACCTAGCAGCAGTCATTGCAGTAGCTCCCCCCACGCCATAAATTAGTATTAGTAAATGTTTTAGAAGATTGTGACATGGGGAAGAATTCATGGAATCACCGGCTGTTGTGCTGCAAATGTGATACCAGCAGCTACCAGGATAAGAAGGGACATTTATGAAAAGTGCTTATGGTTTCCAATGATTCTAATAGGAATGGAGTCACAAGAAATACAGCATGAAATTCAGAGTTTGGAGGGTCATAAGAGGATGTTGGAGAAGTAGATTTTTTGTTCAACGATAAATGTAAATTCTTGTTCATGGAAAAATAAGACATCCCCTGAAAATAAGACCTAGTGCCTCTTTAGGAGCAAAAATTAATATAAGACACTGCCTTATTTTCAGGGAAACAGGGTAGTAGGTAGTGTAACTATACATATAAATGCTTACTTTTTTGGTAGGCTTGCTGCCTCGAAATAAAAATAGAAACACTGCAATTGAACCACCAAACACAGTTTGTTATTAGTTTCTTCAAACAATATTGGTCTTTTCCTACAATGTTAAAGTAATACCTATTTTTACTGTAAAAAAATTATGCTGTAAAGGTAACTGTACACAGTGCACGGCAGCAAAGGAGGCTTTCAACTGCTTGTGAATGATGCAAAATGAGAAAAATGATAGTCAGCACTGCACAGTCCATAAAAAACTAAACCAGATTGGCTGCATAGACGCCGATTCAGCAATATGTCCAGGTCACCAGGGACACACCCGGACCCAAATTTGAAGTTCGGTCATATGACAAAGGACCAAAATGGTCTAAAATGCATAAGATGATATTTGCTTATTGTACCTTTCAGTACTTTTACTCACTAGAGTTAAATAAAACTGCAGCTTCTTTTTTATGGACCATGGCATGCTATCGTTTTTCTCATTTTGCATTATATGACATTATCTTTTGTTGATATGCATTTTATATTTTAGATTGAATCTGTATTATTATAGTTTACTAGACTGAGTTTTAGTTATGCATTGATAGATTTTATATTATGTTTTTAAATTCTTAAAGTCAAAAGTATATGTGAAGATAGCATCAAATATGAAGCTGTGAATTTAATCAAATACACCATAGACTGTGCAGTGTTTAACTGACTTCACCTCTGCTATGTATGATATTCAATAAAGAGAATACATTTGAAACCTATTTGCATTACATTTCCAGTTACAATAAGGTATTTTGTACAAGATCACATTATGTATATGACTTAAGATATTCTCTTATAGGTTTTGTATGCAAATCAACACACATTCCATTACATGCCAGATTATGGAGAAATTGTATACTAGAATACTGTTTTGCAATGACTATGTGCAAACGAATACAGGACTTTTGCATGTGTAGAAGGCCTTAAAGTGGTACATTCCTTCAGTTGAAGTTTTGTAAATTCAATTAAAAATAAGGAAAAAAGTTCTATATCAATAATGAATATAAATTAAGAGTTTTAGGAAACATCTTTTACAGTCATCTTAATCCTAAAACTTTGTGTATATACTAGAAGGCAAGCCAAGTTTTTCAGGACAATGGCGTCAGTGACAGGGCTGTGCACTCGGCCTGGCTGACACACAAACTGTGATGTCAGCACTGCTGACCTGTCGCTGACATGGAGGTGGCGCCGGCACCTACAGGGGGCTAGCTATATACTACAGGGGGTTAGCTATATATTACAGGGGGTTAGCTATACACTACTGGGGGCTGGCTGGCTATATACTACTGGGGGCTTTCTGGCTATACACTACTGAGGACTTGCTGTTTATATCTGGGGGAAGCTGTGACCAATGCATTTCCCACCCTACGCTTATACGCGAGTCAATAGTTTTTTCCAGTTGTTCCTGGTAAAATTAAGTGCCTTGGCTTATACTCAGGTTAGCTTATACTCAACTACATACAGTATATAAACTGTGTTCAAGACATCAATGTGAAATTTATGCAGTAAATCTTATGAGATGGTTAAAATATGTATACTGTATACATGCTGCTCTTCAATTCACCATGATTGCAGAAAGTAAACTGGTGTGTACTGGTGTGAGTTAAACTTTAGTTGACTTTGGATGGAGTCCCAAGGAGGAGCAGACAGTGTTGAGGGTGTAGGAAAAGGAGTTCCCCGAGCATGCCTGCCTGCATGTCTCCTGTGAGTCTTCCAAATCGTAATGCCATTCTAGTGCTAATTTCCAGTGCTAGAGACTGACCTTACCTGAGGTGTGGGATGCTTTGATATTTAGATGAATTGCTTCTGTAGAGCATGCTGGCTGACATCTTGTGCCGTGAAGACCCAGAGTGCAAGCTAAGGGAGCAGCATATGTGCAGAGCAAAGACACTGGAAGTCTAGTTTAAAGGTGAACTGCTGGTGAGGCACAGAGCTGGAGAACTTGCCCGGAACATCAGCGGTGAGTGAATAAAGAGGAATTTGTATTTCTTCTGACTCTGGAGTCTATGCCTGTTTAATAACCCTACTCTCTGTGGACAGCTCCTAGTCTTTGGATTTGTCCCTGGGAGTCCTCAGACTGTGGTGGTCTACCCAGCTTATTGTACTCTTTCTATATCTAATCCATACATTTTCACTAACAACAAGACTAACAGCATTGAAATGGTGTTTTAACAGTCTTATTAATGTAAGCTGCAAATTTGCTGCTTCTATTGAGGCATACTGTGGACTAACCACTATTCTTATCTAACAAATAGTATATTCTATTACTCCGCTTGCTCCAATCAAACATTTTTCTATTGCCTCTGGTGGTGGATTTTGCTGGGGCTTTATTCAGAAGCAAGATTAATACTGCTAAAATTATTTTTCAATCTTGAGTCATATAATTTTTATCTGTGTACTTGCATTGCTATTGACTAACAACTTTTCAACACTATTATTTAATTTGCTGAACTTTGGACCATTCCTTTTTTGCTTATATGGTGGAAAAATTCAATTGATTTTAAAACCTTGAAGAATTGTTGGAGCCAGCTTATAGTACTTGTACTGGAGATAGTTGGTGTCTAATTGTTGGTTTGGTTACCTGGAGGTGGAACCTCCATAACCTGACTCTTTACAGAATAATTGTGTCCTTCTTCATTACTGCTTGCCACAATTAGTGGTTTTTAAGAAATGTGTATCTCTATGTGGTAACATCTTCGATCTGTACCATCTTTTTGTTCTTTCCTCAGTGTTTTTTGTTTAATCATTATTTCTGTTTAAGGGGTTAGATAGCTATTTGAGAGAAATAGGGGCAAGTAAATGGCGTCGAGAGAGACCAATAAAAATATTGGGAAATCCAGGTTGTCAAATGTAACCCTCTCTCCAAATGAAAAGAAAGTAGAAAAGAAAGAGCAGTATCTACTATCTCCATCAGTAGACAGTAGGAGATATTCTTAAAGAGTTGTGATCCATAAAAGTGGATATAAGATCACTAAGAGAGGACATGAATAAGATGCAAGAGAGAGTCCAGGAGGTGGAAACCAGGTTACGAACAGTGGAAGTTTCAGCAAATGATTTACAATAAAGAGTCAAAAAGCTTGAAAAAGCTGGAAATCTCTTGTTGGATTTGGAAGGGAGGTCCAGATGCAATAATATGAGAGTAGTGGGACTACCAGAGTGGGTGGAGGGAGAAGATCCCATTAAGTTCATATCTGACTGGTTGGTAACAAATTCTCCTGACACACATGGGGATGTTCCTGATGGACAGTAAGCATAGAGTTTAACTTCAAAAGTGCCCTCCTGGGGGTTCCCTCAGGAGCATGCTTGCGTGCCTTCTATGTCCTCGAGATCTGGATAATATTTTGAAAGCTGCTAGGTCAATGACCCAACTAAGCTATAATAATGCACAGGTTATGTTGCCAGCATATTCAAAAGAAAAGGACAACTTTTATTTATGTAAAAAGAGACTAAGGGATAAGGGTATTGCTTATTGTTTGTTGTTCCCTGCAAAGTTTAACACATATGTCAAATAGACATAAAAAGGTATCTAAATATTATTTTATTTCACTTCTATTCTCTTAGTACAGGCGGTCCCCTACTTAAGGACACCCGACTTACAGACAACCCATAGTTACAGACAGACCCCTCTGACCTCTGGTAAAGCTCTCTGAATGCTTTACTATAGTCCCAGGCTGTAATGATCAGCTGTAAGGTGTCTGTAATGAAGACTTATTGATAATCCTTGGTCCCATTACAGCAAAAAATGTTTAAACTCCAATTGTCACTGGGGCCAAATTTTTTTTTGTCTGGATCTACAATTCTAAAATATACAGTTTCGACTTACATACAAATTCAACTTAAGAACAAACCTCCAGACCCTATCTTGTACGTAACCCGGGGACTGCCTGTATTCCATATCAATCCATAAATCCATACCTTACAAAATACAAATAAAAAATAAACCCGACCATATTGCGTGCAATTTATTCAGACAGCCAAGATTCCTATAGTGTATTTTTTAATTCATAGCAACTAATTTTTTCCAGTGGGACAGACAGAGAGTTTCCACTCATCCAATTCCTCAATATTATTACTTAAGCCAATAGTGCTAAGTCTACAGTGCGGTCATTTTCATTAGTAAAACAGTTCAGTATAAACATACTTCGTACAACATTTAAAGGGGTCCTATTTTCCATTATAGCATGGATCCTCTACCAAAAGAGTTTTACATCAGGACAGCTACAGCATAAATGTTTTTTCAATGCCACAATCTAAACAGAGTGTATTATCTCTCAAGTGCATCTAACATATCATCCATGGAGTAATATATATTTATGATTAATAAAATTAAAAATAATAATTTTATGATTCGTACTAATTGATGCATGGTCAAATTTCCAATATATTTATACCCATTGTTTGTGTTTGTGTTAAACACTGCCCAAATCTTTTAAATATGTGCATAATCTTTTGTGAAATTTTACTACTTCCTTATTTCCTTACTATTTCCTTACTAGCCTATATTTTCTACAAATATTATTCTTTTGTTCAGAAAAAATCCTTTTAAAAAAGTGTTGGTACATACTCGAAATGAATACTTATTTTTAGCTTTACAATAAGCATTTTGTATGTGTAAATAATATAAAAAGTGTCTCCCTTCCAAATTGTATTCCTTCTGCAATTGCAAGAAAGAGAACAAATGTCCATCCTTGAATGCATATGACAGTGATGGTTCACCTTTTGGAGACAGAGTGCCCAAGCTACAACCAAAATCTATTGTATGTCGCAAAGTGCCAACATGACAATTTAAGTAGTAACTTATTGATTCCTGCTGTATCACAGGTTGTAATCGTATTGGTGTCCTGAGTTCACCAATACAATAGAAAGATGGAGAAATTTGGATTGTAGCTTCCCTCCAGTGTCCCCTGGAGAGGAAGAATCAGAGCACCCAGAGCAGGAGCTCCAATGACAATCCATCTCTATCTGGCCCTTCCCGCTCCTCCTGTAGTACTGGCAACCAAGGATGTTGATTTGTCTGAAGGTCTGGGTGCCCACAGAAAGGGCTCAGAGTGCCACCTCTGGCACCCGTGTGCCATAGGTTCACCACCACTGGCATATGATATATAATAAATATCTAATCTACTCTATATATGTGTATCAACAATCTTCTTAAACTCTGTCAAGTTCCCATTGTGCCACAATGGTGTAAATGCCAATGCCAAGTTGAACCCGACCAATTTTCTTTAATGTCTTCAATAATTTGTGAAATAAAGAATAAAAAGGCAATTCCTTAAACCAGATGGCTGCTAACTGCCCAGATTCTACTTTTTCAAATAAAGAGTGAACACCTTTAACTTTTGATATCAATAACATTAAAAAAATTGAGTCCTTCCAAAATCCAAGGAAAGGGTCTTTGCCACTATAAAATACCCTATAAAATTTGAGACCTCCTTCCTTGACATCTTTATTTAAATATTTCAACTTTAACCTCACACGCTTTCGACCCCAAATTAATTCATTAACCAACCGCTCTATTAACTGAAAAGATTTTTCAAATATCCAAACCGGAGAAGCTGCTAGCACATAAAGCAATTGTGGAAGAATCACCATTTTCAGTAACCCATCCTTATCAGACCTTATCAAAGTCAGTTTAATCCAAATAGAAAGAAGGGGCATGGGATTCAATCAGTAAATCAATCAATCATTTATATTGACCTTTAATCATAAAGAGTCAAAACCCTGCCCGGTTTCCAACACTTTCAGGTTTGTCTTATTCCAGTTTATCTGAAGCCCAGAGTACTGCCCATACTCCTCATTAACTATCATCACATAGGGTACAGAACTCCGAGACTCAGCAAGACATAACAAAATATTGTGTACATACAGCATCAATTTATCATCCCTGTCTTGACACCATCCCCCAATGATATCTGCTACCCCTCTTATCCTTACTGCTAGTGGCTCCATATAGATAGCAAACAACAAAGGGAAGAGCCTTGGAGAGTACCTTTTTGTCAACCCAAGATACATATAAAAGCTTCATATCGCTGATAAATTCTCGACCAATTCCAAACCTCTTCAAAGACTCCAACAAGAAGGCCCACTCCAGCCTGCCAAAGGCTTTAGCAATTACCTCCCTCGAGTCCATTTGTATATTTAATAACATATTACCATACCTGGAATAAAGACACATTGATCCAGATGGATAAAAGTATGAATCACTTTTTGGAGTCTTAAGGCCAATGTCAGTGCCAAAATTTTAAAATCTGTATTTAACAGGGAAATTAACATGTATGTTTCAAATTTTTTTTTATATATTTTTTTATGGATAAGAGTAACAATAGCCCCCATAATTGATCATGGGAGACAAGACAACCCCTTTGTCGCCTCAAAAACTGGAAAACATTCTGAACCAGTTCTAGTATTCCCTGATATAGTATCAACTGCCTGTTTTAATTCATTTACCGTAAAGGGCCAATCTATTTCTTCTTCTTGTAATCGGGATAACTGGGGTAATGGTATTAACTTTAAGTAATTTTCAATTTTATATACCTCAGATATATATATTTAGAACTCCAGAAAAGCCCCAGGAATTTCCTTGGATTACCATCCACTAATCTTCCTTCCTTATCTCTAACTTCTGCTATACTACCTTTTGTAACACTAGTTCCATACTGTATCTGCCAGTAGGTTCCCCTGTTTCCCTGAGTCATAGACCAATTGAATATGCATAGAGTGTACATTCTGCTCCCAAAACAAAATCAACACTTCCTGAGCTGGGGAGTCAATGTCTAAGACTGCTAGCCAATGGGATTTAATTTAAACCTTAAGCCTTTTAACAGTTTCAAGTTCAAGATTGAAAACAAATATCAATGAATGATCAAATCATCAAGTTCCTTCATATATTTCACTGGTGGTAATAAAACATAATTGGCTAAAGGTCTTTTCTCTTTGTACTTAGAGCACCATATATAGATGATCCTTGTTTCATCACATAACTTAGCTAAAGCTGTTTAGAATCTTTTTGGAGCATATCCTATTTAATCAATTCCTACTTTATTTATAGCAGGATCAAAGACACAGTAAAGACACAGTAAAATAAGACAATTCTTATTAGAAATAAACAGCAATAACTGCCTAAGTACCAAAACAGAGAAATGAGAAGGTGTGTTAACAAAGGCCAGCACAAAGTCCTTATGTATTTCAGAACAATTGCAAATTACTGCTACCTATGAGCAGCCCCCCCTACATCCTCCCCATTCCCCACCAGCAACCCATTACAAAAAACTCAAAAAAATGTGTGACATTTCTTCTCTTTATAAGCCTTTACTATAAAGACATTGAAAGCCCTCTTCTGACATATTGAAAAGAAACACTTTTTCCTATTTCTGACAATTCTGAGTGCAGTTGGAAACATCAAATAATACACAATGTTAGCTTGTGTCAACTTTCTCTCAAAAAAAAAAAATTATGACACTTCAACAGGGTGGCTTTAGAGAAATCAGGATAAGCAGCTATCTTTGTCTCAATAAAAACAATATCGTTTTTTCTTAATACTTTCAATATTGTATCTCTATCCTTAGAACTCAACATCTTAAGAGGGGGTCCCTGGGTTTCTTTCTCTTTTTTTATGTTGTTGTGTTTAGGAAGTTCCTAGACCATGTGGGTAGTTCTGTAAAGGAGAACAATAGGGATTATTAATATTATCTATGAAAGGTGACTGTATTTCTCTTTGGACGGAATGGGGTGGGAGGGGGGGTTTGTAAGTGTTTATACAAGGTGTAGATCTTCTACCAGGGATACTACTTGCGCTTTTTACTTTAAACATATGAGATAAACTCTCCTTTTCAACTTATTTAAGTAAACAATTCTGAATGAACAACTTTGCGTCATTTCCATCTACTTCCTCTGGGAAACCAACTATACTAGTTTTGGACCGCCTAGAGCGGTCTTCCAATTCCATCACCTTGGCCATATGCTTGCTCAACATGTTTAAATCCTTATTAGCATTATACCTGTACAAGCTAAATTCATTTGCTCTGTAAGGGCTTCTAAGGCAGTATTACTTTTATTAACTGCTGTTAGTATTTCTTCTAATACATAAGGGTTTGCTTTGACAAAGCAGCATCAACAAGCTTTGTTCCGTGTATATAAAATATGTATAAATGCACAATATCTGGTAAAAATAAGACAGTAGAACTCCTTAGCTCTTGCTAAGAGGATAGTGTCATCTACTTACCTTCCATGGCACCACCCAAGATTAGTGCAAAACGCTGTGCAGTCACTTCTGGAGAAAAGTTGGCATGCTCCACTTCTTTTTCAGCACAGCCTGGTGCCAGTTGTTCATATAAACCCTAATTGCTATGTATACAGCTCTCGTGTTAGTTCAGTGAAACAAAATAGAAAAATGGCACCTGTAAAAATTTATGCAATCCATGAATTGCGCATTTCTAGGAACATTGCAGACGCACATATATCCAGCGCTGGAACCTCTCGTCTCGCTATCCATTCTACAGTTTGTCTGATGAAGGCATAGCTGCCAAAATGTCACTTTCACTGCAATTATCGAAATAAAAAAATTTACTTTGCATGAAACGTATGCTCAGAATTCAGCTTATGGCTATATACTAGGTGCTTGGGGCTGGCTATATACTTGGGGCTGGCTATATACTAGGGGCAAGGGGCTGGCTGTATAAGGGGAGCTGGGGGCAGGCTGGCTATATACCAGGGAGGGGGGGGCAGTGGGATGGCAATATACCAGGGGGGCAAGGGGCTGACTAGCTATATAGGGGTTAGGGTGGCTAGCTATGTACTAGGGGACAGGGGGCTGTCTGGCTATATAATGGGGGAGATGGCTGTGACCAATGGATTTCCTATCTTAGGCTTTTATTCACATTTTTTTGTTGCAACATTTGGTACTGTGGTTTATATTCAGGTAGGCTTATACTGAAGGAATATATGGTAATTTAGATCTTCAATGTTAATTAGGACTTTATATTCATTTTGTTTCAGGTACTAATTTGACAAGTGGTTCGAGAAGTTTTACTTATTATGTCAGCACAAGGGGCTGGTCCACTGTCTCATTTACAATATGTGCCTTTGTGTCAATCAGCCTAATTATTTAAACAGTAACCTAATCCATTTGACTGATTGTGTGCAAAAAATTTAATTGCTTGCTTTTTAATATTTTACATTCTATATTAGCAATGTATGTTGGTTACTATAGAAATTTGTAGTTTTGTATAAATTATGATTGTCATTATACTAGGTTAAAAATCATCATCTCTAAGATATGGACAAAGAAATATTTTACTGCATATTATGCTAATTTTCCCACATAGTTTCCCACTTTTATTACATTTTTCAACCTTTAAATATTTATTGTAAAAATCATTATCAGGGATATTGACAGAAGATTAGTTTGGTAATCACTCCAAACAGACTCAGGAATTCACAGAAGACAGTAGAGTCTAAGAACGTGAGCCTCACATTAGCTCTGCTAACTGGACAAGAATTAATAACTAGGCAGAACCTAATTTGGAGGCAGTTGTGTTTGCCAAGTATATTTAAAAGCCAAGATTATGAAACGGAAACTGGAGAAATGATTATGCAGCAATATACATGCAACAATTATTGTCATACTATCTGGAAAAATATCCCCTTTCTATAATAAGCAGTTCAGGGTAAAACTATACATGTCATATTGGCCATTTTATCTGTACTGTAGTTTTTATTGGCATTTCAGCCACATTAACTTCATTATCTGGTAACCTTTAATGGAATAAATCATATGAAGTTGCTGGTTGTAACATCTTGGACAGGTTGTAATACCGGTGAATTAAAGCGTCATTATTTTTCAGTGTTTTTTTCCTTGCTGCATATTGTCATACCTTATGAAGCCCATCAACTGCCTTTTTATTGGCTTACTGTGATTATAAAAAGATAATGAGGCAATTTAACAACAAATGTGAAGTCTTTTTTTAAAAAACCAAATGCTATTTGTGGTAACTGTAGTGATAATATCATTCTGGACCAGATCCTGATTTTATGTCTGTATAGGCAGACAATGCACTAATTAAACATAATGATAATCAGAGGTTTCGATCTCTTTAATATGATAACTCACTGAAAATTAACTCCTGTTTGTTGTTATCTTACATGTAGGGGATAGACACCACATTCCGCTTCCAGTAGTAAAGAATATATAGGGGAGATGGATATCTTTTACATCTGTTCTCTAGATGGATGTTGTTTACTGTAAATAACGCTGTTTTCATGCTCTTTTTGGGTTGTTCTCATATGCACCTACAGAAAATTATGGGTTTCACAATAAGACATTTTACATGATTTTGTTAATATGCCATCGGTGTTTACAAAATAACCCCTGTTAAGACAAATACCTCACTAATAAGAAACAATAGAAAGAAAGCCACCGCTCACTCACATAAGCTGCATCCTCAATGTAGACGAGGTCCTATTCCTCCTTAGCTCTCGGTGCACGGAAAGGCAGTCCTGTCGGTTGACTGAATGATGCACAATGAAACGAAGGTATTCCAGCACTCAGAATCTTCTTTAAAAAAATATTTAAATTTTTATTTTGTAAATATTAAAATTACAAGGTCACATCCTGGCATATCATCCAGGATGTGACCTTGCAATTTTAATATTTACAAAATAAAAATTTAAATATTTTTTTAAAGAAGATTCTGAGTGCTGGAATACCTTCGTTTCATTGTACCTCACTAATAACACATTGGTAGGGATTCAACATTGTGTCTCAGGTTCTGCCAGCTTCTAGCTGGAAAACACTAGTACCTGTGCCACATTTAATAATCTGTAATAATGAATTCTGGTGCAGGATAAGCCTGTAGGTTCCTACTTTAGACCTCTAAACTGTTCACCAGAATTTTAGGCGCACAACCGATTTTCCACAAGCCAAGCCATTTTTCATGAGGCCACATCCATCTGACGGAGGTCACCCCCCTTAATCGGACAAGACGGAAAACTGCCAAAAAACTGTCTAAAAGCCTTGATAACTGTGGTGCAAGGCATTGTTTTTGCCGCAAAACCACCAAAATTGTGCCAAAAGAGCGTTAATAAATCCCCCCCATTCTGTTTCACCTCATATATGGACATGTCGGGATTTGGTTGTTTAACCCTATTATTGACATTCACTTTTATAAGGATTTGGTTGTTTAACCCTACAATTGTCACTCGCTCCTATATATGTACTGGAACCATACCTTTTTAATAGGTCATTACTACGCCAGCTACTCGCAGGGAGAGGTTCTGGTCAGAGCTGTGAAAATCTAGGGCCAAGGCTCGGTAGTTAGGCAAATAGGGTTTGATAGATGCTGGAAATAGGGTATAATAGGGAGAGTGACTTGGTCATCTAGACCCCTGCCCATACCGTAATTCTTTTCATGTACACTTCACACAGATGTAGTCAGACTTCACTTATAATGGACTGTCACATTGACATTTACCCTCTATGATGATATTACCCAATACTAGAGATGAGCGAACACACTCGTCCGAGCTTGATGCTCGTTCAAGCATTAGCGTACTCGAAACTGCTCGTTGCTCGGACGATTATTTCGTCAGCTCGAGAAAATGGCATCTCCCGCCATTTTGATTTTTGGCGGCCAGAAACAGAATTTGCAGGGAGACTTGCGACCGTTGTGTTTAGCTCTTAGTGACACACATATCCACCTCAAACACCGAAGTGGAACCATTTATTAAAGGTTTGATTTGAATTAGGCACAGTCTGCTCATTTATTTATTTTTTACGTTTATTTACTTTTATAACTCAAAGTCATCAGGCACAGCACAAAATCCAATTGTGTGCTGTCAGTGTATGTTAGAAACTAGCCATAGTAATAGGATAGCATCGTTTTGTTTAAAAAAAAAACACAAAAAATTAAAAAACAAAAAAAATTTACAGTTTACACTTTAATTTTAAAAATGTTTAACCCGAGGGCTAGGGGTAGAGAACAAGGGCGTGGACGTGGACATCCAACTACTGCAGGGGTCAGAGGCCGTGGTCCTGGGCGGGGTGAGACACCACCTGCACCTGCTGATGAGGGAGCAGGGGAACGCCGCAGATTTACACTCCCTAGGTTCATGTCTCAAGTTACTGGGACTCGTGGTAGAGCACTGTTGAGGCCAGAACAGTGCGAAGAGGTGATGTTGTGGATTGCGGACAATGCTTCTAGCCATTTGTCCACCAGTCAGTCTTCCACGCAGTCCACCCATGTCACCGAAATCAGCACTCCTCCAGCTCCTCCACCTCTGCCTCCTTCCCCCCAGTCTGCCCCCTCCCAGCAAAATTTGGCATTTGAACCAGCATACTCTGAGGAACTGTTTTCTGGACCCTTCCCACAGTCACAAACCCCTTGACCGGTTGCTGCTGAGCAATTTTCCGATGCCCAGGTTTTCTACTGGTCGCAGTCTGTGGGTGATGATGACCTTCTTGACGTAGTGGAAGAAGTGTGTAAAGAGGTGTCGGACGATGAGGAGACACGGTTGTCAGACAGTGGTGAAGTTGTTGTCAGGGCAGGAAGTCCGAGGGGGGAGCAGACTGAGGGATCGGAGGATGATGAGGTGACAGACCCAAGCTGGGTTGAGAGGCCGGGTGAACACAGTGCTTCTGAGACGGAGGCGAGTCCTATAGCAGAACAGGTTGGAAGAGGCAGTGGTGGGGCCAGACGGAGAGGCAGGGCCAGAGCTGGTGCATCAGCACCAAATGTTGCCCGTAGTCAAGCTCCCGTGGCGAGGGCTAGATTTTCAGAAGTCTGGAGGTTCTTTAAAGAAACACCGGATGACCGACGGACTGTGGTGTGCAACCTTTGCCAAACCAGGATCAGCAGGGGTTCCACCACTACTAGCTTAACTACCACCAGTATGCGCAGGCATATGAATGCTAAACACCGCACTCAATGGCACCAAGCCTGTTCACCTCCGGCCGGGCACACCACTGCTCCTTCCCCTGTGTCATCTGATAGTCAGCCCCCTGCCCAGGACCATGGCCCAAACACCTCCCGAGCGAAAACCCCATCTTCGCCTCCACGATCCTCCACAGCATCCACCAGCGTTCAGCTCTCCATACCCCAGACGCTGGAGCGCAAAAGGAAGTATAGCGCAACCCACCCACACGCCCAAGCCCTCAACGTCCACATCTCCAAGTTGCTTAGCCTGGAGATGTTGCCCTATAGGCTGGTAGAGACCGAGGCCTTTCGAAACCTCATGGCGGCGGCCGCCCCTCGGTATTCAGTCCCCAGCCGCCACTACTTTTCCCAATGTGCCGTCCCAGCCCTGCACAAGCACGTGTCAGAGAACATCATCCGTGCCCTGACCAACGCCGTTTCTGACAAGGTCCACCTGTCCACGGACACGTGGATGAGTGCTGCCGGGCAGGGCCACTATATAACGCTGACGGCACATTGGGTTAACTTGGTGGAGGCTGGGACAGAGTCTGACCCTGGGGCTGCTCATATACTGCCGAAGCCGAGGATTGCGGGGCCTACCTCGGTCGAGGTCTCAAAGGCCTACTATGCCTCCTCCCACCCCTCCTCCACCTCCTCCTCCGAACTACCATCCGTGGGCATGGCGCCATCAGTCGGTAGCTCTAGGCACAGCAGCAGTGCCGTCGCTAAGCGACAGCAGGCGGTGCTCAAACTGCTGAGCCTAGGCGATTAAAGGCACACCGCCCAAGAGCTATTACAGGGCATCACGGCGCAGACTGATCTGTGGCTGGCACCGCTGAACCTGAAGCCAGGCATGGTTGTGTGTGACAACGGCCGTAACCTGGTGGCGGCTCTGCAACTCGGCAGACTGACACATGTGCCATGCCTGGCCCATGTGTTAAATCTGATAGTTCAGCGTTTCCTCAAGACATACCCCAATCTGTCTGATTTGCTCACGAAGGTGCGCCGCATCTGTGCGCATTTCAGGAAGTCCAGCACAGATGCTGCCACTCTCAGGGCAGCGCAGCGCCGCCTCCAACTGCCCGCTCACCCACTGTTGTGCGACGTGCCCACGAGGTGGAATTCAACATTAACCATGTTATCCAGAGTTTACCAGCAGCACAGAGTTTGGCCAAGCTTCCCTGTGCAGAGCCTTGGTCCCCTTGAAAAATGCTCGAGTCTCCCATTGACTTCAATGGGGCTCGTTATTCGAGACGAGCACTCGAGTATCAGGAAAAGTTTGTCTGGAATAACGAGCACCCGAGCATTTTAGTGCTCGCTCATCTCTACCCAATACCTTTATACATCCAAATGAAGCAACATGGACAGTTGATGCGTACTTCTAACCTGTAGGTGAGCCCTTTATTTAGCAAATTTTTCTTTTTTTCAAACTGGTACAAGGTGCAGAAGATTACTTTTATTTCTGCATATTTAAAGTTAGCATTCATAGTGTAGATAGAATTAATATTTTTTTATCCAAATTAAAAATCTTGCAGCTTGTCTCGAAGTGTCAGTTTTTCTGTTGTCAACATTGACAATAGGGGAAATAGTAAATATATTGTTGGATCTGAGGTATAATAAGTCCTAATGCATTTCATAGATATTAACAATATCTATTTACCCACAATAACCCTCTGTTCAATTAGTATTTCATGGAATCAAGGGGGGCTAGATACTTCGATTCTATATCATCAACTGTGCTTCATTTCACATTAATAGTTGTAGTCATTGACAATATTTTCAACACTTGTATGCTAACAAGTCCCTAAATTGTCACTCGATTTTTTTTTCATAAAAAACTACTCATGTTAGCTGCTTTCTAAAACCTTATATCACACTAACAGCCCCCCCCCCACGACATGTTTCACCACAACCAGTGGCGTCCTCAGAAGACAGATGATACTCGCAGACCACATGCTTGTGGACTGCAAGTAATGGGCCGTTTGCTATTGTTTGCATTAAATTGAATAAATATAGGGGCAGTGCAGTGGCTCAGTGGTTAGCACTAGATTTTAGTTCCATACAGGTCAACATCTGCAAAAAGTTTGTTTGTTCTCTCCGTGTTTGGGTGGGTTTCCTCCGGGTCCTCCGGTTTTCTCCGACACTCAAAAACATACTGGTAGGTTGATTAGATTGTGACCCCCATTGGAGACTGGGACTGATGT
This sequence comes from Engystomops pustulosus, assembly GCF_040894005.1. Classification (NCBI taxonomy): domain Eukaryota; kingdom Metazoa; phylum Chordata; class Amphibia; order Anura; family Leptodactylidae; genus Engystomops; species Engystomops pustulosus. The sequence goes on from NC_092411.1 coordinate 230,164,433, forward strand.
GGCAAGCTCTCTACAGCGCTGCGTAATCTGTGTGCGCTATATAAATAAAGGAATTATTATAAGGTAAATACAAAAAGACTGCCCAAGGTTGACACACGGGTGGCAGCGCGTGCATGAAGAGTGATCATGGACATAATGCAGCAAACACCAACCACTAACACTAATGATCTGTACTGGCACTGATCATGGGTGTTAACAATTTAATTGCCAGCAATGTGTGGTCTTATGGGAGACTCCCAGGCATGTCATTCAGCACAATCTATAACATTGTATTAGTGGCACACTATTATAGTTCAATAGAAAAATCCTCAAATACTGCAATACAGTAGGAGTCAAGTATCCAGTGGGTCTATAAATACCATAAAAATGAATGTAAAAAGTAAAAAAAACATGTTTTAATACAAGCCTAAAATCTCAAATCCTTCCTACTTCTCATAGAACAGATACAAAAATAAATAAACAAAACAAATCATAAACAAAGGATTATTAACCCTGGGCGGTGAATGCTGTAATGGAAAATAGCTCCCTAAAGCCTGAATAAGCATCTTTGTACCATTTTTAACACATATACATTTTAATTAAAAAAAATATTCATATGTCATCTCATTCCACTAAAATATGACACAGGTCCATATACTGAAGTATGAAGAAGTTATTGACCTCAGAATATGGCAAAGTGAATCTTTTTTTTTTCTTTTTTACACAAGACTTTAATTTTTTAAATCTACTAAAGCATAATAAAACCTATATAAATGTGGTATTAGTGTAATCATACCAACTCAAAGAATAAAGGGAAAATGTGATTTGGATGCCTGTGCCAACACTAGGAAATGTTTATGCAGAAAAAAAGCCCTTGTACAGCTCTTTACACAGAAACATAAAGTTATGGATATTTAAAAGTTGGAAGTGAAAAATGGAAAAGCAAAGACGAAACAGGGCTGTGCACATAAGAGTTGAATGGGCAGCAACAATATATTTATTGCACTACAGTGTATTGTAGCGTATCCCTCCTACTATTTCTATTATAAATTTATAAACTGTGTATCAGTTAGATATGTGTCCCTTCACACCCTGATGTTTTCCTATTAGTGATTGTAACTCCAATTTGCCAATTTTCATTGACAATTATTATAGGAATAGCAGAATACTATGAGATCCATGGGGGGGGGGGGGGTTCACAAAACTTCAGGCATTTACTAAGACGGACTAATATGTACAACTGGCAGTTCCTTTTAAATAGCATAGAAATTTACACAATAAAACAAATCTATAATTCTGAGATATGAAATTACAATACATTTTGAAAATGCAGTCTGGAAAACAAAACCAGCTTTTCCGTATTTAATACACACTTACCAGTAATATGTTAATTATACTTTACAATTTATAAATTAATGACATTTTTGTTAAACATTAATGCTTAATTTATTTAATTACACTACTAATTAGCAATAAACAATAGATGAACGAGTTGGGTTTAGACATCCTTTGAGTATTAACTAAAGCGGATTAAATAATATGCAAGAAAAAAGTGAACTTTAGGGAGTTTTATATTAATAAATAGTGCTGTTTTATTTTGAATGAGAAACAGTTATATTAGATTCAGTTTGTCTGTATGTCATATATAAAGTAATGAACTTACTTATAAAACATATAAGTACTTGTATACATTAATGCATATTATCAAGTACACTATTAATAAACAGAAGCAAAGGATGAGAAAATTAGGTTAAGCTATCATCTAAATCTTAGTTGGTGTAGATAAAAATTATTAAAAGATAATCAAAATTCAGGAATTTTTATATAAACGTATTGTACTTGTAACGTATTTTTGGAGGAATAATTCAATACTGCATAGTATTTTTTATTAAACATTGTCATTCTAATACATTATTCATTAGGCATGACGGAACATTAGATGGCCTGTGCTCCACATTGGAGTAGGCTACCACAGGTGGAGTTACCCTATACTGGTACACTAGCTATAGCCTGGCACAGATTCTAGCTCATTTGCACGCTTGGAAGGACCTGAGTTTTCTGCCCACTGGATATACTAAGAGGCCATTATCTCTTCATAAATCCACTGTGAGCAAATTGGTGGGGGAACATCAATGAATAAAGTCACATAATGGGGGGAATTCATTAACACTGGCATTTAGAAGTCTTAAAATTCCCCCGGCAGACCGGTCTCTTAGGGAATATGGCCGAAAACTCCATCAATTCCTACTGCAGACCAGATCAGAAGTGGTAGAGTTTTTTGCTGTAGTTTCGACCGGATCTCCCTCCCTGCTCCCCAACTGTTCTCTGCTCAGACACGCACAAAGGGGTTTGTGGGTCATAGAAGCCGGAAAAGTGGTGGGTGAGGGAGATTCATATGGTTTCTCTGCCAGAAAAGTGGTAGAGAAGCCATAATGAATCTCCCCCCAAGGTCTCTAGACCTGAGAGTACTGGCAACAAAGCTTGCAACAGTGTCCCTTTAAAAGAAATAGATATACTTTTATTCCACAAAAATGTCCATCAAAAAATGTTGGAAATGTTGTTGACCATCTATGGACGTGGCCAAGGCAGTTTGAAGTATATGTCGTGTGGAAGAAAAAAGGACAGTTCACAAAAATAGCTGGATAGTAATAATACTGTAGGTAATTGTGAAATATGTAGATAAATATATCAAGCTGAAATAGTTGATCTAAAGGAACCAGGTCTTGATCCTTAATTTACCTCCAGTAACGAGAAAAATGTGAAAGGTTTTCTTGCAATAAGAAACCTAAAGTTATATCAAGCCCACTACCACCACCACCAGGGATGTTATATCGAGTTCATTACATTTATGTCAAAGAACAAGCAAGCAGACATCTCTACTAAATTCACAAAGGACAGAGGCTTATGAGCATCTCTTACTTTATTTGGATCTGTCAACTGCATCTGAACCTGGGTATTTGAAATTGCACGTTTTAGGGCTATTTTTAGTGGAGTTTAGAATCAGGGAAGTGAAAGTGTGACTATCTTTTTCTAAGAGCAATCAATTTATTAGAAAAGAACCTATGTTGAATGCATTTCAATCCAGAATGTGATTATTCTATACTTTTAGGCGTCAAAACTATTTCTTCTGAATAAATTGAGACTGTAAATGTAAGTGACGATGTTAATTAATGATCAATTATATAGCTCTTTCATTGGACAAATGTTCAAATGCAATATCTAGTGTATTTACATTTATATACTATTTTACATATTATTGTCAGTGGTGATGTGGTATATCTACTGCTTTAGGTGTCATGACAAACCAGAATGCTTTTGTGACAGATTTATCACTGTTTATTTTATTCTCAAAGTCCTAGTAAAAGCTCTTCATTCATTCGCCCTATTGCTTTTAGAAGACACCTTTTCTCAAAAGGCCATTTGTGCTCCACTGAGGATACTGGATAAGGAATATTTAAATAAGTTTTCAATGTCTTATTTTCAAGATGCCTAGTGGCCTAATGAAGGATAGTAGTTAAACAAAAAAGTCTTTTCCAAAAAGAACAGACAATCATCTGTAGACAGTGCAGTTTCAATGTTATTACATCTCATCAGTAAAGTTTAGAGACCATACATGTAGGTCAGGAAAGATAAATTCTCCTTATTGGGATTGTCTTTGCAGCTTTTAATTAATTTTATGTTCCTTACTATAGTTGTATCATATGTTAAACAATATACACACTTTTATACACATTATACAAAATTGAATTAGAATATTCATTTTGGGAGTAAATATTTAACCCTTTAATTAACATAAAATTACATTGACAGTCCTCAAGGGATGCATGCACAGGGCTCAGGAACCTCAGATTCCTCTCAATACAAGACAGGTGTTTGCTGTGGTTTACAGCAGACACCGTCCGCTAATTGCACCAAATTAGCACCAGCACATGGGTGCTAAGATATCAGTGTGATGTAATCAGAGAGTGCCGTTTAGTTTGCTTTCACAGCTGTAAGAGGCTGTCTTTAAGTAGTCTCTATTATAGTCTGCCTCTTGTACAAGCAACCAGACAACTTAGGCTTTAATTATCCTAGAGGGCGTTGCATAAAGTTTTAAAAATATGAAAAAAAAGAAAAGTAAATATTAAAATCACCCTGTTTTTTCTAGAACACATATCTAAATAAACAAATCATAATCTTTTTAGTTATCCTTGCATCTTGATCAATCAAAATGATTATTTCTTGTGGTAAACAGCATAACATATAACATGTCTAAATTAACATTTTATACACCTCTGATAAAAATATGAATAAAAGTGATCAAAAGGTTTTACAGATCCCAAAATAGTATCAAAGAAAACATTTTATCATTCTACAAAAAAAAATTACAACTTTCCCAGCTCTGTATGAAAAATTTAGGGTTAATAGAATGTGGTGGTGCAAAGTTTGTTTTTACTTTTTTTTAAAACTATTTAGATATAAACTGGGTTTGGAATCGATTTATGTAAATTTTTCCCTTTTTTCTTTTTTTTTATTTTAGGATATATGAGGAACAGCACTCAGCACTTTAATTTTTAGTAAGGTTAGTTACTCATCGTAACTTGTTCTGAGTCTTTCTGAGAGAAACAGTAAACGATTCCTGACTGCCCCTTGTACCGCCCATTGATCAGCTTCACTACGACCTCTATGAAGTCGCTGGAGGAGGAGGGTTTAGGGCGAACCTCATAGCACTTAGGGGATAATAATTCATTACCACTAGTATTTATATTTCTTTTTCCCTTGCCGTAATGGCACATTATAGGGTTTTTAGTATTTTTAAACACATAGGGTATTTTAGGAAAATACATTCACTAAGATATATTAGTAGATGACTCACAATATGATGCACTTTATTTAGCATATTTATCACTTTTTGCACTATTCTGTTATCTCAGGAATAGCACTTTATGAGAGACACTTTTATTATGGGGGAACCCACAACCACAAAGATATTAGTACCTATTAAATAGGTTAGGGACATGGAGATCTAAAAGTTGCTCGATTTAAGTGACCATCTGATCGAGTAGGATAGACATTGTTAGAAAAAAGGAAAAAGAAATCATTTAGTACGCTTGTTACTTTTTCTCACCCGTGTGCGCATCCCAGCTGTGAACTCCGCTGGCGACAGCTTCCTCCGACAGAGGGACGTCGCCATATTTGTACAGGCGGCTGTAGCGGGAGGGCATGCGCCATCTAACAGGTGAATCGACTCTACATTGACAGAGTAGAATACTGACACACACGCTCACCAATCATAGGAGTTTTAGCAATCACATGCTCAATTCCCAGGGCCATAAATAATCGGACATTCCCCTTAGTTGAACACGCCTCATGAGGAAGCAGTAGGCGAAATGCGCGTCGGGGCAAGGGGCAGACGGCAGCCACAGCAGTAAGGTAACAATCAGCCTAACTTTTACTATAGAAAGAAACCATTTGGATTAATCAATGGAGATGCTAGCACTTGATACTGAAACGTAATGTAATATTGGTTTGCTACAGCTGGGTTGCCTGGCTCCATCTTATTCTTGGGATCATTTTAAAAATGCATGTAATTGTCAATGTGTGGTTTTGTTTTAATATTGATGCAATAAAAGAGTAACCTTTAATATATTCTGTGAGTTCCCCTGTTTGTAGGGTGTTGTGATTTAGGTTGGGGGGAAGTTACCCTTACTCCTATGTAGGACATATCTAATTTGGGTTATAATGAAACTATATAAATTTGTTATCTCCAAACTGACCCAAAAAAATAAAGTGGATGTGTTATCTTGACCATATAGTTTCCAAACGGCACAACAGCATTCTGTATACTAATTCTACACATTTGGAATTTTATACAGCTTTCCAGTACGTCACATAGTATGAAATAATGTGTAAGATAGATAGAAACTTTAATAATCCCCAGCAGGGAAAATATGTTGTTACAGCTCAAGGAACTTTAAAATAAAAATGTAATAATATTTAATACACAAAACAATATACAATCAAAAACACTTCCGATATAAATGTAAAAATATACCATACAAGTAATACGTATTAGTTAACATACCATATCTTTCAGACTATAAAAATCTCAATGCTACAAGATGCACCACAGATTTAGTCATCCAAAAAAGGAAAAATATGTTTTAAACATATTGAAATATCCCTGTTGGTGGCACACAGTTCTACTACATCCATACATTTACACACACAGCCCTGCTACAACCATACATTTATACGCACAGCTCTGCTACACACAAACATGAAGAGAAATAGGAGCACACTCAGATCTGCAATACACACACATAGAGGCACATTTACTTAGGGTCCGCAGCCGCGAATCCGTCGGGTTTTTCCCGAATATTTACGCTTTGCGCTATATTTCACGGGATTGTGGCACACGTGATCGATTTTTGGTGCAACTTTCACGCGACAGAAATGGGGGGCGAGCCACTGGCAAACCCGAAGGATTCGGAAAAACTGCGGAATTTAAAAAGCCATTTGTGTCGCAAGTTCAAGCACTCACATACACCAGAAAAAAGCAGGTGAACTCTGGCGGACCTCGGCGCAGCAGCGACACCTGGTGAATAACGGCGCACGGACCTTAGTGAATCGGCAGAACCCGAATCAGCGCTGGAGAACCCGCCGCTGGATCGGGACTGGACCGGGTAAGTAAATGTGCCCCAATGACGTCATAGTGTGTGCACGCGCTCCCCAAGGGCAGGGGGAGGAGAGGATGGAGCTGCATGGAGAAGAAGCTGAAGTTGAGGGTTTTTTTTTCCCAGATGGCTCTGCTGTGGACATTTTATCAATGGGGGAATTTCTGTAGACATTCTGTAAAGGGAGAGCTCTGCTGTGGACATTTATGTAACAGGGGTTTCTGCTGTGGACATTTCATTAAAAGGGGGCATCTGCTGTGGACAAAAGGGGCTCTGCCATGGACATTTTATTAAAGGGGTCTCTGCTGTGGACATCTCTGTAAAGGGGGCTCTGCTGTAGACATTTCTTTAAAAGGGAGCATCTGCTAATTACTATTATTATTATTTATTTATAGATTTATTAATTCCATGGTACTGTGCAATCAGTAAGGGGTTCACATACATTACATTTAGACAAAAACAAATACAAGTTTAAAATACAAAACTGCAGTGATCAGGAGACAAGTGGAAGGAAGACCCTCCATGTTAGGGCTCACAATCTATATGGGAGGGAAGATGGAGACATGAGGTGAGGGAGCAGAGCAGTTATTGTGTGTTGTAAGTGAACTTAAACAGGTGGATTTTCAGGTTACGTTTGATGGTTTGGAAAGTGGGGGACAGACTGACACATTTTGGTAGAGAGTATGGGAGATGCACTGGAGAAGTCCTGGATGCGGTTGCGAGAAGAGTGGATGGAAATAGATTGAAGCTAAAGGTTCTGTGAGGAAGGGAGATTGCATGTGGGATGGTATTGACTGAAAAGTTCAGAGACATATGAAGGAGACAGGATATTGGCGGCCTTGTAAATCATGATTAGTATTTTAAATTGAATTGAAAATGGTGGGCTTTGCTGTAGACATTTCATTAAAGGGGGGTATCTGCTGTGGACATTTCTGTAAAGGGGGGCTCTGTTGTGGACATTTCTCTAAAGGGGGCATCTGCTATGGACATTTCATTAAAAGGGGCATCTGCTGTGGAAATTTCTTTAAAGGGGGCTCTCCTGTGGACATTTCATTAAAGAGGGCTCTGCTGTGGACATTTCATCAAAGGGGGCACAGCTGTGGACATTTCATTAAAAAGGGCATCTGCTGTGGACATTTCATTAAAAAGGGCATCTGCTGTGGACATTTCTTTGAAGGGGAGCTCTGCTGTGAACACTACATTAAAGGGTGGCTCTGCTCTGGACATTTCTTTAAAGAGGGGCTCCGCTGTGTACATTTCATTAAAAGGGGAATCTGATGTGGACATTTTATTAGTATGACAATAACTTGTCCCATTTTTTTGTGGTAAAATTAGGAGCATTGGATTATACGCAAGTATTTACAGTATGACAGGGAGTTCAGGTCCAGAGTGCTGGGCCAGCCAGGTGTAGCAATACAGATCTCCTACGCTGTCTGAGAGATCTGTTATGAATGTGATTGGCTTTCCTAAATAGATGGGTTATAAGAGCACATTTGAAGTTTATCATTAAATGACATTTATGAACAGTACAAGATTAAGGATAGAGAGGATAGAGAGTAGTACTTAAGTCCTAACATCCATGCACATGTTGGTTAGCATGCTAGGAGGCCCTAGTCATGTGAACAGCCTGGAGCTCATGGGACACTTAACTCATCTCTGGTCCCAGCTCTTAGCTTCTTCTCAGCTCCATCCCTGGCATTATGAAAACCTTGAGTGATATAGTAAACAGTAGACATCACTCCAGTAATAACCATGTCGGGACACCTTGGAGAGGGAGAGAGCGGTGCGGAGGCTCTGCTCTCTAGGAGAATGTGTGAAGTGCATGTCAGCACATCACCAGATCTCTATTATAGTGATCAGGAGGGTCTGGCAGTGCTGGATCCTCCTGACCTTTGGACTTTAAGGCATAGGAACTTTTTAGCAAGATTTTTTTCTTGCTAAAAAGTGCATCTTATAGTCCAAATAATATGGTACCAATGACTGATATAACATTTTATCTACTCCACAATTTTTACATTCATTGGGGAGTGAACTGATATCAAAATAGGTTCATAGGACATTTTATTCATATTCTACCGGGCTGATTATTTATCAAGCAATGATCTGTTCTAGACTCATGAGTATGAGTAAAACAAGAAAAATCATTCTTATTCCAGTATAGACACACCCACAGATCTTTAAAACCTCTTTCTTGACAGAATATAATCAATCCCAGAATACCAGTAGCCTGGGATATTATATCTCTCTTGAATTGAATTCTATCCTTGCTATTATCTAAAGTAGCATTAAAATTCCCAAATATCATAGTTGGACAAGTATCTACACATTCCATAAATCTGAGCAATTGTCTCAAGACCCAAAATGAAAATGGTGGTGGGATATAAATAATTGCAAAAATTCAAATAATAACTCTTAACTGGCCATATAATGTATGAGTGGGATTGCCAGAACCAAATATCTGTTAGCTAGGCCTTACTGGTGGCCATCGTGTTCATCCAATGTCCAAGACTATGTAGCAGCTTGTGAAGTATGTGCCAGTACAAAAGGGCCTGGAAGATTACCAGGTGGGCTCCTCCACCTTCTTCCTTTCCCAAAAAATCATGAACTCACATTTCTATGGATTTTATTACCTATTTGCCCTATTCTCAGAGGAAAACTGTGGTTTTGCTGCTAAATTGTTAGCTGCCTTGTTCATTTATCACATCCCTCACCTTCATGGCATTACTTGAAAATATTGTCTCTGACTGTAAGTGCAGTTTGTCAATGGGAAGACAGAGAGACAAAGTCAAACAGTTTGAAAGTTTAAAACATTATATTAAAATGGCTGTGAACAGTCTGGACCAAGGCTTTGTCAAACATTGCTAAAGCCCAAAAAAGACAGCAATTACAGCAAATGATGTTCTCCCCGTCCTGAGTTTATTTTGAGAAATCATGTGTTTTTCCACCAAGAACCTTCCCCATTAAAAGATGAAGTACTGTTACATATGTGTCTTCAACATCCTCTGTCTGTAAAGTACAGATGAGGAGGCGCTGGCAGTGTCAGATTGTTCAATTCTGCATCTTTGTTGTGTGAACACCGATTGAGCAGTTTTAATTGAATTGTACCACACCCATCTTCTCTGGTTAACTCACTGTGAATGATAGAATCTCTCCCCACTTTTATTACTGCCCTGTGTTGAGCCAATCACTTTCTGGAGTGGGGCTTTTCTATCTCATACAAGTTTCTGTGGATTAATGCTCTTAGCCTGCTATATTCTTTGTACTTAGTAAGCTCGTTGTGTTATTTTGTCAATCAGTATTCTGGTATCTTGACTTTTGCCTGTATTCTTGACTATCCATTTTACCAAGTGATTTTGTACTGTTTTGTTATCTAGGTTTGAATTCATATTTGGTGACTATCTCTCTCTGTTTGTACAATCTTGTTTTTGTCTCTGTGTTTGCACTTTGGTGCACTTAAGGTAAATTGACTAAGACAAATAAGATAAATTGGCCAGGCAAATAAGCTGGAAGGGGGTTTAGTCTTAGGGCACACTGTCTCTGTCTGCGTCTCTGCCTGCATAATATACTGTAATGGCACCAAGAATTGCTATTTGTCCTGCAGATAACAAACCCACATTTTTCCCTGAAAACAGAAAAATTAAAATCTATTGTTAGATACATTTTTGGAAGGAGAGAAGCCAAAAATTTTAAGTCAACAACCAGGAAAAACCTTGACCTGAAAGGGTTATATAAAACCAGTAAAATAGAATAACTGCAAAGGAAACTACAGGACTGCTAAAAATCTCATTCTATGTAAAAAGAAAACTACATGTTGTGCAATAATATTGTTTTCAAATACTTTTACATTTAAATAGAAATGATAAGACAGATACATTTTAAAATGGATACCCTTGTTAAAGACAGAGTTATGATAATAGATTATTCCTTATACTACATTGTTAAAAACCTTAATATTTTATCTTGCACATCTTTTAGTATAAATGTACTATTTCAGTATAACTTTTAAGGTTACTTTTGTTCATTAGGGATAGAAAAATATAGCTCATTTAACCTGAATTAGAAATGAGCTTTTCAGTTTATCTAAAATATTCATATCCATGTATTATGCAGTTTCTGGTATAGCCATTTAACCTTTAGCAGTAATTTGTTAGCAGGTAGATGCATGTGGCACATGAAGGAAAACTGTAATGATCCAAGACTAATTAAAATGAAGGCTGCAATATGATGTAAATGCAACTGAAAACCTTAGACGTGATGCATATTTCATGCAGCTAACCATTTAATCTGATTTGAAGAGCACAATAATCAGAAACATGGCAAATTGCAGAAAACATCATTGCGGTGATAATCATGGCTCAAATCACATGAAAGGCAAAGCTGAACTTGTTACTGGCCACCTGAGACTCATCTGAATTAGGGTCACTAATAAAACAGCAGCTGAGATTTAAATACACGTGTAAAGTGCTGGTGATTAGCGGAACTTTCAAGACTACAAAAGCGTAAATGGGAACGGGTCAAGAACTTCTAAAATGATGAAAAAGCTTAAAAATGTTAAACTCAATAGACAGACATTCTTCTTAAACAAAGAAGTCACCAAAAATTTAGACATACACATTATGGTCAATGTGCTTCTCATCATCTACTGGAAAGAGTCCTCTGATAGAATATAGAAATTGGTGAGTATTGTAAGATAAGACATAGAAAATAATTACCTGCACCACTGGGGATTTTTTTTACTATGCCTATATCTATGTGGTGTTACTAAAGTGGCTTCATTTCACATTCCATCCTAATTTTGGCTGTAATGTTACTTAGGATTACATGACATGTGGTAATGTTGTTTTTTATTTGAATATCATTACTAATATCATTACTATATTAATAGCATTATTAAGTGAACCTCTAATAGGGTTATTATTTGCCTTTGTATGATTGTATTATTTAGACCCCATTATTTGGTCAGTTTTGAAAGATTCATTTACTTATCTTCTTATATTTGTTAACCTTATAAATTCAATGTTTAGAAATATGCTGCATGTTACCACAGATCCTCCATTCAGTAACTTCGCAGTCTGTTACACCGTCACAATCTTGAGAGGAGTATGCTGCTCACTGAGCAAGCAATAAGCGGGGTAGAAGTGGAGGGTGGAGAGGAAAGCCAGCAGGGCCAGGTGGGTAGCTGGGTTACTGTAACTAGAGGGGGTAGGAAGGGGTCAAAGAAAAGGAAGGCCAACTCTGACTCTGAACATCCAAGCAAAATTGCAAAATTGTGCAATGATGTAAGGACTTCAGTGTCAGAAATGGCAGCCCTAGCGGATCCTGCTCTCCCTCACAGCCGGGGGAGCAGACCAGCTAGTAGTAGGATGGATGGGAGTGCAGGTAAGCCAAGGCAGCTAGTGGTTGTAGGGGACTCTATAATCAGGAAGACGGATAGAATAATTTGTCGCCAAGACCGCCTCAACCGAATGGTTTGCTGTCTCCCTGGTGCCAGGGTTCGGCATGTGGTGGAAAGGGTGGATAAATTACTGGGAGGGGCTGGGGATGACCCAGCTGTCGTGGTCCATGTTGGTACCAATGACAGAATAGATGGTAGGTGGAGGAGCCTGAAGAATAATTTTAAAGAACTAGGTTCAAAGCTTAAGGAAAGGACCTCCAAGGTAGTATTCTCCGGAATCCTACCTGTGCCATGCGCTACACAGAGCAGACAGCGGGAGCTCAGGGAGTTAAATGCATGGCTCAGATCCTGGTGTAGAGCAGAGGGATTTGGGTTCCTAGAGCATTGGGCTGACTTTTCACTGGGGTACAAGCTGTTTTCTGCAGATAACTTGCACCTAAGTGGAAGGGGGGCTGCTGTGCTGGGGGAGAAGATCCTAGCAGGGGTGGCAGAGTATTTAAACTAGGCTCGGGGGAGGAGGGAAAGGAAGACACTGAAGGGGTAGACTGGTCAGAGAGGGGGCAGGTTATGTTGGTGGGTGGTGATGTGGGCTGTGTATGGGGGCCTAAGGCAGTGGATAAGGAGATCCACAAGTTGCAGAACAGTGGTGAGGATATATGTGCCAGTAAAATTACTTTAAATCAGATAAATAACTGTGGAAAATTAAATTGTATGTTCACAAATGCCAGAAGTATCTCAGGCAAAATGGGCGAGCTTGAGGCTCTGATATTAGAGGAACAGTTAGATGTTGTTGGTGTAGCAGAGACATGGCTCGATGCATCGCATGATTGGGTTGTTAATATTCAAGGTTTTACACTCTTTCGGAAAGACAGGGCAAATAGGAGGGGTGAGCAGATGCCTGGATGGAGGAGCAGCTGTGGATATTGTGTTCTTGGACTTTGCAAAGGCATTTGACACTGTCCCTCATAGACGCCTGATGGGTAAAATTAGGGCTATTGGTTTGGCAGAAATCATTTGCAATTGGATTGAAAACTGGCTGAAGGATCGTATCCAGAGAGTTGTGGTCAATGATTCCTACTCGGAATGGTCACCAGTTATGAGTGGTGTACCCCAGGGTTCTGTGCTTGGCCCACTACTATTTAATATATTTATTAATGATATAGAGGTAGGAATTAATAGCACTGTGTCTATTTTTGCAGATGACACCAAACTGTGTAGTGTAATACAGTCTATGGAGGATGTTCATAGGCTGCAGGGTGACTTGGACAAACTGAATGTTTGGTCATCCACTTGGCAAATGAGGTTTAATGTGGATAAATGTAAGGTTATGCACCTGGGGGCCAATAATCCAAAGGCAAAATATGTCCTTGGGGGAGTAAATCTGGGAGAGTCCCTTGTTGAGAAGGACCTGGGGGTACTAGTAGATCATAAATTGAATAACAGCATGCAATGTCAATCAGCTGCCTCTAAAGCCAGTAGGATCTTGTCATGTATCAAAAGTGGTATGGACTCTCGTGATAGGGATGTAATATTACCACTATACAAGGCACTGGTTCGGCCACACCTGGAATATGCTGTCCAGTTCTGGGCACCGGTCCATAAAAAGGATGCCCTGGAGCTGGAGAGGGTTCAACGTAGAGCCACAAAAATGATAAGGGGTATGGAGGGTCTCAGTTATGAGGAAAGATTAAAACAACTAGATTTATTTAGTCTGGAAAAGAGACGACTACGAGGGGACATGATTAATTTATTTAAATATATGAATGGTCCATACAAAAAATATGGTGGTAAGTTGTTTCAGATTAGATCAAATCAAAAGACGAGGGGGCACTGTCTCCGTTTGGAGAAATCAAGGTTTAATCACCGGAGGCGACAGGGCTTTTTTACTATGAGAACGGTCAATCTGTGGAATAGCCTGCCTCAGGCGCTGGTCACAGCAAGGACAGCGGAGAGCTTCAAGAAGGGTCTAGATGCCTTTTTACACCTAAATAACATTGATGGTTATGTTATATAGAATTGTTTCCCCTAAATCCCTTCCTCATCCAATCCCTTCCCTTCCTTGGTTGAACTTGATGGACAAGTGTCTTTTTTCAACCGTAGAAACTATGAAACTATGAAACAACCCCCCTCCACCCCCACCTTAGCACTTCCCTCCACTAAAGGATGTTATCTCAGTGCTGCAGATGAAGTTTCATCACATGGTGGGGGGGTGCCCTTTGCACACTAACAATCTGTGAATCTGCAGAACAGATGGGCTTTAGTAACACACCCCAAAGCCCTTCTGACTGCTTAGCATAATTTTAAACGTTTTTAGAAGAAATGAGGCATGGATATCAAATATAAGAATATTACCACAATCATGGAGCCTGGATCTATCAGTTTATCATTCTTTATTTTGATGAATTTATTTTGATGATTTTAGATTACCTTTAATGTGTATTGTCATTTAGTATTATTATTGCTATTATTATTATTATTGTATGCTCAAGGCTAAAGCTACAGGCTCATGTGCCAAAAGTTAGTTTGGGCCCCTGAACCACCAATGTAAGCCCCAAAACCTCTCGGAGACATATGGGACACTTAACAATTCACAGGACCTTATGGATCGTTGGTTTAGTGTTCCAAAAAGCTCTTTAGCAAGTCCCTCTGTGGGCAAAAAAGTATACTTACCCAGATAGGAGTCTGATGAGACGCATCGGACACATCTGTTTTGCTACCCGTGGAGGTACAATATTTGAAAGAAGCCACATACTGAAAGAAGCTGTATACCCTGGCTTCATGGTGCAAGTGAAGGTAAGCAGTGAAGCCAGGGTGTAGTATGTCGGCTTTACATATTCTACTGTGCAGGCTTGGGGAGCACCAGAACCAGGTAAGTAAACAGTGATTTGGGACACTAAACCACTAAAAGCATATTCTTACAGATAAATAAAGCCTGCACCATGATCAAAACTGAACAATCAAAGACAGAATGGTGTGTAAAGAATGCTACAATCTAATACAACAAAATAACTTTATTGCTATGACTTAAACACACATACAAAGGGATGTGTGATACTGCGTGGAAACTAAAAACTAATGCAGAATTAACATTTTTAAATCTGCATTAGTTTTAGTTTAATAGATGACATTTAACAACTATCGTGTATGCCAAAATAGTTCCATTCAAAAATACTAAAAAGGATTAAGCGCTGATACAGCGCGAAACGGACCGTCGCCCGTGGTCAGTCTCCCGCAGTCTTGCTGCCTCTCGCAACGATGTTTTTTAAAGTGCCGGAATAAAGAATTGTATTTTATTGGTGAGTGCCAGCTCTATCTTTTCTTCCTATTTTTTACTTCCATTCAAAAATACTATTTGTGTAAAAAAAAGAACAATCCGCTATAGTAATGGAAAAATCAAAGAAGTTACAGCTTTTAAAACTCAATAGTAAAAAAAAAAAAAATGAAAACAATTGCCACATCCTAAAAGTCAAAACTTACATTCAATTCCCTCTTCAACATATAAAACCTTTCCACAGCTCTTAAAGTACAATTTGTCATTTTTGTTTAAATTGTACCACTTTGGGGGATTTTTTTTTCTTATTGCTTATACCAGTGATGGCGAACCTTTTAGAGACCGAGTGCCCAAACCGCAACCCTTATCCACTTATTTATTTAAAAAGTGCCAACACAGCAATTCTAGGAGGAGGAAAAATTCTGATTGCCATTGGAGCTTCCCTTGACAACCCACTGAACAGGAAGAATTGTGGGGCCAAGAGCAGGAGCTTCAATTGCTCCAATGAAAATCAGACCATGTCCACATCTATTCTTCCTGCAGTCTCACTTTAAAATAACGCTGAGTGTGTCACGTCATGGTCCTGTAGGAGGGTCTCTTAAGTCCTGTTTGATGAATTCTGGGCTGGGGAAACAGCCTGAGTGCCCACTGAGAGGGCTCAGAGTGTCACCCGTGCCATAGGTTCTCCACCACTGGCTTATACCATATAAGATAAATACTATTTAGACTCAATTTTGGATATTTCCTTAATTAATTTTCCAACTTTCTTTTAACTATTTTTCTTTTACTTTATTTTATCCATAAACACACTGATGGATTTGAACTAGCAGTCATTGGATTATAGATACCGTAGAATAGTTTAACTGTTGATGAAATTGCACTGCAATATCATTAAAATCACACCTGCAAGACTCTGCAGTAACTTTACAACAGTCTTGTCAGAGGATTTGCAATTATCTGACAATGCAGTGTATATAAACAAAAGTGTGTGGTTCTCTTTTACTTATTAACCCTATTGTATTTCCAAACAGAAGATTAGGGCCAAGTGGAATATTTCAATGAAAGTATTACCTTTAGGAAAGCAGCTGTGAGGTCAAACACTAGGCCACTTTTAAAAAACACAACTTCTTGGAGGTTTTTACTGTTCTGGTAGCATGGTGTCATGGTGTTTAAACCAATTCCTGAAAAATTTGCCTTTATTTGGCCTTTAACCCATTAATGCCACTGCCCTTTTTCATTTTTGTGTTTCCATTTTTTACTCCTCACCATTTCCCCTTTTTACTTTCCCCTGTATAGTGCTGTATGAGGGCTTGTTTTTTTTTTTGTTTTTTTTTTTTTTTTACTACAAACTGTCCTTCCCACTAACAGCATTTATTATTTCATGCTGTGCATTGGAAATCTGGAAAAAAATTCCAGATGTGGTGAAATTGGTGAAAAAACACATTTGTGTAATTTTCTTGTGGGTTTTGTTTTTACGACTATCACTGTGAAAATGTGCAAATGACTATCACTGTAAACATGGTGCAAATGACAACTCAAATTTATGCTTTGGGTTAACAGTTCACAATAGCTTTTAAAAATAAATACCATTTATACAAAAAAGAATATGGATTTTGCCCTATGTTGATGCTAATTACCTTTTCATACTTCAATGCAACCAGCTGTGTAAGATGTAATTTTTTTTTGTCAGACAAGATGACATTTTCACCATTTTTACCATTTTGTGGACAGTACAAACTTTTGATTACTTTTTTGTCAAAATTTTATGTGATGCAAAAAAGTGTTGATTCAGACATTTGGCTGTTACTTTTTGCTATGGGTTTTCCCACACCAATAACCGTTTTTATATTTTGATAAAACAGCCATTTTGGGACGTGGTGATACATAACATGTTTATTATTTTACTTGTTTCTATTTATATCAGTTCTAGGAAAAGGGGGTAATTTCAACTTTTCAGTTTTTTGTAATTTTTTTTAACTATTTAAAACATTTTGAATGTATTTTTAGCCCACTAGAGTACTTGTACCTTGAGGGGGGGTGTAATCACCATATACTACTGGACAAGGGGGCATCCTCTACACCTTGAGGAGAGGAGGTTCTACCATTGCCATAGACAAAGGTTTTTTACTGTAAGAGCAGTGAGACTATGGAACTCTCTACCACAAGATGTTGTAATGGCTGATAATGTGAACATGTTCAAGAGGGGCCTGTATATCACAGTGAATGGGAAAAAAACCTTTTTGTTAATAGTTTCTGGGAGTTATTCTGACTACTATATTAGGGGCCGGGAAGGTATTTTTCCCTGCTTTGGGCAAATTGGCATCAGCCTTGCAGGGTTTTTGCCTTCTTCTGGATCAACACAATATAATGTATAAGTTGGATTTGATGGTCTGATGTCTTTTTTACAGAACATTAAAGGATGCTTACACATATGACAACAAACAGTGTGCAATTATTCCATTAATAAGAGACCAAAAGCTGTAGAGTAGAAAAATAAACTATAGCCACTATGTCCTAATAAGATATTAAACAATATAGTATCTACAGAGGCCATATGCTGGAAAAAGACCCCTACATGTGCTTCAGTTCTCTAGGTATTAAGCTGATTTTTTTTTACTTCATAAGGAGTTGTTGTACTATGTGCATATTTTATATGTCTTTAGCAAAATACATATTCATGAATAACTTATAAATAATAACTTCTAAGAAAAATAAAAATCTAAAAAAAATGTATAGAATACATTTTCCAAAAAAATAACAGTCCTGGCATGTAGATGAAAAATCAAAGTTTAAATAATACATATTAACATCAAGGTGAAAATATTGTATCTCCAAAATAAAGTTGTCAATGCCATGTCATACCATTATTAAAATCATCAAACACATTGTTAAATTCCCAAGCAAAGCAAGTTTCATGTTGTCAAGACATGGAGGAAAAGCCGAAACAATAACATTTCACATCTCATTATCTCCCTTAAGGACAAGACGCACAGGAATGACAATGAATTTACATATATGCACTGCAAACAACAAAACATAAACATTCATTGGCTCTTGGGCTACATATTATGTTAGCTTAAGAAACCTTCCTGTAAGCAAAGCACAATACAACATAAAATATGATTTTCCTTACTGGAAAAAATGAAAAGTATACTGTAACATATTGGTGCAGTACCTTTTCTTAGGAAAATAACTGTAGAAAAACTATAAAATCTTAAACAAATCTTATGCTATAAGGATTGTTAGAATGATTAAAAAATAATCAAGAAGAAATAATGTAAACAAAACCCAGTTTCTTAATAAGAAATATGAAAATTGTAAAAAAATTAATGCAATAATTCTCCTTTCTACAAAATCCATTATTTCAAATAATATTACTATTCAAGGTACAATACTGCCATACTACAACCACTATCATAACTGTACTTATAGTATGTCATTAACCCCTTCCCGCCGCGGCCCTTTTTCGATTTTGCGTTTTCATTTTTCACTCCCCACATTCAAAAATCTGTAACTTTTTTATTTTTCCATGTATAGAGCTGTGTGATGGCTTATTTTCTGTGTAACAAATTACACTTCAAAATGATGGTATTTAATATTTCATGCCCTGTACCGGGAAGCGGGAAAAAATTTCCAAATGCAGTGAAATTGGTAAAAAAACGCATTTGTGCCGTATTCTTGTGGGCTTGGATTTTACGGATTTCACTGTGCACCCCAAATGACATGTCTAATTTATTCTTTGGGTTGGTACAATTACGGGGATACCAAATTTGTATAGGTTTTATAATGTTTTCATACATTTAAAAAATTTAAAACCTCCTGTACAAAATTTTTTGGGGGGATTTTGCCATCTTCTGGGGCTAATAACTTTTTCAAACTTTGGTGTACGGAGCTGTGGGTGGTCTCTTTTTTTGCGGATTTTGATGACGTTTACAATGTTCTCATTTTCAGGACTGTACAACCTTTTGATCACTTTTTATAGAATTTTTAATTTTTTTTTAAATGGAAAAAAAGTGCCATTTTCAACTTTGGGCGCGATTTTCTGTTACGGGGTTAAACGCAGTGAAAAACCGTTATCATATTTTGATAGATCGGGCATTTTCGGACGCTGCAATACCTAATGTGTTTATGATTTTTACTGTTTATTTATATTTATATCAATTCTAGGGAAAAGGGGGTGATTTTTCAGACTCCCTAGGGTACTTTAACCCTAGGGTGTCTGTACGATCCTATCATATACTGCCATACTACAGTATGGCAGTATATGGGGATTTTACTACTCATACATTACCATGTGCTGACAGCACATGGTAATGAATGGGTTAACCCGAAGTAGCTTCGGGTCTTCGTGAGACCCGAAGCTACCATGGCAATGGATTGCCGCTCCCCGATGACGTCACGGGGAACGACGATCCATGGAAAGATGGCGGCGCCTGCACCTTTGCCGGCGGCGATCAGCGGTAAAACACCCGCGGGCGGTGCCGGCACCGATCGCGGGTGTTACCGGTAAGCCTTTGCTGCAATATGCAGCAAAGACTTACCGGCTATGGGGAGGGCTCGGCCCACGAGCCCTCTCCATGTACCGGATCCCGACATGTGACCTACTATTACGTCACATGTCGGTAAGGGGTTAAATAATAAGAACCATTAACCCCTTAAGGATGTAACCAGTTTATAGCTTAAGGCTCAGCCCTATTTTTTGCATTCTGACTTGTGTCTCTTTATATACTGAGTGACAGTGAGACATGCAGGAAGAGTGACAGAGAAAGACAGGAGTGTGAGTGACTGAGAGACAGGCAGGGAGAGTGAGAGACAGAGAGACAGACAGGGAGAGTGAGAGAAAGGCAGGGAGAGTGAGTGACTGAGAGACTGGCAGGGAGAGTGAGAGACAGAGAGACAGACAGGGAGAGTGTGAAAAAGGCAAGGAGAGTGAGTGACAGAGAGACAGGCAGGGAGAGTGAGAGAAAGGCAGGGAGAGTAAGTGACAATGAGACAGGCAGGGAGAGTGACAGAGAGACAGGCCGGGAGAGTGAATGACAGAGAGACAGGCCAAGAGAGTGAATGACAGAGAGATGGGCAGGGAGAGTGAGAGACAGACAGGGAGAGTGAGAGAAAGGCAGGGAGAGTGAGAGACAGAAAGACAGACAGAGAGATTGAGAGACAGGCAGGGAGAGTTAGTGAGTGACAGAGAGACAGGCAGGGAGAGTGACAGAGAGTCAGGCGGGAGAGTGAGTGACAGAGAGACAGAAAGGAAGAGTGAGAGAAAGGCAGGGATATTGAGTGAGTGACAGAGAGACAGGCAGGGAGAGCGAGAGAAAGGCAGGGAGAGTGAGTGACAGAGAGACAGACAAGGAGAATGAGAGAAAGGCAGGGAAAGTGAGTGGCAGAGAGACAGGCAGGAAGAGTGACAAAGAGAACAACAGAAAGGTAGAGTGAGTGACAGGCAGGGAGAGTAAGTGAGAGACAGAGCGATGAGCAGGGAGAGTGAGTAACAGAGAGACAGGCAGGGAGAGTGAGTGAGACACAGACAGAGAGGGAGAGATAGATACATACAAAGATATAAAATATTTTTTGTAAACTGTTGCACTGTTTGGGAAACTGCAGATCTGGTCACCATTTCACGTACCCTGCAATGGGCGGAGCCAACATAGACAAATTCAGAAAAAGTTTGTGGAGGGATTTTACTGGTGGGAAAAGGCAGATGTAAGGTTAGACATCTGCACTACACTTTTCAAGCAAGGAACTGAGGTTGATGAGCAAGGCATATTGTGCCTTTTCTTAATAACTAGTTCCCTTATGCTGCCTGTATCTATGTTTCTTAAGTTCAACACAATTCTGATGGGTTCTTAAAGTTGAGATTCTAAAGTTTACTATAACAACATGTTTCTAGGCACTATAGTACTGAAGATATGGCCCCCATCTAGCCTCTAATAGTGACATAACTCAGAAAATAAATGGCTCATCTGTGCTCATTTGTATATGACTTTGGATGTGATTATTTATGGGTAAATGGGGCAGATTTCCCATAAAAGAGGGAATTCTAGAACTGATAGTTTGTACCATACCTTAGGGTAGTAGTAGTGAAATAAAATAAAATCAGACCATTGTATACCAGGAAAACAATATCTAAAGTTTTGGAGGCAGTCTAGCCATTACTATTTTGCCTTGTCAAAGTTGGGTAAATACTAATGCTTGAATCTTTAAATTATATCATACTCTGGATCAGGATCATTTAAATGAGAAACCTTGCTTTTACTTATATAGAAACCTTGGAATACATTTATCTGGAAAACTGCATGTTTACTAAATGTTTTATCACCCACAGCTGGGCTGTACCGATTTCACCGATTTATACGCAGAAAGCCTCCAAACCCATTTTTCCATCATTGTCTTCTCATTGCTGATAAAAAATTTACTAATCTTCTACCAATATTGTACATAGAGAGTAAGCTCTCAATCAGCAGCAGAGAAAGGAGAAATCTGGCACCTCACAATTATGAAGGAAACAATGCAATGTACAGACACACAATGGAATAGATCTGATGAACTCTGATTTTTGGAAAACTGCAGTACTATAGTACTGGTTAACATGACTTGCTTAACCTTGACTTGATTAACCAGGCATGATAACTTATATTAAACAGATCATTAGGAATCTTAGCCATTTTAAAAGATGATTTTAAATGGTCGTTCTCCATGGATAACAAATATAAGAAGATTACCAGTGCCTGGATCTATGAGAAAGTGTCCCTGGTTTATCATGATGGATTGGATGATAGATTTCATATAAAGGTATAAAACAATTGTAACAAACTCCAATGAGATTAAGGCTACATTCAGACGATGTATGCCTGCCGTACCATAGTACGGTGGGCATACATCGGTGTTACAGAGAGGAGCAGGGGATGAGCGCAGCTCACCCCTGCCCCTCTCCATAGGCATATACAGTGCACGGTGCCGTATCACTTAGAAGGATAGGACATGTCCTATCTTTCTATGTGCTACAGAGTGGTACAGTGCCGCACGTGTGCTGCACCGTACCACTCCTGTACTGTGCCGTGAGCCCATAGAAGTGTATGGGGGACATATATCGGCCATATATACATTGGCCGTATATACGTCCCCCATACATGTGTGTGAATGTAGCCTAAGATTGAAAAAATAACTGAGATATGAATCTATTTTTAATTTTTCACCCTGCAAATTTTTTGGTGTATATTACCTTGTCAATGAGCTCCTTTGACAATAAAGGAAGCCTGCCTTCCTGTGAATACAAAGATCAGTAGATGAGCATTTTTTTTAAACATAACAGCAAAATCAAAGCCTTGTTTTGTTCAATGAGACGTACCTTACTATTAAAATCCACACGCAAACAAAATATTACAATTTTGTGAATATTGAAACAGTGAACACCAAACAAACACCAACTCCAAAGGTAAAGCTATCATTCCTGGCACAATCAACAAGTTAAAAATGAAAAGAAGGAAAAAAAGAAATGACAAACACACAATCTCTGGTTTGCAGTCCTTCAGTAAGGGTTCGCTGCAAGAAAAGAACAAGAGCTGAATTTTAAGCAGATCAATGCCGTAGGCATCATGTAAACAAAGAGAGAATCACAAGGTGCAGTTTTATAGCTACAGCCTTCAGCATCCTCATTCCTTGTGTTTATCTGCTGGCCACTAACACTTGGAATGTACAGGTGTTTGTTCTGCCTCTGATATCATTTATTTAAAGATTTCATTCGCTGACAGAGCATAGATGTGTCAGGTTCCAGTATATTCATTTTCCATTCTCTGTTTGTATCAATTTACAAGCAATTTATCTTTATAGTATATAAAATGTTAAAAAAGGAAAATGTAATCAAATGGGTCAAGATGAGGCAGAGAAAAAAAAGAAATGTATGGATATTTATGCAGCTTTCTCACATACAACATATATCCAATTTTAATATTTCCTACTTGTTTACCTGCCTCCTCTAGACTCCAGACTCACTATACATGTGAAGGAAAATATGCTACGATATGCAAGTCTCTATTTTTTCAGGGGGTTGACATAAAGAACACACATTCAATGTGACTTTCAGAATAGGTCAATGTGTGCTTACCCAATATAAGAAGCATATCTAGAGATGAGCGAGCACTAAAATGCTCGGGTACTCGTTATTCGAGACAAACTTTTCCCGATGCTCGAGTGCTCGTCTCGAATAACGAGCCCCATTGAAGTCAATGGGAGACTCGAGCATTTTTCAAGGGGACCAAGGCTCTGCACAGGGAAGCTTGGCCAAACACCTGGGAACCTCAGAAAAGGATGGAAACACCACGGAAATGGACAGGAAACAGCAGGGGCAGCATGCATGGATGCCTCTGAGGCTGCTTAATCGCACCATTATGCCAAAATTATGGGCAACAGCATGGCCATGACAGAGTGACCAAATGAGGCTAGATAGCATCTAAAACATCCAATAATTGACCCTGACACTATAGGGGACGGCATGCAGAGGCAGCAGCAGCAGTGGCAGGCTAGAGAGTCTCATGGTGACATACCCTAAATGGACTCAGGTTTCACCAAAGGAGGTGAAATGATTTCCTATGTGAACAAAAGGTTGACGGTATAGTGACCAAGTTCCATAACGTATCTGGTGAAACACCCGAAAAATGAGCCTGACACAGCTCTTTTGATAAGGGGACAACATGTGGAGGCAGCCATGGAGACGATTTCCATGATTAAGAGCGACAGTATGGGGCATTCATATTGCGCTGCTATGATTGCAACTTCAGGTCTCCAGCATGGCGGCGACAGATGGGCCGAGTTCCACTATGTATCTGGTGAAACACCTGAAAATTCTGCCTGACACAGCTCGTTTGATAAGGTGATGATGTGCTGCATATCCTCTCGTGCTCCAGCGTCTGGGGTATAGAGAGTTGAAATGATACATTGGTGGACACTGTGGAGGATCGTGGAGGCAAAATGGACAGGAAACAGCAGGGGCAGCATGCATGGATGCCTCTGAGGCTGCCTAATCTTGGGATGGAGCTGGCGGTCCACTGCCAGGCGAGATTTCGCCTGTCCAAGCCCCTGTCTCTCGGCTCCTCCCCACCCAAAATGGGCCTGGGGGCCAGAAGCGTTTACTTTAAAAAAAATTATAACTTTCAAAGCAGGCCGGGTCGTTTGAATATTTCACCTAGGAATAATGGAATAGCATAGTGGTTCTATTTTTAATTGTTTTTACGGAAATGGTTCCATGATTAAGAGCGACAGTGTGGGGCATCCATATTGCGCTGCTATGATTGCAACTTCAGTTCTCCAGCATGGTGGCGACAGATGGGCCGCGTTCCACTATGTATCTGGTGAAACACCTGAAAATTCTGCCTGACACAGCTCGTTTGATAAGGGGACGATGTATGGAGGCAGTGAACTAGTAGTAGATTAAAGGTGCTGCAGTTAAAACTATGTTAGTCGGATCTTGAGATGGAACTGGCGCTCCGCAGCCAGGCGAGCTTTCGCCAATCCAAGCCCCTGTCTCTAGGCTACTCCCCAAACAGCACTTCTAAGAACCTTTTGTATAAGATCAAGTCTAGTAGCGTTCTTATAAGTTTAGGATATGGCGGGTGAGGGGAATGTAAACAGATGCGCAAGAAGCGCTGAAATAATATTGGCAAATGATAAAAGTTTGCCAGTATATTTTGTGGATTACACAGCAGGGTGGCGACAAAGTTAACAAGTTTGATGTGGAATCCATGAAAACAACCCAAAATTCTGCCTGACACAGTTCGTTTGATAAGGAGACCATGTATGGAGGCAGCTATATGGACGACTTTTGGAGGCAGCTATGGCGAAGACGTGTGGAGGTAGCAATGGAGACAACGTGTGGAGCCAGCTAAAAAGACGACATGTGGAGGCTGCTATGGAGATAATTTAATTTGGATAGTGCCTGTATGTGGCAGTCCAAAAAAGTTTTCAAACCAGAGGAGCAGGTAGGTGGCCCTCCAGAAAAATGGAATAGATTGAGTGCCTGTATGTGGCAGTCCAAAAAAGTTTTCAAACCAGAGGAGCAGGTAGGTGGTCCTCCAGAAAAATTAAATAGATTTAGTGCCTGTATGTGGCACTCCCAAAAATTGCTTAAAACAGAGGACCGGGTAGGTGTCCCTCCAGAAAAATTAAATACATAGAGTACTATAGCTAGAGCCAGTTGGCCCTTGCAAAAAATAGCCAGTTTCCTATGCTTTAGTGTACAAAGAGGAGGAGAAGGAGGACAATGAGGAGGAGGAGTGCATACATTATTCAGGTTCAGCTTCTTTCACCTGTTGGAGAATGAAAATCCGGAGAAATCCAGGCTTTATTCATCTTGATAAGCGTCAGCCTGTCAGCGCTGTCAGTCGACAGGCGTGTACGCTTATCGGTGATGATGCCACCAGCTGCACTGAAAACCCGCTCGGACAACACGCTAGCGGCAGGGCAGGCAAGAACCTCCAAGGCGTACAGCGCCAGTTCGTGCCACATGTCCAGCTTTGAAACCCAGTAGTTGTAGGGAGCTGTGTGATCATTTAGGACGATGGTATGGTCAGCTACGTACTCCCTCACCTTTCTGTAAAGATCAGCCCTACTCTGCCGAGACTGGGGACAGGTGACAGTGTCTTGCTGGGGTGACATAAAGCCTTGTAAAACGTACCCCTGCCAGTGCTGGACAAGCTGCCTGCTCGCCTACTCTCCCTCGCTACTTGTCCCGCAGAACTACGCACTCTGCCGCTAGCGCTGTCAGCAGGGAAATACTGTTTCAGCTTGTGCACCAGGGCCTGCTGGTATTCATGCATTCTCACACTCCTTTCCTCTCCAGGGATGAGAGTGGAAAGATTTTGCTTGTACCGTGGGTCCAGGAGAGTGAATACCCAGTAATCGGTGCTGGAATAAATTCTTTGAACGCGAGGGTCACGGGATAGGCAGCCTAGCATGAAATCTGCCATATGCGCCAGAGTCCCAACGCGCAAAAATTCACTCCCCTCACTGGCCTGACTGCCCATTTCCTCCTCCTCCAACTCCTCCAACTCCTCTTCTTCTGCCCATACACGCTGAACAGTGAAGGACTGAACAATGGTCCCCTCTTCTGTCTCGCCAACATTCTCCTCCTCTTCCTCCTCATCCTCCTCCACCTCCTCCGATATGCGCTGAGAAACAGACCTAAGGGTGCTTTGGCTATCAACAAGGGAATCTTCTTCCCCCGTCTCTTGTGACGAGCGCAAAGCTTCCAACTTTATGCTGACCAGAGAGTTTTTCAACAGGCCAAGCAGCGGGATGGTGAGGCTGATGATGGCGGCATCGTCACTGACCATCTGTGTTGACTCCTCAAAGTTACTCAGCACCTGACAGATATCAGACATCCACGTCCACTCCTCATTGTAGACTTGAGGGAGCTGACTGACCTGACTACCAGTTCTGGTGGAAGTTGACATCTGGCAGTCTACAATCGCTCTGCGCTGCTGGTAAACTCTGGATAACATGGTCAGTGTTGAATTCCACCTCGTGGGCACGTCGCACAACAGTCGGTGAGCGGGCAGTTGGAGGCGGCGCTGCGCTGCCCTGAGAGTGGCAGCATCTGTGCTGGACTTTCTGAAATGCGCACAGATGCGGCGCACCTTTGTGAGCAAATCAGACAGATTGGGGTATGTCTTGAGGAAACGCTGAACTATGAGATTTAACACATGGGCCGGGCATGGCACATGTGTCAGTCTGCCGAGTTGCAGAGCCGCCACCAGGTTACGGCCGTTGTCACACACAACCATGCCTGGCTTCAGGTTCAGCGGTGCCAGCCAGAGATCAGTCTGCGCCGTGATGCCCTGTAATAGCTCTTGGGCGGTGTGCCTTTTATCGCCTAGGCTCAGCAGTTTGAGCACCGCCTGCTGTCGCTTAGCAATGGCACTGCTGCTGTGCCTAGAGCTACCGACTGATGGCGCCATGCCCACGGGCGGTAATTTGGAGGAGGAGGGGTTGGAGTAGGGGTGGGAGGAGGAGGAGGCATAGTAGGCCTTTGAGACCTGGACCGAGGTAGGCCCCGCAATCCTCGGCGTTGGCAGTATATGAGCAGCCCCAGGGTCAGACTCGGTCACAGCCTCCACCAAGTTAACCCAATGTGCCGTCAGCGATATATAGTGGCCCTGCCCGGCAGCACTCGTCCACGTGTCCGTGGTCAGGTGGACCTTGTCAGAAACGGCGTTGGTCAGGGCACGGATGATGTTCTCTGACACGTGCTTGTGCAGGGCTGGGACGGCACATCGGGAAAAGTAGTGGCGGCTGGGGACCGAATACCGAGGGCGGCCGCCGCCATGAGGTTTCGAAAGGCCTCGGTCTCTACCAGCCTATAGGGCAGCATCTCCAGGCTAAGCAACTTGGAGATGTGGACGTTGAGGGCTTGGGCGTGTGGGTGGGTTGCGCTATACTTCCTTTTGCGCTCCAGCGTCTGGGGTATGGAGAGCTGAACGCTGGTGGATGCTGTGGAGGATCGTGGAGGCGAAGATGGGGTTTTCGCACGGGAGGTGTTTGAGCCGTGGTCCTGGGCAGGGGGCTGACTAGCAGATGACACAGGGGAAGGAGCAGTGGTGTGCCCGGCCGGAGGTGAACGGGCTTGGTGCCATTGAGTGGGGTGTTTAGCATTCAGATGCCTGCGCATACTGGTGGTAGTTAAGCTAGTAGTGGTGCAACCCCTGCTGATCCTGGTTTAGCAAAGGTTGCACACCACAGTCCGTCGGTCATCCGGTGTTTCTTTAAAGAACCTCCAGACTTCTGAAAATCTAGCCCTCGCCACGGGAGCTTGACTACGGGCAACATTTGGCGCTGATGCACCAGCTCTGGCCCTGCCTCTCCGTCTGGTCCCACCACTGCCTCTTCCAACCTGTTCTGCTATAGGACTCGCCTCCGTCTCAGAAGCACTGTGTTCACCCGGCCTATCAACCCAGCTTGGGTCTGTCACCTCATCATCCTCCGATCCCTCAGTCTGCTCCCCCCTCGGACTTCCTGCCCTGACAACAACTTCACCACTGTCTGACAACCGTGTCTCCTCATCGTTCGACACCTCTTTGCACACTTCTTCCACTACGTCAATAATGTCATCATCACCCACAGACTGCGACCAGTGGAAAACCTGGGCATCGGAAAATTGCTCAGCAGCAACCGGACAAGTGGTTTGTGACTGTGGGAAGGGTCCAGAAAACAGTTCCTCAGAGTATGCCGCTTCAAATGCCAAATCTTGCTAGGAGGGGGCAGACTGGGGGGAAGGAGGCTGAGGTGAAGGAGCCGGAGGAGTGCTGATTTCGGTGACATGGGTGGACTGCGTGGAAGACTGACTGGTGCACAAATGGCTAGAAGCATTGTCCGCAATCCACGACATCACCTCTTCGCCCTGTTCTGGCCTCAACAGTGCTCTACCACGAGTCCCAGTAACTTGAGACATGATGAACCTAGGGAGTGTAGCTCTGCGGCGTTCCCCTGCTCCCTCATCAGCAGGTGGTGTCTCACCCCGCCCAGGACCACGGCCTCTGACCCCTGCAGTAGTTGGACACCCACGTCCACGCCCTCGTCCTCTACCCCTAGCCCTCGGGTTAAACATTTTCCAAATTAAAGTGTAAACTTTTAATTTTTTTTTTTTTGTGTTTATTTATTTATTTATTTATTTTAACAAATTGATGCTATCCTATTGCTATGGCTAGTTTCTAACCTACACTGACAGCACACAACTGGATTTTGTGCTTTGCAAGATGAGTTTGAGCTATAAAATGAAATAAAGGTAAAAAAATAAATAAATCAGCAGACTCTGCCTAATTCTAATCAAACCCCTAATAAATTGTCCCACTTCGGTGTTTGAGGTGGATATGCGTGTCACTAAGAGCTAAACACAACGGTCGCAGGTCTCCCAGCAAATTCCTCACAATATGGTACTAGCTGCACTACTAGTGCCAGCAAGCCCAGCCACAAGCAAACCAAAAAAAGGAAAATATAACGCTATTGTAGGCCTAAGTAAGCCGTTGGGGTTCTCCTATGGTTATTTTGTAGCCGACACTGAAAGTACACTGCTTTGCAAGAAGAGTTTGAGCTATAAAATGAAATAAAGGTAAAAAAAAAATAAATAAATCAGCAGACTCTGCCTAATTCTAATCAAACCCCTAATAAATTGTCCCACTTCGGTGTTTGAGGTGGATATGCGTGTCACTAAGAGCTAAACACAACGGTCGCAGGTCTCCCAGCAAATTCCTCACAATATGGTACTAGCTGCACTACTAGTGCCAGCAAGCCCAGCCACAAGCAAACCAAAAAAAGGAAAATATAACGCTATTGTAGGCCTAAGTAAGCCGTTGGGGTTCTCCTATGGTTATTTTGTAGCCGACACTGAAAGTACACTGCTTTGCAAGAAGAGTTTGAGCTATAAAATGAAATAAAGGTAAAAAAAAAATAAATAAATCAGCAGACTCTGCCTAATTCTAATCAAACCCCTAATAAATTGTCCCACTTCGGTGTTTGAGGTGGATATGCGTGTCACTAAGAGCTAAACACAACGGTCGCAGGTCTCCCAACAAATTCCTCACAATATGGTACTAGCTGCACTACTAATGCCAGCAAGCCCAGCCACAAGCAAACCAAAAAAGGAAAATATAACGCTATTGTAGGCCTAAGTAAGCCGTTGGGGTTCTCCTATGGCTATTTTGTAGCCGACACTGAAAGCACACTGCTTTGCAAGATGAGTTTGAGCTATAAAATGAAATAAAGGTAAAAAAAAAAAAAAAATCAGCAGACTCTGCCTAATTCTAATCAAACCCCTAATAAATTGTCCCACTTCGGTGTTTGAGGTGGATATGTGTGTCACTAGGAGCTAAACACAACGGTAGCAGGTCCCCCTGCAAATTCCTCACAATATGGTACTAGCTGCACTACTAGTGCCAGCAAGCCCAGCCACAAGCAAATAAAAAAAAAAATGTATAACGTTATTGTAGCCCTAAGAAGGGCTGTTGGGTTCTTGTAGAATCACTCCTGCCTAACACTATTCTAATAGAACACCCTAACGCTTTCCCTGACCAGCAGCAGCTCTCTCCCTAGCGGCATCCAGACACAGAATGATCCGAGCAGCGTGGGCAGGGGCTAGTCTATTCCAGGGTCACCTGATCTGGCCAGCCAACCACTGCTATCGACGTGTAAGGGTACCACGTGATGCTGGGTGGAGTGCAGAGTCTCCTGGCTTGTGATTGGCTCTGTTTCTGGCCGCCAAAAAGCAAAACGGCGGGAGATGCCATTTTCTCGAGCGGGCGAAGTATTCGTCCGAGCAACGAGCAGTTTCGAGTACGCTAATGCTCGAACGAGCATCAAGCTCGGACGAGTATGTTCACTCATCTCTAAGCATATCCTAAATGCTGCCGAGATTGGTTGCAGAGTGGATTCCTATAGACTAGTTGCTATAACGTCTTTAATATAGAGGACACAGAAGAGTAGCTATACTCTCAGTTGTACACCCTCAGTATAACCAGTTACTTTGGATTGCACTGAACAATCCAGCTTCGAATCTAGTACTAGGATGATGTAATACATGAATGCAAGTTCTTATAAAGCAGTGGTGGCGAACCTATGGCACGGGTGCCAGAGGTGGCACTCAGAGCCCTCTCTATGGGCACCCATGCCATCACCCCAGAGAGGGCTCGCCAGATAGGACTCAACGCCTACTGCTGTCACAGGCATCCCAGCACCCTGGAAGGAAGCTACAATGATAATCCAAACTTCTTTCTACTGTATTGGTGTCCTCAGAGGCCTATACAATTTAAAACTGTGACAGAGCAGGGAGTAATAAGTTACTGCTTAAATTGTCACATTGGCACTTTGCAAAAAATACCTGGGTTTTGGTTGTAGTTTAAGCACTTGGAGTCTAAAAGGTTTGCCATCACTGTTATAAAGGATTCCTTTGGTCAAGTTAATTATTTTATTAATTTGAAAATGTAAAACTTGTGATAATCAGCCAGTAAGGCTGTTCATGTCAGACATGTTCAGTAGAGCTCACGGATTTATGCGGTTCTGGGGTGTCAGACATAGTGTGGACAGGGGAGTCTGGGGTATCAGTCACAGTCAGGTCCACGGGGTTGGAGGCATCAGTCATATTCTTGTCACGGGGCGGTGGTCAGTCACAGTCATATTCTATTGACTATTTAAGCATTTAAAACATGGGATACAATGATTTTCTTGCATAAATAGCAATATATAAACACTATATATACCAAGAAGTTATTTATTTGTATTATTGAAAATGTCATACTCCTCCTCAGGTAACCTGCCCAATAACCAGATATGTGTAAGTTTTTGGTCCTCTGTCAACCCTCCAGGCATTTTTCTGTATTGATTAAGTTTTGCGCATCCTAATATTTAAAAAAATACAAAGAAACAAGCATTTTTATTGTAGAAGCTTGATTCTCTTTGAAACCTAGCATCTGATTATTGGGGTTAGCTGGACTTTAATTAATGTAGCAATAATTGTGTAATAACCTTGATATCAAAAAATAGCATTCTTGTTAGTTACATTGGGGCAGATTTATCAAGCTGTCTGAAAGTCAGAACCCTTCCATGGCAACCAATTACAGCTCAGCTTTCATTTTACCAGTGCTCATGAATATTTTTAAGGGGAGCTGTTATTGGTTGCCATGGAAGGGTTTTTTATTCAATATAACATTGTGTAAATATCATTTATTAACTTAATTCAGATACAGTCATCCAGCAGGACTTGGCACCTGAAGGTTGCTATCAAAGCAACCTGGGCTTCCATAGCACCTCTGCAGTGCCATCAGCTAAATGATTCCATGTCACGCTGCAGTCATTCATGGAAAAGGAACCCCAACCAAGTATTGAGTGCATCTACTTTACATACTTTACATTTGGCCAACATTTCTGTGCTTATAAAATGTTTAACAGTTGGGTTTTTCTAGCATATATATGTATATAACTTTTTGCTGATATTCTAATTTATTGAGATTCACCTGTATATCCTGTAGCTTTGATCAGGGGAGGATATTACCATAATCTTAAAAGTTGCTTCTTTACTGTAACAGTAGTGAGGCTACATTGTGCAATGATGGGTGATTGATATATAAGATTAAAAGAGATGCAGTATATCACTTGCTATATCTTATAGAGCTTTATGATGCTCACATGGCATTTTAAATAGAGTAAATGTTATATATCATAGAGATCTCTAGGATATGAAGGTAAATAGAACTCTTTAATAGCATTTCAAGACTGTTTCCTTAATATAAAAAGTGTTTTGCAGTTTTAATCATTTCATTTTAACAACAAGCTTCAAACCAAAGAAATAATGCCGTACAGAAGATATTTTGTTCCCTGAAATATTTATAACGGGAGGATCACTGAAAGTGAAAAATGAAATTGTTCTTCTTTTGAGTTGATTTGGACTGCCACATTCCTATTTCATATTCATGTCTCATTTATTTTATTGTACCTTTTGCCTTCCAAGAAACAGTTGCTTAGTATAATATAAAACAACATATGTGACCGTAAACTCTCTATTCAGAATTATTACCCTATTTTGTTTCTCTACCACAAAGTGTGGATTTATTTACTGTATATCTGTCTATGTAAATTTAGCACATTAATATGTTTCATTATATAGACACTTATGCATTTATTTTTAACTACTGCTATTTTTTTAACTTTCCTTTTTCAGTGACTTATAGGTTATGTTATTGTGGCAGCTTAAAATTAGTCACTTTTGGGGGCGTGGTTTGGCCGCCTGTGAAGATGGCTGCGTGAAGTGTTAGCTCCATCTGATGAGCAGCTTTCTTTTGGCCTTCAACCCTCAAAAGCGACCCGAAGCACCCTCACGTGTGCTCTGCGTACCCTCCTAAGCTTATGGGAAAGAGGGGTGAAGTTTCCAGCCTGTTAGCCAGAAGAATCCCACAGTATTTTCAGGCTACCGCCAACCACGCCAAATATGGCGCCGGCGCCACGAAGGTGAAGGGAGTAAGCAAGCCGGAAAAAAGAGCGGCCAGAGCAGAGAGATCCCCTGCCGCATCTACAAACAAGGCGAACAGTGAAAGAGCCTCGGAACACACAGATCCAGACTTTGAAATACCCACCAGGTAGTCGGAAACACCATCACCTCCAGTATCCCGAAACAAGGCAAGATGCCGAAACACAGAGCGCCAAGACCATAAGAGGCATGGAGGTAACCCTCGCACTCCCGGAGACACCCACAGGTAGACCGGCTAAGCAACGCCAGTGGCTGCAGCTTAACCCGCTAGCGGAGCCATGGGGGGCAGTTAACGGGGACATAAGCAAAGCAGGAAACTCAGATGAAGCAGACGCTTTTGAGGCATTCCAAACCTCTGATAAGGCAGTGACAGAACATTTGCTAAAAGATATGTTAGAAGCCCTACGATCCTCCCTTACATCAAATTTGCTGAAGCTAATAATCCCCCTCCAAAACAACATAGCCGAGATACAGGAGCAAGTCTCCCATGTAGAATCCAAAATGGCGGAATACGCCTCAGAATTCAACAACTTGGCTGATGGGCACCAAGTATTGGAAGATAAAGTATCCCACCTACAAGCAAAACTTGTGGACTATGAGGATCGTAATAGGAGGAATAACATTAAATTTAGAGGGGTCCCCGAGTCGATTACTGGTCCACAACTGAGAGATTATGTGATGCAACTAACCAAAACTTGCCTACCTAAAGTACTGGACTACGAATTAAGTGTGGACAGGGCCCAGAGAGTCCCAAAACCAAAAAACCTGCCAGCTACTACCCCCAGGGATGTACTGGCGCGCTACTGCTTTTACTACACTAAAGACCAGTTATTAGCTTACTCAAGGAAACATCCAACTCTCCCGTCTCCATACTCTACAATCAAGCTCTACGCTGATTTGTCTGCAGCCACACTACAGGCCAGGAGAGAATTTCAACCTCTTACTGCGCTGCTGCGCAAATACGCAATCTCGTATAGATGGGGATTCCCGATCAAATTATTGATCAACTATCAAGATAAAATGCATGTGGTTCTGTCTCCAAAGGACGGTATTGATCTGCTGAACACCAGGGACTTACCAGATGACACTTGAGCTTCTGGAGCAGGCTCATCATCGTTAAACCGGGGATCCGGTATTTATGATTACTATGCTATAGATGTAATGTTAATTGTATGGTTGCACTGAATTTACTGTGGCAACTAATTAGATAACTATTGAACTATTTTTAGAGATTGGCCATGCAGATCTTTATATCAGTGGCTGCTCAGCAGCAAAAAGGGCTAGTTTATGTTGTTACCACATTTGCCCTACTTACCTGAGTACGTCACCTGTACTTAAAAAACTAACTAACCTAATTGTTTATCTGTATTTACTGGTTAGCTGTTACACATATTGTTCAGCTTACAATCGTGTATAGCCAACCCAGTGTGGAAGCACTGAACACTCTACCACCAACGGCTGGAGGAGAATATTACACTCGTTAGACTTATCAGGTCAGAACAGTTCCAAACATGGGATATAAACTAATATCCTTAAACGTAAGAGGCTTAAACAGCCCACAAAAAAGAGCATTTATGTGGAGGGAAGCTATATCACAGAAATGCGATATACTATGAACCCAAGAGACCCATTTAGCAAATGATAAAACACCGCAAATACACCACAAACATTTCCCAAAAGTTAGCACTTCCACATATGGGAAAAAAAAGAGAGGAGTGATGGTGGCTTTCAGAGATACTCTAGCATGGACCATACACTCGCAGATAGTGGACCCACAAAGTAGATTTATAATTGGGACATGCACCATCAACAAAATAGACATAACATTGGTTAACCTCTATGCTCTAAACAGACATCAATTAAGATTCACCAAGAGGGTCTTAAAAAAAGCGAAAAATATTCAAAAAGGCCTCCTACTAGTTTGTGGAGACTTTAATGCCCCTCCATCACCCAGAATCGATACCACCTCACAAAATCCTAACCTAAGTGTGAGCTTAGACCAAACCATTTCAGAAAACGAATTGTTTGACGTGTGGAGATTATATAACAGACGAAAGAGACTTCACATACTTTTCGGCTAGACACCAGACATACTCCAAAATAGACCTTTTCCTAGCAGATAAAGATTTGCTGGACAGGATAGAGAGTGCTTCCAACGGGGAGATCTCATGGTCAGACCATGCTCCAATAGCCATGACGATTACTGACACTCACCCTAAACATAGCGACTACATCTGGAGACTCGACACATCCTTACTAGCCATGGAACATCACGCTAAAACCATCGAACAGTATATACACGACTACTATACATTCAATAAAAATTCTAATCTAGATGACTTTACCATGTGGTCAGCACACAAAGTTTATGTCAGGGGCCTTATCCAAAATCTAAATGGCAGAATTAAACGTCAAAGGGACAAACACATTGACGAAACATTGGGGAACATCCGTAGATTAGAAAATGAAAATAAAAAAGCTTTCAACCCTTCTACAACAGAGAGATTAAAGAAAGAGAGGGTTCATCTCCGCAACTTACTTTTATATAAATATGAGAAAAATCTCAAGAAATTAAAAATAAATTACTACTCTCAAGACAACAAAGCAGGAAAGCTATTGGCTTCCAGGGTCAAGAAAATAGCACAGAAAAGCAAAATCTCCTGCATACTTCATCCAATAACTAAAAAGAAAGTTCTCTCACCAAGAGAGATAGCTAATGCTTTCCAAGACTTTTATAGCTCCCTATATAATCTAAAGGACAACTCTGAGATATCCCTTCCCAGAGGGAAATAGAGACCTTTCTAGACAGGGTTAAACTACCCAAATTAACTACTGATCAACTTCAGATGTTAAACGACCCAATTAAAACTCCGGAAATCGTTAAAGCAATTAAAAAACTTCCAAAACACAAAGCCCCAGGGCCTGATGGCTTCGCTAACGAGTATTACCAAAAATATGTAGACATTCTAGCCCCACACCTGGAGAACATCTTCAATAAGGCTATCAAACAAAGTAGTTTTCCTCCAGATATGCTAAGAGCTACAATCACAACAATACCTAAACCGGGCAAAAACCCAGAAGAGATCTCAAATTATAGACCTATATCTCTTCTGAACGGGGTTATCAAATTGTTTGCTAAAATAATTGCTAATCGGAGGATGTTAGTCACCCCAGATATCATAAAAGATGACCAGACGGGTTTTACTACAGGCAGACAGGCCCCTGACAATACACGGCGTATAATTTCCCTAATGCAACATTGTGAGAGGAGTCAGACTAAGGCAGTGTTTGTAACGGTCGACGCAGAAAAAGCGTTTGACCGTGTTAACTGGTCCTATGCTTTTGCAGCTTTAGATAAATTCGGTTTTACAGGACTAATTTGGTCCGCCATTAAAGCACTGTACTCAAACCCCAATGCCCAGGTACTAGTTAATGGAGTCCTGTCAAAATCATTTCAACTAACCAACGGTACTAGACAGGGGTGCCCCCTATCCCCTATCTTTTTCAACATATCCATAGAGCCACTTGCGGAAGCAATCAGGTCAGAGGACCAAATAACAGGTATAACGATAGGAGAGGAAACGCATAAGTTAGCATTATTTGCAGATGATGTGATCTTGACGCTTACTAACCCTGAATCCTCGTTGACTCACTCGCTTGACATGCTAAAGGCTTTTGGTATGGTCTCATTTTATAAACTTAATTCTGCCAAACACAAATCCTCCCCATCTCTGTACCGACTACAGACCTCTCCCTACTGAAAAGAAATTTCAACCTAGACTGGAGATCAGACACCATAGATTACCTAGGGGTTAAACTGACATGCCCGACTGCTGACCTCTTCAAACAAAACTTCCCAGCACTCCTGACAAAAATGGCTACCGAGCTGGATGAATATACCCGTGTGATTACTTCCTGATTGGGGAGAATTGCGCTATATAAAATGATGGTATTGCCTAAATTCCTCTACCTGTTCCGCACGCTCCCAATTAACATTCCAAAATCTTTTTTTATGCAGGCAAAGAAACAAATGTCAAAATTCATATGGCAAGGTAAAAAACCAAGGACAGCCATGACCCTAATAAAAAAACATAGGTTAGCAGGAGGGTTGGGTGTCCCGAACTTAGAAGATTATCAAACAGCATGTATAATCGACCAATTGTCTCATTGGTGGAACTCTAACAAGGAGAAAGCTTGGGTTTGTCTCGAATTAGCACCACAAACACTACATCTTTGAAACACAGACTGATTTCGGGACTTTGGGACCTAAAACCCCCTCACTCAGACCTACATACAATACAGGCCTCAGATAAAAGCTGGACAGCTTACAGATCAAAATCGACAGAAACAAGCAAACTTCCCCTACAAAACATACCAATAGATTTCCTGAGAGATCATTTAGACAATCTTAATATTAACCATTGGAAAGCTAAAGGGATAACCAATATCTTCCATATAAAACCAAATTTCATTTACCAATCTCTGAATTCCTAACGGTCCACAGAATAAACAACTTTCTCACATCGCTCCCAACCTCCTCCCCATCTATAAACGACGAACTTCTGAGACTGTGGACAAATAGGGGAAAGAAAGCAAGAGGCATTTCTATTATCTACAATTCCTTGGATGACAAACTACAACTAACCAAAAATAAACCGATGGAAAACTGGGGTAGAGATCTTAATACTAGTACACAATTTCAGGAAGCAGCCATAAAGACCAGTTTAAGATGCTATTACACCCCGTCCCGCCTATACCTCATATTCCCTTCCTCATCTCCCAATTGCTGGAGGGACTGTGATCATGTTGGGTCACTATTACACATACTGTGGAAATGTAAGAAAATTTCCCCCCTGTGGGCTCAGACAGGTTCGGTAATCTCTTCCCTACTGCATAAACCTTATGTCCTTACTCCAAAGACAGCCCTCCTACAGATAGGAGTAAGGTCATTCAAACCCTACCAAAGAACATTGATAAGCCATTTACAGATAGCTACGAAGCTAGTAATAACCCGACATTGGAAACAACCCACTTGCCCCCCTTTCTCAGAGGTCATTGATATTCTGAATGACACCTACGCTTATGAGAAATCCCTGGCACTTAGCTCTCACCGGGTTAAAGCATTCCAAAAATCTTGGGAACTGTGGTCCTCCTTGAGCTATTTTAACCAGTAACTAAGATTTTCAATGCTGGTTAACCATTCTCCTCCAATACATGTATGAAACGAAGGTTGGCTAAATACACGATATATCTTCAAAAATAGCTATTAACTTTCATATTTGATTATATTGTTGAAATGTTATTTATGTTAATGATATTCCTGTCTGTTTGTGGATCAAGCTATCAAAACATGAACAGACATGTATCTACTGTTAGCTATGGAAATATAGATGCACGCAGGATTATTGTAAGACCTACTAGGTCACGCGTCTTGGAAAAGAAGTGACACCTCCTATGTTACCACCAAAGGTGTGTCATGGTGGGTTAAATATATTCTAGCTCCTTATACTCCCGACACTAGCCGCTCATCCTAAGAGCATAAAATGCTTATAGTGAACGCACTTATATTACCCATGCTCTTGTGTAAACTTTGAATGACCTGATGTATCCAATAATCAATACTCAATTTGTGACCGACTGCGTTCGGAATGTTGTAGGCTAATTCGCCTACCCTGTGTTAGTTCTTATTTTTGGAAAAATAATAAAATAAAATAAAAAAATAAAAATTGGTCACTTTTCTAGTTCATATTTCATGCTTTATCTGTATAAATGGTCTTTCATTTTTCAACAAAAAGCTTTGGTACAGTAAAATCTAACACATTTGTAATATTTCATCTATGAATATGCCAGTCCTTGACGCAACCTCCCCCTTCTAAAACGACAAACTGAAAGCTCCCTTTGAGGTATGAGATGCCCTAGAGCAAAGCTTGGAATGGGATCCTTATTACAACATCATATTTTCAGCAGAAAATGTCAAAAGGCTTAGCTAATCATAGACAATAATGCAACAGTACAGATATGGACACTGCACTGACATTACGGCAGGGGTTACAAGTACTGTATTCAATGGGGTCAGCACCCAGAGCAGAGCGTGACCTGGAGCAGGAGAAGTGAGACCCAGGAAAGTACTTGTCAGTTGTACTCACTGCTCTCAAGTCTTCCCCTGGTCTATGCACCACTCTGATCTGAGCCTTGATGTTGGAACATCCATCAGGTGGGATCTATGCTTTTTTTTCTTGTCTGCAGAACATACAACTTCAGCATCAGGAACCAGAGCAGAGAGCACAGGCAGCATATTTTTTTTTTTTGGTCTTTTCTGCAGTTTGCAATGTTGAAGGCAAGGGGCATATTGTTCTGTATTGTGATTCCGAAGGTCAATTGAAGAAGATTTCCAAGGAAATAGAATAGAAAGAAATTTCCAGAATAATTGCCAAACTGCATCATGTGTGTGT